>NC_142423.1:630000-945000 GCF_059516105.1 Syngnathus floridae | reverse complement strand
CGGACTCGCCTGCTATTCCTCCCCCGGTTGGAATGCGTTGGAAGCGGTGTGCGAGGAGTCAGAAGAGGGGCAAGCGCGGAGGCGTCCGGGCCAGGCTGGCGGCCAACCCAGCTCGCCCGGCCGTGCTTTCCATTCTTCTGGCAAATGTTCGTTCGCTGGACAACAAGATGGATTACGTTCGCCTGCTGAGATCCACGAACCGGACAGTGCGTAACTGCTGTGTGTTCGTGTTCACTGAGACCTGGTTGACTGTCAACATTCTGCTGTGCATCTGGAGCGGCTAGCATGCTATCGGGCGGACTGTGCCACTGTGAGAGGGGGAAAGTCGCGAGGAGGTGGGATATGCGTCTACATCCGTGACGAATGGTGCCGGGACTCCGTAGTGCTATAGGCACTGCTCGCCACTGGCGGAGTTTGTGGTCATCAAGTGCCGTCCTTTTTACCTGCCGAGGGAATTTACTGTGATTCTGCTAGTTGCGGTATACATCCCGCCTTCCAACATCGAGGCCGACAGGATCGCGGCTCTTAGTGAACTGTACCAAGCTGTCAGTGAACAACAGACGGCGCACCCTGACGGTTTCACCATCTTCGCTGGGGACTTTAATCATGCTAACCTGAAGTCTGTGTTTCAGAGGCTTCACCAGCATGTTAATTTTCCAACACGTGGTGACAGCTTCCTGGACCTGGTCTACTCTACACATAAAGGAGCTTTCAAGGCCACCCCCCTCCCCCATCTTGGACTTTCTGATCGTCTCACTGTTATGCTTTTGCCTGCATATAGACAAAGGGTGAAGGCATCCAGGCCGGTTCGCAAGCGAGTACGGGTGTGGCCTGAGGGTGCCTCTGATGCGCTTCGAGACTGCTTTGGCACTACTGACTGGGACATGTATAAACGGGCGGCCACTTGCAACGATCGGACAGACATAGAGGAGTATACTGACTCGGTTTCCTCTTACATCACAGAGTGCATTGATGATGTGACTCACTCGAAGTCCATCGTCACTCAGGCTAACTGGAAGCCATGGTTGACGGGGGCTGTCCTCAGGCTGCTGAGGGCCAGGGACGATCCTTCAGAGCGGGGGATGAGGCTGGCTTGAGGGCAGTGAGGGCCGACCTGTCCCGGGGCATCAATGAAGCGAAAAGGGCGTTCTCTTGCAAGATTACCGCCCACTTCAAGGTCAGCAGGGATGCACGGAGCCTTTGGCAGGGCATTCAGACCATCACGGACTACAAGCCCGCGCCGCAGAGCTGTGAGGGCGACGTCCGTCTGCTCAACGATCTTAACCGCTTCTATGCTCGCTTCGACACTCAGAACAGCACTTGCCCGCTGAAGACCTCTCTGCCAACAGCGTGAGGAGGGCGATGAGCCAGGCGGAGGTGAAGTGCTGCTGCTATGGCATCATCCGTGGAGCGCAAACTGCAATGGGTCAAAGGTAGCAGCAGGTAGGCTGGATTGTATTATATATTATGTGACCAATTTTTCAAAGCACTTCATCATGATGGGAGTGAGTGCTATGGGCCGGTAATCTTTCTGAGTTGTTGCTGGAGATTTCTTAGGTAAGGTATGATAGTGTTGGCTTTGAAGCAATGAGGTATGATGGCTTGACTTAGAGAGATGTTGAAAATATCTGTAATAACATCTGTAAGTGAGTCTGCACAATCCATAAGCACATGCCCAGGTATATTGTCTGGGCCCGCCGTTTTCCTTGGGTTCACCTTTCCTCTGGGCATCAGTTGGTTCCAGTTGAAGTATTGTATCGTTCAAGCAGTGGGGGGCTTTTGTTGGAGTGGTGGTGATGTTTTCATCAAAACGACTGAAGAAGACATTGAGTGAGTTGAGAAAGTCAGTGTTACCCTCGCAGAGTTGAGGAGTGGGTTTGTAGTCTGTTAATGACTACATGCCTTGCCATAGGCGTCTGGGACTTTTTGTGTCAGTGAAATGAGATTGATTTTCTGTTCATAGGCATGCTAGGCTGCTCTCATCCCCCAAGTCAAGTTAGCCCTCACTGATCTGAGGGCTTCCCTGTCGCCAGACTTGAAAGCAGAGTTCAGTGCTCTCAGGCGCTCATGTACGTAGTTAAAGTTAAAGTCCTAATAATCGTCACGCGCACATCTGGGTGTGGTGAAATTTGTCCTCTGCATTTAACCCATCCCCGTGTGATTTTCGATCCATCCCCTGGGGGAGAGGGGAGCAGTGAGCAGCAGCGGTGCCGCGCTCGGGAATCATTTGGTGATCCAACCCCCAAATTCCAATCCTTTTAGTATGTACCTCCCCGATGAACCGGGGTTTGTCGTTTGCCCTTATGGTGATGTGTTTTGTGACGGTCACATCTTCCATGCATTTGGATGTATAACCTGTCACAGACTCAGCCATGGTCTCAAATTCCACTGTTACGCCAACGATACACAATTCTACATCACCATTAAAACCATCTCCCCTGCCATCCTCACCACCCTCACTTGCTGCCTCACAGGATGACTCAAAAACTTCTCAAACTAAACAGTAACAAAACGGAGATCATCATTTGGTCCTAAATCCAGCCTCCCCACCTACCAGAACTGTACACACTCTGTATTGACGGCCACTCTGTCACTCCTTCCCCCCTAGTCAGAAACCTTGGAATTTATATGGACCCCACACTCTCCTTCAAACCACACATCAACCACATTACCAGAACATCCTTCTTTCACTTACGAAACATTACACGCCTTCGACCCTCTCTTTCCACCGCTGCGGCAGAGACATTAATTCATGCATTTATCACCTCCAGACTGGACTACTGCAATCGCATCTTGTATGGTCTACCCTCAACTGTCCTTCAAAAACTACAATATGTTCAAAACTCTGCTGCCCGACTGCTCACCTGCTCACCCTCCAGACAGCACATCACCCCTGTCCTCCAACTTCACCAGCTTCCCATAAAACAGCGCATACATTTCAAGATCCTTTTCACCACATACAAGGCCTTAAACAACCATGCCCCTCCACCCGTCTGACCTCCTGCACGCCATACCCCCACCCACCAACTCCGCTCTGCTGACACCAACCCCATCACCCCCACCACCTCGACCAAATACCGGACCATTGGGGATAGAGCCTTTGCCATTGGTGTCCCCACTCTCTGGAACTCTCTCCTCCTGACCATTCGTAACGCTGACTCCTTGCACTCCTTCAAACGCCATCTCAAGACCCACCTCTTCAACTCTGCATTTGACACCTAACTCATCGTGTGTGTGTGTGTGCGTGCGTGCGTGTGTGTGCGTGTGTGTACGCAATTATGCGTGAATTTTTCTATGTAAAGCGGCTTTGAGTACTAAGAAAAGCACTATATAAAACCGATCTATTATTGTTATTATTATTATGGACTGTTATGTTGACACACTGGTGTCAACTGGTGGTGGTGGCTGCCTCTCTGAAGACATTCCAATCCAAAACAGTTTTTTAGTGCCCCTCTGGCCAAGTATTAATTTGTTTCACAGAAAGTTTACATCTCATTAGCAGTGTTCTGTAGGTTGGAATGAGCCTGATGGCGAGATGATCTGAGTTTCCTAGGTGGGGGTGGGGGACAGCTCTGCATGCCTGCTTGACATGAGTGTATACCTGCTTGAGAATGTTTCCTCCTCTGGTTGTATACACATATTTGTGATCGTAGGGGAGTACTGACTTCAATTTGGCTTCAATTTGTCCTGCATGGAGCTCACAGACTGATACAATGTGGAAAGTGCATTCTTTGTGTTTGCACTAGGCGGCAGATACACAGCTGATATGGTGGCGGCTGAAAATTCTCTCGGCAAGTATGTTGAAACTGCTATGTATGCTTGAAGCTACAAAACAGAAAATGTAGAATTCCACCAAACTAAGTAGCGTGTAGGTTTTGAGAGCTTTTCCCAATCCTCAAGTGTCCGGAATGTTATTAGACATGCAGCTGCAACAGTTCCTGTAGAAAAAAAATGCTGCATGGTTTTGCTATAACAGAAAGGCCTCCCACGCAAAGGCTCATGGGGCGGCCGTACGAATAAGGTGGATAAGAAATTAAATCTCCAATATGCCAGAGGTGATATTAAATCATACATTTTCTTCTGGTTAATTGTGGAAATATCATGAACAGAATCTTTGAAGTTCGAGCATGTATACATTTTATTTATTTAAAAAAAAAAGTATTTTTCGGCTAAGCCGCTTCTGGAGCAGCAAATAATCGTACAATTTCAATTCTTGAAAATTCACACGAACGAGTTGTATGACCCCATAGCTGCAATTATTTCACATTTGAAAAAAAAAAATCTCACCAAAATTGAATAAACACAGGCTAATAACGTCACTGCATTTCATTTTTGTGCTTCTTACAAGACATCGTTGGCATGGACAAATAACAAGCAAACACATTTTTTTCTTTCATCCAAATAAGTGATATTGGATCACCACACCTGATGATCTCTTACAACACTAGGGGACGCCAGAGGTTATGATAGCTTGAGGAGTCGAAAGCCTGATTGAATAAAACCGCACTCAAGTTGCAAATGTAGCGACGGTTACGACCAGGCGCAGCCAAAGCCCGAACGTGTGGGTGGCCAGCAGCAGATGGATGGCTCGGTGGCGGCAGCCTTCTCCAGGCCATCGTCGGCCTCGTCCGAGACTTCGCCGCATGACGGCTGCGTGGTTTCCACCGACCAGAACGCCACTGGCACCTAACGGACACATACCGCCTTTCAATATGCACTAATGCATGTGTGGCGTGTGTGGTGTGTATGCTCACCCTGAGCTGCATGTCGCTAATCATGACCTCCAGCCGGCTGAGGTGTTGCTGAAGGCCCGCCCCCCAGTGGAGGTCTTCCTCATCGGAGTCCAACCGGGGTGGCTGAACTGCGCCCGTCCTCTCGGTCATGCCCGTCATGCCGTCCAGACAGCCTGAAGGTGCCATCATCGTTGGTCTACCAATCACGGTGGGCAAGCGAGCGGTACCGACCTGCGTTGATCAGTGCACGCCGGTCCTTTTGCTGGCCCAGCGGGAAGCGTCCGATCAGGTCGTCGGCCTTGCGCAGGTCCCACAGGAAGTTCTCTGCGGCGGCCAGGAAGTGGACCCACACGCGCTCCAGTGCTTGCCGCTCCGCTGAAGCACCGGCACCCGGCGGGCCCGAGTCGCAGTCAGACAGAAGATGCATGAGATGGCGGGACAGACCTCCGTATCAAAAAACAACAAACTCAAAGCCGAGTAGTCAAATGTGAAGGCACGCTCTTGTTGCCGCATGACGGGGCTTTGCTTAGAAATGAAGGAACGACTCGGGCTGCGCGAGCGGGTGAATCTCTTGAGCGCGAGCTGTGCCTGACTGAGTCCCTCTGCGAGAGAGTTGCGTGAATGAGTATATGTCCTATGCCTGCCAGTCAGCGAGTATGCGCGAGAGAGTATGCATGCTCGTGTCACCGTTGGCGACGTCTGCGACCAGCGTCCTGGCGTGTGCCATCTCGCGCCTCAGGAAGGCACAGTCGGCCAAGCTTCCCAGCAATGCCGCCAACTGCTGGAAACAGGAAGTGAGGTGCACCAGCGTTTGGAAACAGGAGTTGACCCGCACCAGCGTCTCCTGGCTGCCGTCGTGACGCTCGCTCATGATGACCTCCGACCCTTGTGACCTGTCCCCATCATTGGAAAGACGGCAAGACCTCGGCCAGATGCAATTTGGAAATTTGGCTTCTCTGAGCAAGATGATGTCTTCCATCATCTGCAGCCCTGCACCAAATTCCTTGAGGACCAAACAAACAAAGAAAACCGCTAAGATCAAGCACTAGCGAGCTAGTTACCTGGAGCTTGTGACGCAGGTGCAAGCGAGCTGCTCCTCTGCCTTCCTCTTCTCCTCTTCCTCATTCTCCTCCTACTTGTTTTGTTGTCCTCCTTCTTGGTCTCCGGGGTCACCGGTCGTCTTGACGATGGGCGCCGCTAGTGGGCGTTTGATGCAGGTGACTAATTAGCTCCCCCATGGATAAGATTGGCGCAGGAGACCAAGAGGGAACGCTTCCTGCTTTTTATTCACTCTTCATTCTCATCATGTTGTACACAAATGTTGGCTTAGCTACTAGGCTAGCTTAGCAACAGGTCCGACAACATTTTTTTTCCATTCGTCATTACCCAAGTAGGCTCTCTTCGTGGGCTATGGAGAGAAGCCCAAACTTGTTTTTATTGACTCCTATACCCTGCTTACTTAGTTTTTCTCACAAAGGAACAAAAAGCATTGATGTTTTTTCATCTCATTATTTGACTGCCCCCCCCACCACCACACGATTAATTCTTCCTGAATGGGCTGCTTATTGTTTTATTTTTTATTACTTATTTTATTCAGAATATTCAAATCTTACACATAATACAGAGCTTTATCTACTTTATCTCAGCTAAAGTCCTTGTGTAAATCTAAAATGAAATTGAGGAAGCAAATGAAATACACGAAAAGAAAAAAAGACATTTGGAAAGGAGTGAGAAGAAGCATAGCTTTTTAGCTCTCACCTTTATCGAAACAAGATTCAAGAGTTTTTATTTGCCATTTTTAAGCGTGCCAAACAAGGAATTTGACTTCGGTAAATCACAGCCTCTGTTCAACATTTAGGTGACTAACAACACTCAGGACATGTGAAAAATATTCTCAAACATCCCCTGATCTTAAACTCCCAAGAGGGCAAGGAAAAACTCAAAACTCCGGCTAGGGAAAATGAGAAACCTTGAGAAGAGACCACAGATGGGAGGGCCCCTCTTGACCAGGCTGCAATGGATGCAGAAGACACATAGTACAAACAGTGTGGACAATCCAAAAAAAGGTGTGGAAAACAGGATGTTATAGCACAGCAAAGACTCTGAGACTCTAAGAGTGGTGTGAGTTCATCAGAGCAACAGCCTGGGGGAAGAAGCTGTCTCTGTGTCTGCTGGTTTTGGCGTACAGTGCTCTATAACGCCGTCCGGAGGGGAGTAGTTCAAACAGACTGCAACCTGGGTGAGAAGGGTCTGTAGAGATGTTACTTGCACGTTTCCTGGTCCTGGACAGGTACAAGTCTTGGATAGATGGGAGGTTGATTCCAATTATCTTTTCTGCAGTCCTGTTTGTCCATTGCAGTCTGTGCTTGTCTTGTTTGGAGGCCGATCCAAACCAGACAGTGATAGTGGTGCAGAGGACAGACTGGATGATGGCAGTGTAGAAGGTCTTCAGCAGCTCCCGCGGCAGGTTGAACTTCTTGAGCTGTCTCAGGAAGTACAGCCTCTGCTGGGCCTTCTTCCGACAGTCTATGTGGCCGGTCCATTTCAGGTCCCGAGAGATTGTGGTTCCCAGGAACTTGAAGGTGTCTGTGGAGAGAATAGTATTACTGCAGATAGTGAGGGGTGAAAGTGGTGAAGGGTCTCGCCTGAAGTCCACTGTCATCTCCACGGTCTTGAGCGGGTTCAGCTCCAGGTGATTTTGGCTGCACCAGTGGACCAGCCGCTCCACCTCCTGTGTGTACGCAGTCTCATCACCGTCCTGGATTAGTTCGATGAGAGTGGTGTCGTCTGCATACTTCAGGAGCTTCACAGGAGAGTCACCTGAGAAGAAATCGTTGGTGTAGAGAGAGAAGAGCAGTGGGGAAAGGACGCACCCCTGAGGGGCTCCAGTATTGGTGGTCCGGGTGTCAGATGTGATGCTCCCCAGCCACACAATGTGTGTATCCATCCATTTTCTGGACCACTTGCTGGCGTGCTGGAGCCTTTTACAACAGTCATTGGGCAGTAGGCGGGGGACACCCTGAACCGGTTGCCAGCCAATCACAGGGCTTGCTTACTTGGCTGGGCATTCGGATGACGTGCCCCATTATCGATTCGATGATGACCATCTTCTTTTATTTGTGAGTCTGCTGATGTTTGAACAGTCCGATCCTGAATCCACAGGTGCGGTTACAGACCAAGCATGTGAAGGAGGTGTTGAGGGGAGCAGGGGTGGCTTGTGTGTGTTGTTCCTCCATATGATCTACTCCCTGTGAGGAGTGGGAGCACCAGAGGTCTCGGCAGGAAGCGAGTTCCACCAGTGAAGAGGGATTGATCTAGCATCTCTTCAGGGTGGTCTTCATTTGGTCTTTGAACCGCTTCTTCTGCCCACCAGCACTGCGTTGGCCCAGGTGTAACTGACCATAGAAGATTCTGGAGTCTGTGGCTGGGCATTTTGATGACATGCCCCATCCACCTGAGTTTACGTTGGACCATGATGGACTCCACACTATGGCTGCTTGCCCTCTCCAGCACTTCTGTGTGCGGCACTTTGTCCTTCCATGTGATGACAAGGATCGTCTGGAGGCATCTCACATGGAAGGTCTCCAGGCTTCTCAGATGGTGTCCATGCCTCACATCCATACAGTAGTGCAGTGATGCATACTGCTCTGTAGACCAGCACTTTGGTGTGGTTTGAGGTTGCTGTTCTGCAAAACCCTTCTCCTTAGGGCCTAGGCGACCAAATAATGCTGATGCTTGCTTGAGGCGGTTTTGGATCTCGTCGTCCATTGAGCAGGTGTCAGACATTATGCTCGCCAGGTATTTGAATGTGGGCACCGTGAGCAGCTGTTGCCCTGCTGCGGTGAAAGTTATTGTTGGGTTTTGTAAGAGGTAAGCACTGGACTGACAGAGTACCTCTGTCTTCTGGGTGTTGATCGTCAGCCCCGTTCTGGTATACGCAGTTATAGCTGCCGAGAGGATGTTTTGCAGAGCATCTGTGTGTGAGCAACCAGGACACAGTCATTGGTGTATTGTGGCTCAATGATGGTCTATGAGGTCCGAGGCCTTTGAGAGAGCAACAAAGGCAATGACCAAGTCCTTGTACTGCTACTGACATTCTCTTGGAGCTGACGTGCCACAAAGATCATGTCAACTGTCCTCCTGTCCTTCCAAAAACCATACTGCGACTCTGGGGTGACCCGTTCTGATATTGCTGAGATGAGTCTGTGAAGCATGACCTTGGCAAGGACCTTTCCAGCAGTGGCCAACAGAGAGATACCCCTACTATTGGAGCATATGGATTTGTCTCCTTCGTTCTTGTAGATGGTCACAATGTTGGCATCTTTCCACTGTTGTGGTACACATTCTCGTCTCCACACCTCTGAAATGTAGTGATGAAGTGTCCGTATACAGAGGTAACCTCCTTCCTTGAGAAGTTCAGCCGGGATGCTGTCAGGTCCAGGGGATTTATTGTTTCACAGGGTTTTGACTGCGTGCAGGATTTCTTTGAAGGTTGGGGGAGGTCGAGATCTGGCAAGCTAAGATGTTCAGGGAGCTCTGGAAGGACAGTTGGGTCCACTGGGGTGGGCTGGTTAAGCACGGTGTTAAAATCCTCAGACCACCGTTCCACCGCTCATATCCTGATCCTTGATTAGAGATATTCCATCAGCGGATGTGACAGGTACCATGGAGCAGTTTCTGGGGCCGTAGATGGTTATTACTGCATCATAGAAACTGTGATTATCATTTCTATCAGCGTGAGACTGGATTTCATTTGCCTTTGAGATCCACCACTCATTTTGCAGTTTTTTAAGAGTAGTTTGGGCTTCAGAATGAAGGGTTTGTCATTGCTTTTTATGGAATTGGGATTGTGGGTTGTTCAGGGTGGCTCTGTGTGCCTTGTGTATTTTGTCTAGGAGGGTGGAGATCTCTCCAGCCTTCTGGTCAAACCAGCCCTGGTGTTTCTTGGTTTTGAAACCAATGGCTTGGGCTGCAGTGTCAGAGGGTGGTGGTGAGAGAGATTAATTTCTCATCTATTCCAGACTCTGAGATGATCAGTGGCTCAATGTCTGCCAGCTTCTCAGCTAGGGAGCGACGGAAGTTGTCACGGTTGTCGCTGCTGGAGAGTCTGGCACAGTTGAGTGCTTTCCTCTTTAGGCCACCATGACGTGCTAGGGCCCGGACATTCATTCTGACATTTGTCAGAATCGTGATGGTCGGTCCAGCAATCTGCCCCCCGCATAGCTCTTGTAATAAGCATGTCTTTGAGGTCAGCCCTCCTCACGATCGTGTAACCGATCAGGTGCCAGTGTTTGGACCTGGGATGCACCCAGGGTGGCTTATACTTGTTCTTTTGTTGGAAGATGGTGTTTGTTATGATAAGGTTGTGTTCCGCACAGAGACTAAGAAGTCTCATGCCATTGGAGATGATTTTACCAATACCGTGGGCGCCGATCACACCATTCCAGTTCTGTGAGTTCTTTCCGACTCTTGCATTGAAATCACCAAGCAGTATGATTTTGTAATTCCTCGGGATGTGACTGAGGATGTCATCGAGTGCCCGGTAGAAGCGGTCCTTCGCTTCATCTTTGGATGGCAGAGTTGGTGCATAGGCACTTATCAAAATGACATGTTAGCATTTTGCAAGTGGGATGCAAAGACTCATGAGCCTTTCACTGATGATTCTGTGAGCTTGAGCAGGAGGCTGTTCTTGATTGCAAAACCAGCTCCCATGAAGGTGTGGTCCACCCATGGGGTATCCTTTCCAAAAGAATGTATAAACCTCTCCTACTTCATTGAGTGAGCCTACCTTGAGGAGACGGGTCTCACTGAGTGCTGCCACATTCGCATTATATCGCTTTAGCTCGCTGGCAACAAGTGCTGTTCTGCGCTGTGGTCTGTCCGGACTGGCATCCAGGAGTGTCCATGGTGCAATTCTAAATGGTATTAATTTTGTTTTTCGACCGCATAGTGGAATGTCCCGACAGGTGTGGTTTCCTGTCCGGGTACTGTGCTGAGTGGGCAATCTTTAGGCCACCTTTTCTAGGCCTTTCCCCAATTGGTGTGAACAGTGCGATCCTTAAGTAGGGCTGCTCAGACGCATAGGAGTCTGCCGGAAACAGAAGAATTAGGACAGATGAGACAATTGCTACTCAAAAGCATGAATTAATGGAGCATAACTGGGATGCAATATATGACAAAAAATACGTAAATACAGTGGAGCCTCAGTTTTCGACGATAATCCATTCCAGAAGGCTGTTCAAGAAGTGAATCGTTCGAATTCCGAATCATGTTTTCCCATTACTAATAATGGGGAAAAAAATTAATCCGTTCCCAACAACAACAAAAACGCCTTTTTTAAGCATTTTTTTCATTTGCGCATTTTTGTCCGGTTGCGCAACCGTAGCGCGTCGCCGACCGCGCAACCGCACTGCGCTGGTCGCATTATTGTGACAGAGCTGTTGCTGAAATTTAGAAAATATTTTTAAAGTCCTGATTTCTTTCCAAAATTTAAGTGGACCTCAGTACGCAGGGAGTTTAATTTTGTCCAATCGCACAACTGCAGCACACCGCCGAACGCGCAACTGTAGTGCGTCGCCAACTGCGCAACTCCACCGCCCTGGTCGCATTATTGTGACAGAGTGGTCGCTGAAATTTTGAAAATATTTTTAATGTCCTGATGTACTTTCCAAAATTTAAGTGGACCTCGGTGCGCGGTGAGCTTAATTTGGTCAGATCACACAACTGCAGGGCGCCGGGCGCTCACTGTCACATTGTTTTAAGAGCGTCTTTATGTTTTAGGATGGCTTTACTGCTCCCACTTGCTTCCTTTGGAGGCATGATTAGAGTTGATGCAATCATCAGAGTAACGAGAATGAAATAACGAATGGAGTCAGTTGGCATGCAGGTCCTCTTGGCTCATCTCGCAAGGTTCGACAACCAAAATTTCGGCCGACAACCGAAGCAAAAAAATTTTTGAATTTTTTGTTTGAATACCAATTTATTCGCAAACCGGGACGTTCGAAAACCAAGGCGCCACTGTAATGCATACAATAAATGAATGACTATATTCACTTCATTATACAGTATAATTTAAAAAAGAATCAAACGCAAAATATGAGTCCGGTGTACGTGTGTCAGAGTTGGCGCAGGAGTTTTGCATGGCGAAATCGACAATAAGCTCGATCCTGAAAAACTAAGACGCTCTTAAAGGAAGTGATGTTGCGATAGGGGCGACTGTGCTTACCAAACAACGGCCATACGAACTTTGGTACAGTACGGATACTGTATGTTAACTTTCTGTCATGAAGTGATTGGAGCTGGGCGACCAAATGCAGCTTGGACCAGGGTTTATCGAAGAACTCAAAAGACAAAATATAGTTGCTAGACTAGGGACGTGAATAACAGAACAGAACAGACTAGAAACAAGAAGACATGAGACGAGAACAATCCAACAGGGAGTGACACGCAGACAGGATTTAAATACAAGACAGGTAACGAGAGGCAGGTGACGGCAATTACATAGATTGTGAGCAGACATAGGAGGGGAGGGGCGAGCACACAGACGCGCAAACCTAAACTATGACATTAAAACAAGGAAACAAACTGCGACAGATCTTGACACTTTCATTAGGATTTCTGCAGGTTTTTTTGTTTTTGTTTCTTGAAATTAAGAAAATGTTTTTGCTGTTTTCTTTCACATGATCATCCTCTGTGAGTCGTCACCTTATCGTGGTGGAGGGGTTTGCTTGCCCCTATGATCCTAGGAGCCATGTTGTCGGGGGCTTCATGCCCCTGGTAGGGTCACCCATGGCAAACGGGTCCTAAGTGAGGGGCCAGACAAAGCACGACTCACAGAAGTCCATTTATTTTAGTCCCCTTATGATGACTAAAATAAATGGACTTCGTTTTCCCTCGCCCGGACGCGGGTCACCGGGGCCCCCCTCTGGAGCCAGGCCTGGAGGTGGGGCTCAAAGGCGAGCGTCTGGTGGACGGGCCTTCGCCCATGGGGCCCGGCCGGGCACAGCCCGAATAGGAAACGTGGGTCCCCCTTCCCATGGGCTCACCACCTGTGGGGGGGGCCAAAGGGGTCGGGTGCAGTGTGAGCTGGGCGGCGGCCAAAGGCAAGGGACCTTGGCAGTCTGATCTCCAGCTGCAGAAGCTGGCTCTTGGGACATGGAATGTCACCTCTCTGGGTGGAAAGGAGCCCGAGCTGGTGTGCGAGGCAGAAAAGTTCCGACTAGATATAGTCGGACTAGCCTCCACGCACAGTTTGGGTTCCGGTATAAGCCCTCTCGAGAGGGGCTGGACTCTCTTCCTCTCTGGAGTTGCCCAAGGTGAGAGGCGTCGAGCAGGTGTGGGTATACTTATTGTCCCCCGGCTGGGCGCCTGCACATTGGGGTTCACCCCGGTGAACGAGAGGGTAGCCTCCCTCCGCCTTCGGGTGGGGGGACGGGTCCTGACTGTTGTTTGTGTCTATGCACCAAACGGCAGCTCAGAGTACCCACCCTTCTTGGGGTCCCTGGAGGAAGTGCTGGAGAGCGCTCCTTCTGGGGACTCCATCGTTCTACTGGGTGACTTCAATGCTCACGTGGGCAATGACAGTGAGACCTGGAAGGGCGTGATTGGGAGGAACGGCCCCCCTGATCTGAACCCGAGCAGTGTTCTATTATTGGACTTCTGTGCTCGACACGGATTTTCAATAATGGACACCATGTTCAAACATAAGGGTGTCCATGTGTGCACTTGGCACCAGGACACCCTAGGCCGCAGTTCGATGATCGACTTTGTAGTCGTGTCATCGGATTTGCGGCTGCATGTTTTGGACACTCGGGTGAAGAGAGGCGCGGAGCTGTCAACTGATCACCACCTGGTGGTGGGTTGGCTCCGATGGTGGGGGAAGATGCCGGTCCGACCTGGCAAACCCAAACGCTCTGTGAGGGTCTGCTGGGAACGTCTGGCAGAATCCCCTGTCAGGAAGAGCTTCAACTCCCACCTCCGGCAGAGCTTTTCCCACGTCCCGGGGGAGGCGGGAGACATTGAGTCCGAGTGGACCATGTTTCGCACCTCCATTGTTGAGGCGGCCGACCGGAGCTGTGGCCGTAAGGTCGTTGGTGCCTGTCGTGGCGGCAATCCCCGAACCCGCTGGTGGACACCGGCGGTAAGGGATGCCATCAAGCTGAAGAAGGAGTCCTATCGGGTCGTTTTGGCCTGCGGGACTCCGGAGGCAGCTGACAGGTACCGGACGGCCAAGCGGAACGCGGCTTCGGCGGTTGCTGAGGCAAAAACCCGGGCGTGGGAGGAGTTTGGCGAGGCCATGGAGAATGACTTCCGGACGGCTTCGAGGAAATTCTGGTCCACCATCCGGCGTCTCAGGAGGGGGAAGCAGTGCAACGTCAACACTGTTTACAGTGGGGATGGCGTGCTGCTGACCTCGACTCGGGACGTCGTGAGTCGGTGGGGAGAATACTTCGAAGACCTCCTCAATTCCACCTACACGCCTTCCATTGTGGAAGCAGGGCGTGGGGACTCTGAGGCGGACTCTCCAATCTCTGAGGTCGAAGTCACTGAGGTAGTTAAAAAACTCCTCGGTGGCAAGGCCCTGGGGGTGGATGAGATCCGCCCGGAGTTCTTAAGGGCTCTGGATGTTGTGGGGCTGTCATGGCTGACATGCCTCTACAGCATGGACATCGGGGACAGTGCCTCTGGATTGGCAGACTAGGGTGGTGGTTCCCCTCTTTAAGAAGGGGGACCGGAGGGTGTGTTCCAATTACGGGGGAATCACACTCCTCAGCCTCCCTGGTAAGGTGTCAAGGGTGCTGGAAAGGAGGGTCCGTCGGTAGGTCGCACCTCGGATTCAGGAGGAGCAGTGTGGCTTTCGTCCTGGCCGTGGAACAGTGGACCAGCTCTACACCCTCAGCAGGATCCTCGAGGGTGCATGGGAGTTCGCCCAACCAGTCCACATGTGTTTTGTGGACTTGGAGAAGGCGTTCAACCGTGTCCCTCGGGAGGTTCTGTGGAGGGTGCTTCGGGAGTACGGGGTGCCGAGCCAACTTATAAGGGCGGTTCGGTCCCTGTATCACCGATGCCAGAGTTTGGTCCGCATTTCCGGCAGTAAGTCGAATTTGTTCCCAGTGAGGGTTGGACTCCGCCAAGGCTGCCCTTTGTCACCGATTCTGTTCATAATTTTTGTGGACAGAATTTCTAGGCGCAGCCGAGGCATTGAGGGGGTCCGGTTTGGGGACCTCAGCATTGCGTGTCTGCTTTTTGCAGATGACGTGGTGCTGTTGGCTTCTTCAGGCCGTGATCTCCAGCTCTCACTGGAGCGGTTTGCAGCCGAGTGTGAAGCGGTCGGGATGAGGGTCAGCACCTCCAAATCCGAGTCCATGGTCCTCGATCGGAAAAGGGTGGAATGCCCTCTCCGGATTGGGGATGAGACCCTGCCTCAAGTGGAGGAGTTTAAGTATCTTGGGGTCTTGTTCAAGAGTGAGGGGAGGATGGAGCGCGAGAACGACAGGCGGATCGGTGCAGTGTCGGCAGTAATGCGGACTCTGTACCGGCCCGTCGTGGTAAAGAGAGAGCTGAGCCAAAAGGCAAAGCTCTCGATTTACCGGTCGATTTACGCTCCTACCCTCACCTATGGTCACGAGCTATGGGTCGTGACCGAAAGAACGAGATCCCGGATACAAGCAGCCGAAATGAGTCTCATCAGGATGCCTCCTGGACGCCTCCCTGGGGAGGTGTTCCGGGCATGTCCCACCGGTAGGAGACCCCGGGGACGACCCAGGACGCGCTGGAGAGATTCTGTCTCTCAGCTGGCCTGGGACCGCCTTGGGATCCCCCGGGATGAGCTGGATGAAGTGGCTGGGGAGAGGGAAGTCTGGGAGTCCCTCCTGAAGCTGCTGCCCCCGCGACCCGACCCCGGATAAGCGGAAGAAGATGGATGGATGGATGGATGGATGGATGGATGGATGGATGGATGGATGGATACTTGCCATGTACCTCTCATCTCAAAGAAGAGCAGAGCAAGAGATTAACCGTTCTTATTTCCCATCTTAATTTTAGTAGTTTTAGGTTTTACAATTTTTTTTTTCTTTGAGGATCCTCAATGCAGGTTTAAATTGACCTTTCAACAGATTACTAGCCTGTGTTATTGCCGTGGATCAATGGTAGAACTGCTTTTTAGTCAATTTATCCTACCAGTCACACTCTCAACCACACAAACTCCAGCGCTTTTTAGGCCTATCCAGGGATGGGTATAAAACCCTCCCAAACAGCTTGGAAAAACGGACAAAAGAAAGAATCTACGCCCTTCTTCAATTAAGAAAAAGAAGCTCTGTTTTTTCTTAGCCCATTCTTTCCACTGGGGCTTGAACCCAAGCTGTTCTTTGGCCGGAAAAACATACAAAGAAAAATCTACGCCCTTCTTTGATTAACAAAAAAGAAGCTCTGTGTTTCTTAGCTTGTTCCTTCCACTGGGACTCTAACCCAAGCCAGATCCCTCAGTTCGGAAAAACAGACAAAGAAGAGTCTACACACTTCTTCGATGAACGAAAAAGAAGCTCTGCTTTTCTTAGCCTGTTTATTCCACTGGGGCTTGAACCCAAGCAGTTTCATGGCTTGGAAAAACCAAAGCCGTATCTCATAGCTCGGACAAACCAAAGCCGTATCTCTCGTGCACCTTTAACTATTTACGCGTTTAACAACAACACAACTTTAGGGCTTTAACTTACTTGTCCCCTGTTTCGTTGCACTGCCGGATCCCGTCAATCCACCTCTGTCAGACGAAGGCAGACCTAAGATGCTGGCCCAGCAAAGAATTCTCTTCCCAGGACTTTCTTTTCCAGGTCCTCCTAATGGACGCTGGCTTGTCGACAATGCAGCACGTCCTTCTTCGTCAGCCAGATAGCGGGTATGAGGGATCCCGGGTTTCGGCACCAAAATGTTAGAATTTCGCTCATTCCAACTTATTTTGCAAGAACCACACGGGAGACAAGTAAGTCCTTTTAGACACCTGCAGGTGGAGAGTCCATTTGTCGCTGTGCGTACAGCGATGATCGAATGGAGGTTTGACTCTCAGCTCCTGCAAGAGCATTTTTATTAAGAGAAACAGGGTGGAGGTAAGAGTGGACTGAATAGAGAAAGCCCTTGACCTCTAGTCAAAACATAACATGGGGTGTTTTACGACTTTGTCTAGGATGGGACAAGCTAGGTTATTTATCACAGGTTGCATTCCAACATAAGCATAAAACTAATCTAGCTAGGTTATTTATTACAGGTTGCATTCCAACAATAAAGATAACCTGGAAAACCCTGACAACAATAACAACACATACACTGCTCAAAAAATTAAAGGAACAGTTTTTTATCAGGGTATGGCATGAATTCAATTAGACTTTTCTGATAAGGTTTTGGTCAGGTACGTAGCAGAGGGGGTTGTTAATCAGTTTCAGCTGCATTGGTGTTGATGGAATTAACAACAGTTGTACTAGAGGGGCAACAATGAGATGGTCCCCAAAACAGGACTGATTTTGCAGGTGGAGGCCATTTCAAGTTCCTCCCTCTTGATCTTTTTTAACTGTTTTTCCACAAGTGTTAGCTTTAGCTAGACTCATTATCACGACTGGGAGCATGAGGTGATTTCTTAACCCTCCTGAAGTTGCGCAGATTGTCCAACTCCTCCAGGATGGCACATCCATGCGTGCTGTTTCAAGAAGATTTGATATGTCTCCCAGTACAATCTCCAGAGCATGGAGGAGATTCCAGGAGACAGGCAGTTACTCGAGGAGAGCTGGACAGGGCCATAGACCAAACCTGGGCAAATTACGGCCCGCGGGCCACATCTGGCCCTTTGTGCGTCTCTGTCCGCCCCGCATGAGGCCAATCGTAATTTTAAAAAATAAATAAAAAATTGGTGTCGTGCGTACAATACAACTGTTTCGCTTTTATTTTGAAAGGCGTCACACTTCCGTGTAGCGTACATGTATGTGAGCTGTGCGTGAAGGTGAACAGTGCGAAGTAATGCTGCCTGAGAAACGTGTGTCTTGATCCGCATTTTCCTGACCATGGCCCTGCCCACGACCACGATGATCGCCATTTTCAGTTTGATTTTCTCCCGCTGGGGTACTTCTCACCGGTTCAAATTGATACCCTTGTACCCCAGGAAAGAAATCATACTCTTCTGCATTTTCATCTGAAGGTGAAGAATGTGGTGAATGGTCTTTGTTGCTTCGTTGGTCTTCAAAAAACACTTGGTGGACGATGGCTGGCCCAGAGAAGGAACACTCCAGTGACACACGTCTGATTAGGAAAAGATTTTATTCAACCAATGTCAGAGTGAAGTCTCTCCAAATATTCAAGTGGCCCAAAAGCAAAGATGTTAGCAGCCCCCCCCCCCTCCTGCCAGGCCCCACATCTTTTATACCTGGCAAGAAGCTGATGTCATGGCTTTGAGTAACAGCTGCGGTTCGAGTCTCAGTCTACTGGTTGCTTTCGATGCCCCTAAAAGGGCATCTACTAGACCAGTGGTTCCCAAAGTGGGCGGTACCGCCCCCCTGGGGGCGGTGGAAAGATCTGGGGGGGCGGTGAGGATGAAGGAGGGGGTAGGGGGGCGGTGAGGACGAAGGGGGCGGTAGGGGGCGGCAGTCCGAAGTCAGAAGTTGAAGGGGGCGGTAGGGGGGCGGCAGTCCAAAGTCAGAAGTTCGAACGTTTGTTTGACGACACATGTGCAGTAGGACGAGTCAGTCGACGGGGGTGGGGGGGTGGACGGACGACGATTTGTACACAACATGTGCGGTGGGACGAGTCAGTCGACGGGGGGGGGGGGGGGGGGGGGGGCTAGGAATTCACTGGGGAGCCAAGGGGGCGCTAGACTCTGAACTAGACTCTCTGGTCACGGACAAAATGGTCCATCCATATTCTAAGTCCCTATACATTACTGAAACTGAAGCCTCTCTGCCAAGCAAAAATAGCTTATGGTAGTCTCACTGCTGCTAGTTGACCACTTAAGGCAACATACAGGGACACATGACAGCTAAAATTTCTCACAAAAATCATCTGAGGGAGATTTGTCAGACGACATCGCTTCCGCTGCTGTATCCGCCATTAGGTTTACATGGGCTAAGTAACTCGGCAACGCTCGGCGTCCTATAATCTACGTCACAGTCACTTCGGCAATTTCCGGGATGAACTTCAACGATCACATACAAACCCTTGATTTATCATCGATTACTCCTCAATTCGCAATTTTATTCAAAAATTAACAACAGTTTCCTAAAATACAAGTCCATCTTTATCAAATACATTTTGGGACCCCATAGTGTCTTTACATGCCCTTTAACTAGAAAAAAACTGGAGAACCAGTAACACAGGCAGATGTGTGAACAGGGAAACTGAGTAGCATTTTGGAAAGAAAGTCGAATTAAGTGATGCCGGAATCCTGTGTAGTAAAGAACACATCCTCCCAAAACGTTTGTCAAGGTGTGAGGCATGGGCGTCGCCTAGCCTCAGAAGGAGGGAGAGGGTGGTACAGATAGTGGAAGATAGTATAATTTAACACTTTACTACATATAGATTCAATAATACATATGGAGTCATACCATTAAGTTAAAATTTTCTCAAACTTTTCAAACTTTTCAAACTTTTGCTGTAAGCAATCGGAAAATGATTGAAAAGTGACTAAAGTAGCTATGAGGAAGTGGTGTAGCTGTTGGAAGGGCACACGCTTATGTGCTTCCTGACTAATCAACATTTCTTTGACTGATAAGGAGGTGGGCAAAGGAACCAAATGCTACAGGACTTAACGTCCATTCCCCCCGTCCAAATACAACCAAGATCAGAGAATCTCATTTAAAACAGGAGGCATTAAATGGGATAGCCCCTGTCATAAATAGTCTCTGGTCAGGAGGAATCATTAGGAAGTGCTCAGACTCTCCTAGCAAACACTCCTATTTGCCTAGTTCAAAAGGACAATAAAATTGACTGGTGAATGATATAAGATTTGCAAAAAGCAGACAAAGAACAGTCCTTGGCAGATAGCATGATCAGAGCACTCAAACTGAAAGATGTGTGAAATGCAAATTTACTGCTGCCTGATCTTTCTTCCCCACAGGTCAACAACTGCTCCAAGCCAGGAGATTGCGACGACATAAAGGTCGTCAAAAAGGACAAACTGGGCCAGCCACGGTGGGTGGGACCGTTCCAAGTTGCTGACTACCCCCACCGCAGTAAAAATTGCTGAAAGGCCCAGCTGGATTCATCTCAGCCACTGCAAGTTGCAGAGAGTTTTGGACCCCTAATTTCGGAGTTGTGGGGAAGCCTGACTACAAAGGGGGTCTATCATTTAGGGTGGGGCGTCTCAATGTTGGTGAAGAATTCAACAATCCCCACTCTGACAGGCAAGGGGATGTCCCGGTGTCTCTGCCATCCTAGTAGCAATGGGACTCCACATGCCAGGTGGATCCTCTGCTGCGTTGTGGTTGTAGCGTGCTATGGTCTCTGGGCTCATCTGAATAGACCGATTGACAATGTCAACTGAGGAAAAAGATGGTCACATGATCAGAACTTTGAGGCCTGGTCATGGGACCCCAGAAACCCATACAAAACCAACACTTGGTACCGGTATGTAAAGTTCACTCTGAGATCCCACACAAAGTAGGGATTGCTATGTGTGTTCCAAATTCCCACCTCTCTCCACGCACATTCACCTGGAGGCCAAGGCAATGACTGTCACTGAAGTGAAATGCATGGCCTCTATGGGAGGAGTTGGGTATCAATACCGTGATGTCACAGTCGGTGATACCGTGCTGTCACAGTCGGTGATGCCGACCCTTTCCGCCTTGGACTTGCAGAAGGTACCTGTGATCAGCTTTTCTGGGCAAATCTCAATGTGACTATTGAAGGACAAAAGATGCCACAAGTGGCCTAAACAAAGAGGCCACCTGGAGTGAACTGCACGTGTTACATCCAAGAAAATGCAACCAACAAATGCATTGATGACAACTGCTCTCCAGGAGGAAACTGGATGGGAGCTTTGGACATCACTGCTGAGTGCCTGGATAGGAGTGCTATTTCAAGTGGTGAGGACTCTCCGAACAACTTGGCTGCACCATCAAACGGAACCTACTTCGTACAGAATGGCTGGTGGCTTTGTGGTCACAAGGGTTGTCCGATGCTGCCCGCCAACTCGACAGGAGTGTGTGCACCAGTGTGGGTAACAGACCACACCTGAAGATACAGCATCATCAGATGAACACGGCACACAACTCTCCTGGACGTTGACGCAGGGCTATTGCGACCTTTGACATTCATGACCGTCTGGGGTACGAATGTCCCAGACGGCCATAAAGTATGGTCCGTCGGTGTCAAAGCTTCATGTGCTTTTTCCTTAGATCGGAGTTGGAAAATAATCACTCTTCATCGAGACACTGAACTATCGCTTTCAATCCTTTGTGAATCTTTCACTGCAAGTCAATGATGGACAAAACAGAGAGATTCAGGCTATTAGACTAATAGTCTTGCAAAACAGGATGGATCTGGACTTGATGACTGCAGCACAAGGTGGCGTGTGGCACGTTATTGGGAATTCCTGTTGCACATGCATTCCAGGAGATAACGACACGCACATCAAGGACGCCACAAACTCACTGAAGAATTTACAGCAGGCAATGTCGGAGGACAAGGTCCCACATCAATGGGATTTCTTTTCATGGCTATTCTCTGGCGCCTGGTGGCAACTGCTGTTGAAACGTGTGATTCCTGTGCTTGTTGTGCTGGTGTATTGTTGTGCTTGTTTACAACCTGTGTTATCCCATGTTTGAAGTCTGCTGTGACGAGGGTTGCGATAATGCTGTTTAGAGCCAAGCATGTTTTACAGAAACTTGATGATTTGACCATCGAAAATGCCTCGCAAGTGATGGATACAATGATGTACGGTTTCTGTCTTTTTTATTCTTTTTATTTTTACTATTCTTCTTTCTTCATTATATTTTCTTGCTTGTGTTTGTTGATCGGGGTGACATAATCATATGATAAACAGGAGAGATATGTTAGGGTTTGAAGGAATGGGGTCGAAATACAAAAAGTCCTGCCTAGCTACAAAAACAGATATGCTCAAACCTCATTGAATAAAGTACATAAGCAGACAAATATATTCACATATTAAATAAATAAAAGAAACATTTTAAGCATATAATTACACCTACACACCAAATCAATAAAGAAGACATAACTAGACATTTTTGATAAGTGGTAATGAGAAAGGTTTTTATAACTTTATGATCTGATATATATTTCTGAGCACTTTGAAATAACAAATGTTTTTTGATATATTGCCTGAATAGCTTAATGACCCTTAAGGAACTGTTTAATGCATGCCTGATGATTTTCTAAATCACGGACACTGCCAAAGTCGTCTAAAAATGTTCAGTACTTGATTGTATCTTATGTTTTGACTAATGCTAGATGCCAGTTTTCGATTACTACTGAACGTTCTGGACAGAGGGAAATATTTTGCCTAACAAAGAAAAGATATGGTTGAAAGCATGGTTAAACTAAGAATATGATGACGTAAGCAAGTACATGGAGATCAAAAGAACAAACAAACAAAAACATGGTAAGTGGTGAGTACAAACTTTGCATAGTCAGGGAACATTAATAAATACGTAGATGATGTCACAGCCAAAAGCTCACATAATTCCATTCAAAATGACAAAATTGAAAGAATGATGAATGGATGAGGTGGAACAGTGTATGTGCAAGAATGGAGGAGAATGTTTACAGGAAGGTCACTTGGAGATACAACCAGCAGGTGCCAGAGGAAGACAGCCCAGCCAAAGATGATCGTCAAGGCTGAAAGACGGAAAGGAAAACAACAGCCCCCACACATCGAATCCCCCATAATCAGCACCCAACACCACAGAACCAGCTCTCACCGAACCAGCACCCACTCCCATGGAATCAAACTCTCCTGCGAACTTGCCCCACCCCAAAGACTCATCACCCATCAAACTCGGCCCACACTGGCCGACTGAATATAAACTGACCGAAGAACCTTGAACGTTGCCTTTTCTGAATGGAGACTTTCCGCTCTTGAAAGGCCCAGCGCTGTATTGTACTTTCCTGAAAACAGAGCTTTCTTGACAAGAATTGTGATTGAACTCAACCAACCTGTGTAAGTCTAATTTCTGCTTCAGTGTCTTAACATTTTCCTTAATCTGAAGAAATCAAACGAGCACGCAGTGAGTAAATTGGATAACAGGTGATTGGCAATGGCTTTTGTCATGAGGCGCAGATAGCGCGGTCCCTAAATTGTGGACAAAATCCAACAGGTTGACAAATTGTCTTGATCGTATGATTATGTTAGAATGTAGACTAGAATTATTAACTTTGTTTAAACCTTTCACCTTTCCTTGACTCTGGAAAGTTTTACCATTCAGTTGTTGAAACTTTCCAAATAGTGTGGAAACATTCTTCCTTAGTCATCAACAATGCTCCACGAGTTTCTGTTTACATTAGATCGTAAAACACCCCCTGCTCTGATCTCACCAGACGCCGGGGGTTCACCAAACTTGTCACCCCCACCCTGCTTCTCTCAATAAATATGCTCTTGCAAGAGCCCTAAGTCAGACTTTGTTCGAACATCGCTGTATGCACAGTGACGAATGATTTCTCCACTTGCAAGTGTTCAAAAGGCATACTGTCTCCCGTGTGGTTCTTGCAAATAAGTTAGTGAGCACCACTCTAATAGTACCTTGTTATAAAAAGTTGTTATAATAATAAAAGAGTCCTAAAATCATATTTACAGTATTTACCGTGTGGTTCTTGCAAATAAGTTAGAGTGAGCACCACTCTAGTCCTAAAATCATATTTACAGTATCTGTACTTTAGCTACATCTACATATACTACATCTACAAAATGCGCATAGCGCTGCTATGGTAACTAGAGTTCCCTGTTTAACCAAGGTTATCAACAGAACGTCACATTTACATATGTTACACACACACCCCCACACACAGACATAATATTTATCTTTTCAATATTTATACAATATTTTCTGTATGTTATTTTTATTATAAATGTATTATTTACATGTTTGAAACTATTATTTAATGTTCTAATAATAACATATGCACTTAAATGGTTTCATATACATTTAGTGACACAAAAGAATTCCAGACGAGAGAGTGACTCTACTTAGTGGATTTCACTTAACGCGGGGTGGTTTTGGAACAAATTATCCGCGATAAACGAGGGATTACTGTAATATTATAAGATTAAGCAAAAAAGAATACTATAAAAATAAATGAGAGGATAACAAAACTAATATTAAGGGGATATGGACTGTCCTAAACTAGATCATTAGAGATGGTGTCACGTGCGGAATGGAGCAGGGCGACCAATTGCAGCTTGGAGCAGAGTTTATTGAGGGAAAAGGGTGGTGGATGAGAGGAGGAGGGGAACAAACAAGCAGGAGAGCATGGTAGGACTAACCGGCAGGAACTAACAGGACGGGCTACCAGAGACAAAGACTTAACAGAGGTAGACTAACAGAGGCTTAACAGAATAGCACAGGGAACAGACCAACGGAACTCAATTCCAGGTTTTTCTGTATCATTCGCAAATAAGTCACGCCCTTCTCCTCAAATCTAGTCACTTCGCTATGAAATAGGGTGGGCTGACCAGCCTACACCGAGTGTTTACAAGTAATGCCAAAACAAAAATGCAAGTTCACAGAGGAGTTGAATAAAATAATTCCTGTACTTTCGCCAGGGTCGTGATCCTTATGAAGCTGACTGCTTGACATGCAAGGCAGGCACTTACGTGTCTATGACAAATAAAGGTGCCAACACACCCCGCAAGAGGAGGACTGAAGAAGAGCACTTTTTTTTCTTCAAATGTTGCACCGATGGCCGTTTTTCTTTTGCCTTTTTTTACTTAGTGTACCACTATAAAACTAGAAAATGTCAGTGTACACATGTGTTTTTGTTAGTGTAAATGTGTTTTTGTCATTGTATATATGTTGTTTTGTGTTATTCGGGCCAATAAATGCAATTGCTATTTAAGTGGGAGAAACAACAACGTGTACATATTTTATTAGGTTAGACAAACTCATATACTATTTCATGTTCAAATATGTGCAAATCCTCTTATTATTGTATACAAACCTAACTGCTCAATCAGAACACGGATACAGCAGCCAGAGCTTAGTAACCTTCAAATACACATAGGCACAGACACACAGCAGTAACTCTCCAATACACAAAGATACCAAATGGTCAGGTGATGCTTTCCCACCTTTCCCGGACAGTATAAAACCTTCTGACCTGGCAAATGGGGGTTGTTATTTCATCTGCTGCCGTGCCTCGTGTACTGGCCGCCATTAAACAACCCAAGATCTTGCCAATAAAGAACCAACTGTTACTCCACATCTTTGTTTTCCTTGCTCGACAATGGACATCTCAAGCAACACGCAGCACTACACAGACACCATGTCATTTGTGTCATAACATATGACAGAAATGACCCCCCCCCCCCCCTCCAAAAAAATGACCCCCAACCCCCCAAATACAAAGGTGTCCTCTTTTTCAGAAACCCAAATCTGGTCACCCCACTCCATCCCCAGCAGATTTTTTCTTTTTCCCTCCCTTTGACAAAGATCGTGGCAATGCTATTGAGCGTCAATCATTTGTGACTTTTAGCTATTCTCAGCCAGGCGGGTGTTGAGTGAAAACTCATTTAGTTCTTTGCCGCCTCCCATCTCCATGCTAAGCCAGGCTAGCAGCACGGCCGCCATATTGGTGGCACGTTCGGACGGATGTGATCAGGAGACATGTAGCACTAACACTGCAGTCATAACAAAAGTTGACACTAAGCCAATCACACGTGACACTCTGACACTGCAGTTATCCCAAAAGTTAACGCCAAGCCAATCAAGATATAACATGCAGTCAAAATACTTTGACTATTTGTTGCTTTCATAGCATTGCCATGAACAACTGGGTCGTCCGAGTGAGCAAGCTTTCCAGAAATCGGTCATTTCCACGCACATTATACGACAAAGAGATATTTTCCGTTTTTTTTCTTTCTTTGTTTTAGAAACGACAACCAAGGTGTGACGGATGAGATGAAGTCTGGCGACATTCAAATTTTGTGAAACTGCAAATTTTGTGCGCGTGTCCTATCTGTCACAGCAACAATGTCAATATTTTCCCGGGCGGTCGCAGCAAGTGCTACTCGTCTTCCTCGGACGTGATGGCGATGGTCGCGTTGTCGTGGCAATGGGTGGCGAGCGCCTCCAGGAGCTTGTGGCATAAGCACTGGCAAAAGCCGTAGAGGACCAGCAGAAGCAGCGTGGAAGGGACCAGGCTGACCAGAAGCACGCCCGGCCACATATGAGCCATCATCAGCAGGTAGATGCCCACCGGAAGCGAGCTGAAATACACCTGAATGTGCGCACGCACACGCACACACATGCACACGCACACACACACACACACGCACAGTACACACACGTAGGCCATAAGTACCAGTGCACAGAAAACACTTTAGTGTGCAATTAAGTCAAACTACAGACCAAATAAAACACAAAGTCAAAAATTGACTCAGGTTTTTGCACTCAGACCTGACTAATGAATCGCTTCATTGTTTTATTGTGACCGACTGCTGTCACCGTTCTTTTGCCTACAATAACACTAATGACTAATGATGACATTTGTGGAAATCTAAAGAAATTGCAAATTATTTGGTAATCTGTCCAAAAACTCAAATGGGTCAGGCTCAGATTTTCGTGTGCCAGCACTGCCTTGACGGTACGCCGGGCGACTGACCAGACACAGTGACCCCAGCAGGCAGTGGGGCAAGGGGCCAGATGTCCAAGAGTCACATTTGTGGGCAGGAAGGTCGCAGGCCAGCGAGTCCCGTTGCCGGTACAAAGTGACTGCCGTGGTGTTGAGCGCGCTCAGGGAGTCTGAAGCTGGCGACTCGGCCGGCAGCTCCATGATGGTGATCACCAGGCAGTCCGAATGGCGGGGCGCCTGCTCTGTGCCTGTACACGCCAAACGTAGTTTGGATTGCGTGGCATACATAGGCGATGGCCGATGACTCGTATGTATGTGAAGGCGGACGATGTCACCTGTGAGTGAGTCGGGGCAGAGCACAACTTCTCCTCCTCGCCGAGCTCCTTCACCACACGACAGTACTGCCAGGATGTGGCGGTCGTCCTCCATCAGCCACACCTCCGCGCAGGGCAAACAAGTGCCAAGGAGAACAGGGAGGAAAAGGAAACGCGGGATGAAAAGGAAGACACGGGAAGGAGGAGGAAAGGAAACGGAAAAAAGAAGGATGCTAGAAGAACAGGAAGAAGGAAGAAAAGGGAAGAGGAGGAGCGGGCGTCACCTCTTCTTGCCGGAGGCAAGTCTGGTGACGGCAGAAGGGACAAGTGAGGATGTACGGGGACGACTCGCCTGAATGACAACACCAAACATTTTCACGTGAGACTTAAACATCTGACTTTTTTTCACTTTGCTACTCATCTGTCTTTTAGCATAGCAATTGCTAGCCTGTAAGCATCCATTTGGTTGTCAGATGATGTTACATGATCATCACTTGTCTTAAGTCGGCTCGATACGAAAGCGAGCGTAGCAAGGGTTGAACGCCTTTGACGAATTCTTTTGGAAGTAGGACATGAATCCAGCGGCGGACGGGTGGGGTTCCTCTGCTGTCCAGGGCGCCATCGCGAGCGCTGACTTCCATCTACAACTTTGATTTCCTTTCCTTCCTTTGCCACCATTTGCTCGGCTGGCCCCAACTTGTGTATTTGGAAATGAGAATCCGCCACGAAATCAGCCGGGGAGAGCAAAGGCTGGACTTTCTCTCCTTCGGATGCTGACTTCCCTCAACACCCCATCCCCACTCCCCGGTCCAAGATCATTGGTCGGTTTTGTTTGAGAGGCTGAAAAGGCACAATTCAATAATTTTCTCCAAACAATTCAACAAAGAGCAAAGTAGCTGTCGCTTGCTAGGCTGATGGGCGAGTGGTCGATAACTTGTGATGTGATGAGATCATGAACTCGACTCACCCACGTCCAGCATCCTCTTGAGACACTTGGCGCACAGGCGGTGCAGACACGCCAGAACTTTGGGCTCGCGGCTGCCAGTGTCGAAGCGATTGTAGCAGATTTTACACTCTAGCCCGTCCGGCGGTGACTCGGCCAACCTCGCCATCGGCGGGCAGTTGGCCCGCACGCTAGCACTGACGGCTGATCTCTCCTGGTCCTGCCGTTCCCGGCTCAACTCTGTCTTTTTGGCGCGCCGGGTCATCCTGTGGGTTGTCTGAGGCAGAAGGGGGCAATGTTGCTTCCCGGCGATGGGATCCAAGGTCTAGTCCCATGGAAATCTGCAAGACATCGGTGACAGTGGCGCATGAGCATCCTCGCGTGTGTGCATCACATTGGGCCACCTGGCCTCACATAACAACACACACACCGGCAGGCACATTGAAGGGGGACAGCGCTCGTTGCTCTGGCAATAGCTCCACCTTGAGCGGCACATGAGCTCTTTGTTATGGTAACAGCTCCAGCTTGAGTGGCAGACGAGGCAATGGACAACAACAAATTTGGTGATGTGCCATTATGTACCTGGTGTTCATGCTTACAGTACCTTGGAGGGGAGATACTTCAGCGATCGGGTCAACTACCAACTCATCGATTGGGATTTCTCATTTCATAATCCATTCAGGGTTTGTTGAACTGGCAATTTCCACTCACAGATTCATCATAATTTCTGTCAATATCAAATCATGTTTAGTCTTGAAAATGGGATTAAAATGAAACAAGTGTGTTTGAATCTGATTTGCTAGTCAATGAAAAAATAATCATTGTTATGAATGGAATATAAATAAAATAACGTGGCTGCACAGCGTTCAACGTGTTCCCTCACGTTCACGTCTACCAGACATGAGCTGTTACGTCATCAGCAACCGAGCCGAGTGGTCCAACTAGCGCGATGTGTGGGTCGCTGATAGTGGAGCGGTTCACTCGCCTGTCTTGTGTGCAGGCACCATGAGTTCGGTTCATGTGGTTGTATGTGACATAAAGATAAAGAAAAAGTTAAAGAAAACAAACAAACAGCGTGATGTGTTGCGTGTTCATTGTTCAGTAGATATGTGAGCACACCCTCCCGCCAAAAAAACCTTGATGCCCCTCTCAAAGTGCATGTGCGCCGTCGTTCACTCAACGCTCCACAAGAAAAGATCACAGCGACGTTACCGTGCGGCGGGAACAACAGGCCGCGCATCTCGGGACAACGCGGCGAGTTCGCGCGCTCACCTGATGCCCGTGCACGGTCGACTTGTTGACAGCTGTCAACCAATCACTTCTGAATGCAAGTCCGTAATCAATCCCTCGCCGGTGTCGTCCGGTACGCCAGCGCTGAGGCGTGCGTTCGCTCGTGCCCGCGTTCGTTGCGGTAAATCACTGCGGCGGTGGCGGCAGCGCGCGCGGAATCCCGAGTTACCATGACAATTGGCCCACAGGGGGAGGGATTACGACACCGTCAAATCATCAAAACGTGACCACACAAGAACGTTTGTCCTGCGGTGATGACGTTATCTTTGCGTTTGTTGTTTTATTATAATCATTTTGCAAAAAGAAAAATAATAAATGGATAAATAACGGCATTTATTATTTTTCTTTAACATCAAGGTAAGGATCACAAGTCAAATGCATTTTCACAACATCCTGGAACTAAACAAAGGTAAGGATCACAGGTTAAAGGTGTGTTGTCTTCCTTATTTTATAATAATCAGACGAGGCGTGATTACTCAGTTTGCATGTTTACTTAACAGCACCGGCATACCAACAGTACAGAGCTACGTTCATCGCTTCCTCGGAACACAATTGCATGCTGGGTAATGGGGTTTTAGCACTACCATACTCACAACATCACATCCTTCTCCCTATAAAGAAACAATCATCATCATTGGCATCACAGTCTCGAAAGACCATAGATTTCTTGTGTCTGGAGGTTAGGTGTTCTTTGCACAGCGTCTGCTGTGGCTGATGAGTCCTAACCATGAGAGACAGACACGGCCGCAGATGTTACAGGTGTGGGCCGGAGCCGGTGAAGGTGGGGGCATGGTGGCTTGCTGCTTCCTCAACTTCCTTTTCGTTTCTCGATGTTGAGCCAGGGTGATTTTGTAGGTCTGCAGCCCGTTTCGGAGAGCCTGTTGCCATTTGTGGCGATCCTGGGTGACGTCTTCCCAGGTGGCTGGGTTGATGTTGAAGGATTTGAGGTCTTGTTTGCAGACATCCTTGTAGCGGAGCAATGGGCAGCCTACTTGCCTTTTGCCTGATTTTAGCTCTGCATATAAGATGTCCTTTGGCATACGACCGTCTTCCATCCGACAGACATGGCCCAGCCAACGGAGACGCCGCTGCTTCAGCAGGGAGAGGATAGTGGGGAGCTATGCACTCTCCAGGACTGCACTGTCTGTGATCCTGTCCCGCCAGGTGATGCCCAGTATGCGTCTCAGGCAACGCAGATGGAAAGAGTTTAGCCTTCTCTCTTGATGTGCATAAAGAGTCCAGGCTTCGCTGCCATACAAGAGTGTACTGATGACACGGGCCCTGTACACTTGCACCTTTGTATGGATGGTGAGCTTGCTGTTCTGCCATACTCTGGGTGTCAGTTTTCCAAAGGTAGAAGCTGTTTTCCCAATCCGGCTGCTGACCTCGGCATCGAGTGACAAATTGCTGGTGATGGTAGACCCAAGATAGATAAAGCTGCTTACAGCTTCCAGTGTGTAGTTGTTGATGGTGATGGAGGGTGGGACAGTGGTCCCTTGGCCCATTGTCTTGGTTTTGTTTAGACTGATGGTCAGGTTGAAGTCCTGACATGCTTGGCTGAACTGGTCTAGGAGAATCTGCAGGTGTTCCTTAGTGTGTGTTGCCAATGCTGCATCATCAGCAAACAACATGTCCCTAATGGTGAGTGGTCTGATCTTGGTTTTTGCTCTCAGTCGGGATAGGTTGAATAATTTGCCGTCTGTCCTGGTGTGTAAGTAAACTCCCTCAGTTGATGTTCCGAAGGCTTGGCGCAGGAGGAGAGAGAAGAATATCCCAAACAGAGTGGGTGCCAGCACGCATCCCTGTTTGACACCACAGCGGATGTTAAAAGACTCAGAAGTGCACCCATCGTACTGGACAGTACCTTTCATGTCAGTGTGGAAGGACTGGAGGATGCTGAGGAGTTTTGGCGGGCAGCCTATCCGTTCCACCAGTTGGAAAAGGCCGCTCCTGCTCACCAGGTCAAAAGCCTTGGTAAGGTCAATGAAGGCCATGTAGAGAGGTTTGTGTTGTTCTCTGCACTTCTCCTGCAGCTGTCTCAGGGTGAAGATCATATCCAGAGTTGATCTTCCTGCTCTGAACCCTGCCTGTGACTCTGGGTAGAGCTTCTCTGCGAGGACTTGGAGTCTGTTTAGTACAACTCGAGCAAAGAGCTTACCGGTAATGCTGAGTAGGGAGATGCCACGGTAGGTGACGATGTTATCATTTCTCATGTCCTGTGGGACAGAGCCTTCTTTCCAGCACAGGCATAAGAGCTTGTGCAGTCTATGCAGAAGACCAGGCTTCCCACACTTGAGGACTTCGGCTGTTATCCCATTGGCGCCTGGAGCTTTTCCGCTGGGCAGGCTGTTTATTGCTTTGCTTAGCTCCTCAGTTGTTGGTTCCTTGTCGAGCTCTTCCATGACAGGTAGGTGCCCTACATGCCTGAGGGCTGCATCAGAGACACTGTTGTCCCTGGCATAGAGCTCTGAGTAGTGTTCCACCCAGCGGTCCAGCTGCTTAGAGCGTTCAACGATGGTTTCTCCCGAAGCTGATTTCAGCGGGATGATTTTGCGGGGTGATGGTCCAAGTGCCTTTTTGATGCCATCGAATATGAGTCTGATGTTGCCTGTGTCAGCAGCTGTTTGAATGTTGCTGCAGAGCTGTAGCCAATAAGTATTGGCACAACGTCTAGCGGCTTGTTGGAGTTTCCCCCTAGAAGATCGGAGGGTCTGTAGAGTTTTGGTGTTTGGAGTGTGCTTTTAATTTGTGAGTGTGACGCGTTTTTATTCAAGGATTGGTGCCAATGATGTTAAATTGGCATTGAACCAGTCGTTTGGTTTTCCCTGCTTTTTGCCAAAGACCGACAGGGCCGTGCTGTGTATGGCATCCCTCAAACCATCCCAGTACCGCTGGGCGGAGCTGGACAGGGGTGGGCCGTGGAGGGAGACCTCTAAGGCACAGAGGAAGGCTGTAGCTTTGGTTGGGTCAGTTGTTTTGCTGCTGTCGATGCGTGGGGCTACTGTGTAGGTTTTTTGCCTGTAGCTTGACTCTACAGAGCACAAGGGAGTGGTCTGTGTCGCAGACTGCACTGTGGAGACTGCGTGTTTGAAGGATGCCTCTGAGATCAGAAGTGCGTGTTATGATCAGGTCTAACTGGTGCCAGTGACCTGAGCGTGGATGTCTCCAAGAGACTTTGTGAATGGGTTTGGTCTGGAAGTATGTGTTGGTGATGCAGAGGTGGTGATATGTGCAGATCTCCAGAAATCGCTGCCCATTTTCGTTTATCCTACCGATGCCATGGTGTCCCAAGCAGGATGGCCAGGAGTCACGATCGGCTCCGACTCTAGCATTAAAGTCACCAAGTAGGTAGAGCTGTTCACGGCTGGGAATGTTTTTAAGAGTCGCTTCGAGTTCATCATAAAACCTGTCGTTTATTTCCTGGGGGGAGCTAAGTGTTGGAGCGTACACACTCACTAGGTGGACAGGTCCCATGGATGTATTGAGGCAGAGATCCAGGATTCTCTCAGAGCCACCTGTGGGTGGTACCACTGCTCCCAGGAGTGTGTTCCTGACAGCGAACCCTACTCCGTATTCCCTGGTTTCCTCAGGGGGCTTCCCCCGTCAAAAAAAGGTATAGTCCTTTTCCTTGAGTGAGCCAGATCCATGGAGTCGTGTTTCCTGGAGGGTCGAGATGTCAATTCTGAGCTTCAGGAGTTCGTTGTTTATAACTGCAGTTTTACGGACATCACTAATTTCTTGTAGGTTGTCACTGAGCCCGGGTGTCATAGTCCTGACATTCCAGCACCCCAGGCGTAGTGCTGGAATCTTCTGTAATTTCCTTGTGCTGCTTGGTGCGTAAATTTACAGCCCACTTGTTAGGATAGATCCCTGAGCTCCAAGCACCCAATGAAGCAGGCAAGCTGTGGCCGGAAAGCACCTTATTGGCTGGGGGCTGCCCAGCTTGAAGCGGGCGGTAGCTGTCCAATGAGACCGAACATCTCTCCCACCGTCGGAGGTAGCCCCTGGCACCCATACTCTACGCTAATAAGAAAGGGCTTATAACCGGTAAATGCTAACCTCCCGTGTTGTGTCTCCACTGGTTAGCTGAAGTTTCCTCTCCAGTGCACAAGAAGCCTGGGCAAGTTTTTTGGAAGCCTTGAGTTTCCCAGGCATCAGGGCTCCTCTCTCGGCCTTCCTGTTGTCATCCAAAGGAACGGTGAATCGATACATTTGGCATCAGGTTGGCTGCAGGAGTTACCAGAACAATGCTTTTTTGAAGCATGAGTCTGCCTCACGGAGACCGAGCCGGGTTTTCTCTCGGGGTTTGCTCCCTTAGCCTTTTCGTTCCAGACGATACCCACAAGGCAGCGGGGGTGCTATTTCACCCATAGCTGGGACAGTGGTTAGCGGGCACCAGGACATCCACGCGCCGGTGGGCCTGTACATCACGCCTAGGGGCCCACTGTTGCTCCCCCGGTCGATCCCCTCCAATTTGGCCTGGAGCTGTGAGGCACCCAGTTACCATGTGTGGCCACGAAGAGGCATGCAGACGTCTTGACGGTGGAGAGGCTATGTACCGGGTGAGGAGACTTACGCACTCGGCTCCTTTTTTCGCCCCCAGAAACAGGGGGCTAGCCGGCGGCAGTAGCTGAAAGCAGAAGGTAGCAAGCAGGAAGAAGCATGCAACATGCACTAACTACGAGCACTACTACTCCAACACCACTGCATTTCGCATCACAGCGCCCTGTGTGCAAGCACACATACACTAGAAACAATATTCACCCCATAAAAATAGCCACCTTACAGTGCCTTTTCTTGTCAACAACTTTTCACTTTAAACACATTTTTCTTTCTTTTTTTTACTTTTTGTGCATAAACATTAACTTAAAGGTCCTAGGTGTTCAGCAACTTGCAATACTAAAGCAACTCCTTAGCAACTCTCAATCAACCGCTTAGGTCTAGTGACGCAGCAGCCTGTGATGCAGACGCTGCTGTCAGACCACTGTTAGTTAACTCTTAAGATTCAGTTGTGTCCTGCTGAACGATCTCCTGAGCTGCAGTGTCTTTTCCAGTCGGCTGTAGTAGAACATCTGTGCGATTCCTCCCAAGAGATGTTCCATTCTCCATTTGGACCCTGAAGGAGCGTGGAGCAACTTCCTCCTCCACTTGTCCCTCTTGTCTCCATGTGCCTGTAGAGATGTCCCTGAGACACACCGTATCGCCAAGCTTCACCATTGGCAGGTGTTACTATTTTGCTTTTTGTTCCTCCTTTACTTTTCTGACTTAGTGTGCTCTTTTGGGCATCAGCAAGTCCTCATTCACTGGTAGGTTGGAGCAAATGTGTTGACCCATCAGCAATTGGGCTGTTGACAGGCAATTCTGTAGAGGCGCACTTCTGTAGATCAGTAAACTTTTCTGGAAGTCATCTCTGTCCTGTGCTTTTTTCATCATGTTTTTTACTATTTTCACAGAACTTTCTGCCAAGCCGTCGGACTTTGAATAGGTTGGACTCGACGTAGAGTGTTGAAACCCCCATTCTTTGGCAAAGGCCTCAAACTCAGAGCTGGCAAATTGGGGTCTGTTGTCCGAAAACAGTTCACATGGGACACCATGTCTGACTATGACAGTCTTGAGGTAGCTGATGACTGCCTAGCTTGATGTAGACTGCAGCGCTTCGACTTCTGTATAGTTAGAAAAGTAGTCGGTGACCACTATGTAACTCTTTCCATCACAGTCAAATAGATCAGTCCCAACCTTTTAGTAAGGTCTGTGGGGCACCGGATGAGTCATCACAGCTCAGTTTGTTGTTTTGGCCTGCGTGTGCGACAAAGTTCACATGACGCTGTTGTCTGGCTGATGTCTTGATTGATTTTCAGCCAGTAAATTACTTCTCTGGCTCGGCGTTTATGTTTGACTTGTCCACAGTGACCTTCATGTATCGTTTGGAGCATTTGTTGACGTAGGGAGGATGGAATAACGAATGTGCTCCCCTTCATCACGATGTCATCCACCACAGAGAGCTCTACTCTGCAGTTCCAGTAGTCTTGTACTTTTGTGGGACTATACTTTTCATTTTATGGCCATCCTTTCTGTATTATGCTCTTGAGTTCTGTCGTTGTTTCATCTGCATTTGTCTCCCTCTGTATTTCTTCTGTTCTTGCCAGCTGCTCCTGGCAGAGACGTCACGATCATGTCCACATATGCCTGTATTTGCACTTTTCTCACTGTCTGTACGTTCCTCCTTATCCACTGCTCTAGAAAAGGTGTCGGCGGTGTACATGTATTTCCCTAGGTGTGTATATCATGTGCACGTTGTATTTTTGCAGCCTGATTAGCATGCACTGTATCCATACAAGACAGTCGTTCAGAGGTTTGGACATGATGGACACCAGAGGTTTATCATCAGTTTCAACTTAAAAAACTTGACCATAAACGTATTGGTGGAAACGCTCACATACATACAAGCTCGCTAACAGCTCCTTTTCAATTTGAGCGTAGCTGGATTCTGCACTTGTCAAGGCTCGAGATGTGTAGGCGACAGAAAGCCACTGCTCATCATGTTGCTGCAACAGCACTGCTCCCAGGCCGAATTGTGACACATCTGCTGAGATCCTTGTACTTCTCTCTGGGTCATAGAATTTTAACACGGGTTCTTGTGTCAGAATCTCTTACAGTTTCACAAAGTATTGTGTCACGGGCAGGAATGGAGCAGGGTGACCAAATACTGCTTGGACCAGGGTTTATTGAGGGAAAAGTGTGTTGGAGGAGAGGATGAGGGGAACAAACATGCAGTAACAGGCAGAAACAAACAGGGAGGCAAACTAATAGCTAACGGACCGATACGGGGACTGACTGACCGACAGGACTGGCTAACAGAAACGGAATTTACAGAGGTAGAGAAGCCGAAAGACGAACAGACAAACTGACAGAACAAACTCCCAGACTAACAGAGACAGAGAACAATCCGACAGGGGATTGACACACACAAGACTTAAATAAACGATGGGTAACGAGAGGCAGGTGATGTTGATTACACTGATTTGGGTAGGAGGGGAGAGGCGATTGCACAGAGACGCAAATGAAAACTATGACAATATCAACACATGAGGGAACGACTGGAGATGAGTTGTGGCACATTGTTCCTGTTCATGGGACCAGTTCCATTCATTTTTTTGTTCAAGAAGACTCCTGAGAGGTGCTGACTGTGCTGCCAGTTGTGGGACAGACTTGGCAAGAACCCTAACCCTAGAAGTCGTCTGACTTCATCTTTGTTTTTTGGTCTTTCTATGTTGTTGATTGCTGACGTTTTTCTTGGGTCTGGCTTCACTCCCACTTCACTGATGTCTTCCACAAAGGTAAGTGATTTCACTCCGAACTCACATTTGTTTTTGTTAAGCTTCAAATTCACAGTTGGAATAATTGGATGAAGCACTGGTCATAATTTACAAGTTGGATCACCTTGGTCCAGCATAGTTCTCTAAAGACAGAGGTCTGTCTTGAGGGAACTCCTTATCTCTCAATCCTGTGTGGTCTTTACTCCTTTCCTTTTTCAGTCATGAGCAGAACTCTCTTATACCAGTAAAAAGCTCTCTGTTTAGCACAGAAGAACTTCTTTCACTTTTATTTAACCCTGTAGCTTTTATCCATAGATTGTTGTTGATCGGGACTGTTTTTTCTTGTTAAGTGTTATAGAAAAGACATACACGTTGAAGTAGTTGCATATAAAGTATTCCATATTTACCGTATTGGCCCGAATATAAGATGATGTTTTTTTGCATTGAAAAAAAGACTGAAAAAGTGGGGGTCGTTTTACATTCGGGGTCTAGACATTATATACATTCACTTGTGCACAGCGGTAAGTTAAAGGTTGCTGGTATTGACTATGTTGTTGTGATCATGTGCGTCTTTGACACAAAGTGAGTATATACATTTCATTGTTACTAATGTCCACTGTTGTGCCGTTTGTCCGATCGTAGTTTGCTTCGTGTGTGCGCCGTTTGATTGACAGCTCTGGCGCACTCCTTTAAGTTTGCCTTGCATCGTACGAGTAGCCGTTATGCAGCAGCATGGCGACTAACGGTTACCAGCAAATGTATTTTGTTGTCTTGATCGATGACTTATGTTTGGTGTGTTGCCGAGAGTATTTCATTTATGGTTATTTAGTATAGCGGAACCGTTACGCGCAGTTAGTTATGTAATGTGTGCCGTCTGCTAGTGTTGTGTGACGTCAGAAGTTGAGCGTTGACTTACGTGCTGTATTTCTGTCTGTTGCAGAACCACACAGACACACACATACACACGTGCACACACACACACACACACACACACAGACACACACACACACACACACACACACACACACACGCACACACACACACCACAACCCTTCGCACACTTCATACAATAATCACACACACAAGAATCACATTCACACACCCAAAGACTTACCCATGTACACTACACACACCTGCTCTCACATCCTTACAACCAAACGTGTGCCTATATCAGTTGGCAACCCAAAATTTTCAAAGGATCATATTGACCCCCCCCCCAAAAAAACATACCTATCTGGAGACGCAAAAATCTAAAAGCTTTTTATAAGGCAACATAGACTGTCAATACTTGAGCTGTATGCCCACTATTAAAATAATTAAGTAGACTACAAATACAAAGCAACAAAGTGACGCAAAACGTCACCCCTGATAGCCAGCGGACTTTGTTGTGCAGCAGGAGATCGGCATATTCGCTGTCAACTTCATATAGCAATTCACGGAACTGACGGTGGTTTAATGCTTTTGCGATTATTCTGTTCACAATATGGATGACAAGGTTCATTACCTCCATACACTCCGGTGGGAATGTTTACGCACACAGTGCCTCTTGGTGCAATATGCGATGGAATGCAAGCGAATTTTGATCCAATGCTGTCTGTCGTAAAGTCACAAACTTTTGCAACCCTCTCATACTCCGTGCGGCGTTTGTAGCGACTGAAATCAGCTGGCCAGTGTGTATCTCTGTCATTTAAAGGCAGAGGCTCGCAGATGTCCTCCCTCCGTGTTTGGCCTTTTAGTTTTATCAGTTTCTTCTTGCGGCCCATTAGAGTTCATGTACCTGCATAGCAGAGCTGTCTGTTCGATATCGGTCACATCACATGACTCACCCATCACAGGCAATTGAGAAAGCTTCGGCTCCAGCTTTCTCAATTGATGTCCTTGACTTGCTGATTGGTGATATTGTTTGCCATTCAAATTACCATTTCCTTCACTGTTTTTGCGAGAGGCATGTCTTTAATTTTCGGAATGATCTCGGTTTTGTTATTGAAGTCCGAAAATAGGCACTCTGATATTTTCACGAATGAATCCTTCATGTACTCGCCATCAGTGAATGGTTTTCTGAGTTTTATTATCTCCCGGGCTGCAACAAAACTTGCAGCAGTAGTAGAGTTTGGAGACTTCTTGAAACTGTTTTTTCGTTCCTCAAATTGCACCTTTCCTCTCAGTTCCAACTGGGTGATCGGCAGCAAATTTAGCATGCTTTAGCTGAAAATGTCGCTCCAAATTGCTCTTCTTGTTACATTTGACAACTTCTCACTGAAATCAAACATTCAGGCAATCCTTCAGCATTGACAATGAAAGCAAATAGTTGAGTCCATTCTTTCTTAAACCCTCTGTTCTCATCAGCAAACTTTCTCTTTTTGCCTTTTGAATCCATGGCCCGTCACTCACACACCTGTTTACAACTCGCCTGTGCTGTGCCGCTCGCTATGACGCAATTTTGCGCTATTCTGAAAGTCGGTATTTTTAATATACAGTGGAGCCTCGGTTTTCGAACGTCCCGGTTCTCGAACAAATCGGTATTCGAACCAAAAATTCGAGATTTTTTTGTTTCGGATGTCGAACGAAATTCGGTTGTCGAACCTCGCAAGATGAGCCGAGAGGACCCGCATGCCAACTGACTCCGTTCGTTATTACGTTCTCGTTACTCTGATGATTGCATCAACTCTAATCATGCCTCCAAAGGAAGCAAGTGGGAGCAGTAAAGCCATCCCAAAACACAAACACGCTCCTAAAGCAATGCGACAGTGAGCGCCCGGCGCGCTGGGGTTGGGCGATCGGACCAAATTAAGCTCGACACGCCCTGACATCCACTAAAATTTTGGAAAGTCTATTAGGACTTTAAAAATATTTTCTAGATTTTAGCGACCGCTCTGTCACAATAATGCGACCAGCGTGGTGCAGTTGCGCGTTCGGCGGCGCGCTACGGTTGCGCGTTCGGCGGTGCGCTGCAGTTCCGCGATCGGACAAAATTAAGCTCCCTGCGCACTGATTGTTAGAGATTTGTTCACTCAAACAATATCTTGCAAGAACCACACGGGAGACAAGTAAGTCCTTTTTGACACCTGCAGGTGGAGAGTTCACTCACTCCAGAATGAAGTCTGAACCCTTGTTCCTGCGAGGGGATATTTATTAAGAGAAACAGAGTGGGGGTTGAGAGTGGGCAAATGGCCGAAGCCCCTGGCTGATCAAAGCACAGAGTGGGGGACAGAGTAGACAAATGGTCGAAGCCCCTGACTGATCAAAGCACAGCAGGGGGTCCTTCACGATGTTGTGTGAACAAAACACTTTGGTTGCTTCCTCTGCAGCTAGTCAATCAGTTCAAAAGATCTTAGCACTTTGTTCTACTATTTTTGTTAAGACAGGACAAGCGAGTTTAATTATTACAGGTTACATTCCAACATAATCATAGGATCAAACTAACCAGAAAACCCTAACACTGATGTCCACTTTAATTTTGGAAAGTACATCAGGACTTTAAAAATATTTTCTAAAGTTCAGCGACGGCTCTGTCACAATAATGCGACCAGCGCGGTGCAGTTGCGCGGTCGGCGACATGCTACGGTTGCGCGTTCGTTGGTGAGCTGCAGTTGCGCGATCGGACAAAAATGCGCAAATGAAAAAATGCTTAAAGAAGGCGTTTTTATTTTGCTTGGACGGATGAGTCTTTTCCAATTATTTGTAATGGGAAAACATGATTCGGAATTCGAACGATTCACTTCTTGAACAGCCTTCTCAAAGTCAAAGTCAAAGTCAGCTTTATTGTCAATTTCTCCACATGCCAAAGACACACAAAGAAACCGAAATTTCGTTCCCCCCTATCCCACGGTGACAAGACATGGCTCACAACAGACAAACAGTAAACAAGTATAACAAAAGCGTGCTGAATAAATAATGAATAAATAACACAACAATAAATAAATAAATAATTAATTAAGAGGAGCGTAAAAACGCGTACAGCAGACATTCCCGAAAATAGCGCAACAGTGCCGCACGCTACGCAGAAGGGGGTAGCGAGTTCAGGGCCCTAACAGCCTGGAGAAAGAAGCTGTTGGCGAGTCTGGTGGTGCGGGAGCGCAGGCTCCTGTACCTCTTCCCAGAGGGCAGAAGGTCAAACAAGGAGTGTCTGGAACAGATTGTGGTTGAAAACCGAGGCTCCACTATATTTACAAATACGTACATATTCTACAGCATAAGAATGTTTGTCTCATGAGTACCATCTACAAACCATATTTAAAACAACAAAACCAAAAAAAACCCCATCTTTTTCCATTTTCACACATTTTTGCAAGAGCTCCAGGGAGTCGCTAGGGGTGTGCTAAAGAGCCGCATGCGGCTCTGGAGCCGCGGGTTGCCGACCCCTGGCCTATACCCGTTTGCCAGTTTGCCTGTATGAGCCACAGTGCCTGTTACTTTTTTGTCAATAATTCAGTAAAATAATCAAAACTGAACCACGTCTTCCCTCCTGTGTTCTGACCGACACCCGGGGGTGAAAAGAGCATAAACATCAGAGCCAACCACCTATACAGTCCTCAGGCTCCCCAACAATAGCGGTAGCAGTTTGCATTATTTTATTGCAATGTTTTTCCATTTTCAGATTTGTTTCAACAACTACAGTTACAGTTAGACTTCACTGTGATGGTTAATGCAGTTATTGCAATTTTGTTGTTTTTATCACAGTAGATTGGTTTATTTACATTTAAAGAACCAGAAGCCATTAATTTACAAATGTGATTGCACTTTAGTTTACATATTTAAATGTTCGGATATTAAGATGTGATAGACAGTTTTTGCCAGATTTGAATGAGGCAAAATAACATGCTTTTTCTTTCGAATATATTGTTATAATCGTTTGTTTCAGATGTAATCATTTTCTGTATAAAAATTAAATTTGGTGTTCAAAAATTATTTTTTCAAACTTGAGTCTTGAAAAAGAGGGGGTCGTCTTATAATCAGGGTCGTCTTATATTTAGGCCAATAAGGTACTCGATGTTTGTTTAAGTAACTCCATACAAGTTATCTCACATTTACTTAATATCTGTTGAAATGTTTGCACAAAAGGTATCCAATTATTTACTCTGTATTATTGTGTGAAACTTAGCAAGAAAGTCTAGTTGCATTGTGTTAGAGTGGTGCTCACAAACTTATTTTTGCAAGAACCACATAGGAGACAGTATGCCCTTTTTAAGCACTTACAAGTGTAGAGTCATTCGTCCTTGTGCATACAGCGATGATCAAATGAGGTCTGACTCAGGCCTCTTGCAAGAGCATTTTTATTGAGAGAAACAGGGTTGGGGTGAGAGTAGGGATAGAGTGGACAGGATGGGGTTGAAGCCCCTGGCCTGCTAGTCAAAGCATAGCAGGGGGTATTTTACGATGTGTAAACTTTGATTGCGTCCTCTGCAGCTGGTCAATCAGTTCAAAGGATCTTAGCACTTTGTTCTACTACTTTTGTTAAGACAGGACAAGCTAGGTTAATTATTACAGGTTACATTCCAACGTATGCATAGGATCAAACTAATCTATCAACCCTAACATATCCCTCCTGTTTATCATATGATTGTGTCACCCCGATTAACAAACATAAGCAAGAAAATATAATGAAGATAGAAAAACAAAAACACAGAAACAGTACATCAACGTATTCATCACTTGCGGGGCATTTCCGACGGTGAGATTATCAAGTTACTGTGAAAAACGTTCAGCTAATCGGCATTATCGCAATCTTTTGTCCGCAGCGCATTAAAATCATCACATTCAACATGCCTGAGATGTTGCATTCGCACTAGCTACGGTAGAAGACACAGATCTTGATACAGCTGACTTCAAACATGAGATAACACAGGTCGTAAACAAGCACAACAATACCAGCACAACAAGCATAGGAATCACAAGTGTCAACAGCAGTTGCCACCAGGCCCCGGAGAATAGTCACGAAAAGAAATCCCATTCATGTGGGACTTTGTCTTTTGACATGGCCTGCTGTAAGTTCTTCAGTGAGTTCACGGCGTCGTTGATATGAGTGTCATTAACTCCTGGAATGTATGTGCAACAGGAAGTCCGAATGATGTGGCACACACCACCTTACTCTGCAGTCATCAAGTCCAGAACCATCTTGTTTTGCAAGACCATTATCCAATAGCCTGAATCTCTCTGTTTTGTCCATCCTTGACTTGCCGTGAGAGATTCACAAAGGATTGAAAATGATAGTTCAATGTCTCGATGAAGAGTGATTGTTTTCCAACTCCGATCCAAGGAAAAAGGCGCATGAACGACTTTGTCTCCGGCGGACCACACTTTGTGGCTGTCAGGGACATTCGCACCCCAGACGGGGTAATGTGGTTCAAAGGCTGCAACAGCCCTGTGTCGACGTTCAGAAGAGTTGTGTGCTGTCATCAGCTAATGATGTATCCTGTAGGTGTGGTCGGTCCCCCACACTGGTGCACACACCCGTGTCCAGTTGGCGGGCAGCATCGGACAACTCATGTGACCACAAAGCCACGAGCCATTCTGAATGAAGTAGGTCCCGTCCGATGGTTCAGCCATGTTGGTAGGAGAGCCCTTACGCCTTGAAATGACTCTCCCATCCTGGCACTCAGCGGTGATGTCCAAAGCTCCCATCCAGTTTCCTCCTGGAGAGCAGTCGTTAATGCATTCGTGGGTTTCATTTTCTTGGATGAAACACCTGTAGTCCATTCCAGGTAGCCTTTTGTTTCGGCCACTTATGGCATCTGTCGTCCTTCAACAGTCACATTGAGATTAATCCAAAAGAGTTCCATCACAGGTTATTTTCTGTGAGTCCAGGGCGGTAGGGGTAGGGTCACTGACTGTGACAGCACGGAATTGAAATCCAACTCCTCCCACAGAGGTCATGCATTTCGCTTCGGTGACAGTCATTGTTCTGGCCTCCAGGTGAACTTGCGTGGAGGGAGGGGGGTAGTTTGGAACACACAGCAACCCTCCTGTGTGTGGGATCGCACAGTGAACGTCACACACTGGTACCAAGTGTTGGTTTCGCATGGGTTTCTGGGGTCCCATGACCAGTCGTCAAAGTTCTCATCATGTGACCATCATTTTCCTCGGTCAACATTGTCACTTGGTCTATTCAGACGAGCCCATAGACCAGACATGGGCAAACTACAGCCCGCGGGCAACATCTGGCCCACGGGGCCGTTTAATCCAGCCCGCCAAACCTGAATAAATTGTATTATTAATTTTTTGGGGGGGTCATTTTCCCTGCAATTACTATGTTTCCCCAGTAGATGGGGAAGCGCCCACCCGCGCATTTACTCCCGGGAGCCGTGTCAGAAAGCTCGGTGCACACTCACAAGTGCGTGTGCGTACTCAGTAGTACGGACGCGGCGCACTCCGCGCTCTATCTCATCTATCAGTGCCGAATTTCGAGCGTAGGCTGTGACGTCAGTATTCTCGTAATTCGCGCGCTGAGCTTTCAGATACAGTTTCACGCTAATGCCACCCACAAACCTTCCCCTGGAATCCTTCCATTAAAATGAGTGGCCCGAAGAAAGGTGGACACTGAGTGCCGAATGTTAAAAAAGAGTGGACAATTTGGCTCGACCTACGTGCGTGAGAAGACGTTCAGCCACATGAACGTCAACAAAGCCCGTCACAGATCTAGGTTAACGGACCGACACCTCGGCTCTACCCTAAGAATTACCACAACAAATTTTACTCCAAACTATGATGCACTAGCAAAAAAGCGAAACCAACTATTGATTTCTTTATTACTTTATTTAGATGTATTCTTTCACTGATTCTTCAAGATGATGTATTTGGTCAGAATGTTTGCCGTTGGATGTGATTTCGCCTCATTCGATAAACATATTTCATAAATCTGACCTGCAGGCGCTGAAGTGATGGAAAATGTTATTCACCATAACAGTGTCGTATTTAAAATGAATCACTGATAGTAGTTTTTTGGTGAAATATTTTTTTAATGCTGTTAATAAATGCATTTGTTTTCAAAACGTTTTTTTTAATATCCATGCTTTAGTATCTACTAAAAGTAAAAACCTTTTATGCAATGACTTTTACATGTCATTTATATTACTTCACACAAACACTACATCCATCTGCTCCTGGTTCAGCCCCCCGGTCAAAATTTAGAACCCAATTTGGCCCGCAAGTCAAAAGGTTTGCCCACCCCTGCCATAGACCATAGCACGCTCCAACCACAACGCAGCAGAGAATCCACCTGGGATGTGGAGCCCCGTTGCTACTAGGATGGCAGAGACATTGAAGTCAGGCTACCCCCCACTCCGAAAATGGGGCACAGCACTCTCTGTAACGTCCAGTGGTTGAGGTGAAACTTTGCTGGGCCTTCCAGCAATGTTCAGCGCAGTGGGGGTAGTCAGCAAGACTTGGAATGGCCCCTCCCACCATGGCTGGCCCAGTTTGTCCTTTTTGACGACCTTTATGCCGTCGCAGTCTCCTGGCTTGGAGCGGTTGTTGACCTGTGGGGAAGAAAGATCAGGCGGCAGTAAATTTGCATTTGACACATCTTTCAGTTTGAGTGCTCTGATCATGCTATCTGCCAAGGACTGTTCTTCGTCTGTTCTTTGCACCTCTTGTAGTCAATTTTATTGCCCTTTTGAACTTGGTAGATAGGAGTGTTTGCGATAAGAGTTTGAGCGCTTCCTAATGATTCCTCCTAACCAAAGACCATTTATGACAGGGGCTATCCCAATTATTGCCTCCTGTTTTAAAGGAGATTCTCTGATCTTGGTTGAATTTGTACTGGGGTAATGGACATTAAAAGTCCTACATCAGATGGGCCCTTTGTCCACAGTTTTTCAGGAAGCCCAGCCAATTCCCCCTCCTCCTTTTCATTCAAACAAGTGTTGATTAGCCAGGGAAGCGCATAAGCACGTGCCCTTAACAGCTACACCGCTTCCTCATAGCTTATTTCGTCACTTTTCAATAATCTTCCGATTGCTTCAAGCAAAAGTTTGAAAGGCTTGAGAAAATTGTAACTTAATGGTATGACGCCAAATGTATTAGAGAATCCATATGTCGTAAAGTGTTGTATTATTATTATCTTTCACTATCTGTCCTACTCCCTCCTTCCTTCTGAGACTTGGCAACGCTCATGCCAAACTTTTTGGGAAAATGTGTTCTTTACTACATATGATTCTATCATCATTTAATTTGACTTTCTTTCCAAAACGCTTCTCAATTTCCCAGTTCACACATCTTCTGCATGTGTTACTGGTTCTCCAGTTTTTTTTCTAGTTAATTATCAATCCAAAAGCAACTTTTTTTTTTCTCTTAGCATTCAACTTACTCAAAATCACTCTTTCTTCAAAGTCACAATACTAATTTTCCACAGTAGTCTCCAACAACTTCAACCATTCAGCCTGTATTTTCCTTTCATTCGGGCAATCATTCATCAATGCTCATTTGCATCTCACACACAGTCTCCAAAAAGGAGTCTTTCTATCACAATTTATCCAAGCTCTCCACACAACATTCATATACCATTTTCAACTCAAGGTTCCGGATAGAACAATCCACCAATCCCAAAAAAACTCAACACAAAAACAACTGCTGGCAAATTAATCAGAATTTTTCTTTGTTTTTTAATTTAAAGAACTCAATCTCTCAGATTTAGCTCACATATAGAAGTTTGTATAATCTTATAACACAACCAATAAGTTATTCCTATTAAATGTAGCATTGCGATGTCTTAAATTCACAATTTTGCTTCTTCCAATTCCTGAAAGCATGTTCTGTCGTTTCTTTTTTAGAATTTCTCATGAGGGCTTGACACTAACATGCACTAGTGTGGATCAGTTTCTGCTTGCAAACAGATTTCTCTCTTTTCCTCTCATTTTTATTTTCCAAAATCGTTTCTGTTCTGCGGTGCAAATTGTATAGACCACAGTCTAGCTAATTTCTTTACACTAAAAGTTTAGCCAATTTTCATCTTTTTAACACATACGCACACACATGCACAGGTAAGTCCCAGCACCAATAATTCGTCACAGGCTAGCCATTTCCTGTAGTCGATCATGAGCTGGTCCCGCCCACGCACACGAGGACAGCACATTCTAATTTTTATTTAATTTGCATTTCTTTACCACTTGATTTGCAAATTTTAACTTTAGTGTGCACACAATTTGATCTCTGGTCATTTGTCATTGGGCATACAAACAGCATTGTCATACTTCTTGTATGGACAGGAGCTCTAATAATCTACAAGAATTTCTAATAATCTGACAATGTTTTGGTGTATGGACATCTATTATTTCTTTCTCTGTATGAACATGAGCAGTCAAAGGGTAGGAAGCTTGTCATGCTGAAAATTTGACTTTTTCTCTGCCTCCTCCTCCACCCTTTGATTGGTTTTGTTTTACATGACGACACACTCTTGCCAAGTGTCCCCGTTTCCCACAGTTCCAACAGTCCAAATTTGATGTGGAGTTTGAATTGAATGGCAGCCTGCGGCCTTGTTGGCCTCTACCTCTTCCTCTGCCCCTTGGGGAACTTTGGAAGAAGACTGTTGTATCTTCATTTAGATCATTATCATCATCATCTAGAAATATATCATAACTTTTACCTTTCTCAATCACTTTGTCGGCGTCTCTGGCCCACTGCATGGTTGTTGTAACACAAGCAGTGTCCGCTTCCACCAAGTGTTTCCTCACCCAGTTGCCTAATTCAGGAGGGAAACCAGTGAGGATCGCGTTTTTAAGATGTTGCTGATAAGCACTCTCAGCTGCATCATTGAATGGGATGCCACTGTGCAACCTGAATTGTTTTTCAAATCTTAATTGAATGGCGACCTCATCACTTTTTAGCTTTCTATTTTTTGTCTTTTGAATTTGTTCTCTTCTCTCTTGTGTCGCTTTCAACCACACTCTAGCACAATTCAATTCTCTCTCTTTTCTTTCCTTTTTCAGTCCCTTTGTCTTCCTACCCACACTCTCCTCCAAAACTTCAACCACTATCTTCCACATTTCAACTTTCAACTTCCCTTCGACTCCATACTTTTTCTTCCACTTCGGCATGTATCGCATACAATTAAGAAATCGACTCGCCATGTACTTCTCCTCTCGAGCTAGAGATTTACCCTTTTTATTTCCCATCTTAATTTGGTATTTTAGGTTTATAAAATGTTTTCAAAATGTTTCTTTCTTTGAGGATCCTCAAGGCAGGTTTAAATTGACCTTTCAACAAATTCTCTTTGTAGTCATTTTATCCTACCAGTCACACTCTCAACCACACAAGTTTCTTATCCCTGCCTACGCGAGGTCCTCTTTTCTTTTTAAATAAAAAAAGAGCTGCTTTATCCAGAGGGGCGACTCTACAAGACCCCCTCCTTCCCTGGGAACTAAAGACAACAGTCCTGTTACCCAGCCCTGCCAACGTGAAGTAGTACTATTTAGAACAGTGGTTGTCAAATGGGGGTACACGGAGGTATTCTAGGGGGTACATGATGTTAGGGTTGATAGATTAGTTTGATCCTATGCCTATGTTGGAATGTAACCTGTAATAATTAAACTCGCTTGTCCTGTCCTAACAAAAGTAGTTGAACAAAGTGCTAAGATCTTTTGAACTGATTGACGAGCTGCAGAGGAAGCAATCAAAGTTGTTTTGTTTACACAACATCGTGAAAGACCCCTGCTGTGCTTTGATCAGCAGACCAGGGGCTTCGGCCCCATCCTGTCAACTCTCACCCCCACTCTCAACCCCCACTCTGTTTCTCTCGATAAAAATGCTCCTACAAGAGGCCTGAGTCAGACTTCATTCGATCATCGCTGTCCACACAGCAACGAATGGACTCTCCACCTGCAGGTGCTTAAAAGGACTTAATTGTTTCCTGTTTGGTTCTTGCAAAATAAGTTGGAGTGAGCACAACTCTAACATTTTGGTGACGTGACCCGGATCCCTCATACCCGCGATCTGGCTGACGGAGGAGGACGTGCTGCATTGTCGACAAGCCAGCGTCCATTTGGAGGACCTGGAAAAGGAAGTCCTGGGAAGAGAATTCTTCGCTGGGCCAGCATCTTAGGTCTGCCTTCGTCTGACAGAGGTGGATTGACGGGATCCGGCAGTGCAACGAACCAGGGGATAAGTAAGTTAAAGCTCTAAAGATACGGCTTTGGTTTGTCCGAGCTATGAAATACGGCTTTGGTTTGTCCGAGCTATGAGATACGGCTTTGGTTTGTCCGAGCTATGAGATACGGCTTTGGTTTGTCCGGGCTATGAGAATACGGCTTTGATTTGTCCGGGCAATGAGAATACGGCTTTGGTTTTTCCAAGCCATGAAACAGTTGGGATTCTAGTCCCAGTGGAAGGAAAAGGCTAAGAAAAAACAGAGCTTCTTTTTCCTAATTGAAGAAGGGCGTAGATTCTTTTTTTTGTCCGTTTTCTAAGCTGTTTGGAAGGGTTTTACACCCATCCTGAATAGGCCTAAAAATACAAAGCGGTTGAGTTTGTGTGGTTGAGAGTGTGACTGGTAGGATAAATTGACTAAAAAGCAGTTCTAGCATTGATCAACGGCAATAACACAGGCTAATAAGTTGTTGAAAGGTCAATTTAAACCTGCATTGAGGATCCTCAAAGAAAAAAAAAAAAAAATCATAATATTTTTGGAAAAAAAATCTGGGTGCATAGTGGCATCCCATTCAATGATGCAGATGAGAGTGCTTATCAGCAACATTTTAAAATTGCGCTCCTCACGCTTTCAACCACACTCTAGCACAGGGGTGTCCAAGTCCAGTCCCCGAGGGCCGCATTCCTCCATGTTTTCCAAGTTTCCCTCGTTAAACACACCTGATTCAATGATCAGGCTCCTGCCCCTGTTCTAGCACAATGCACTTCTCTCTCTTTTCTTTCCTTTCTCAATCCCTTTGGCTTCCTAGCCACACTCTCCTCCAAAAGTTCTACTACAACGTTCCACATTTCAACTTTCAACTTTCCTTGTACTCCATACTTTTTCTTCCACTTCGGCATGTATTGCATACAATTAGAAAATCGACTCGCCATGTACTTATCTCCTTCAAGAGCTAGAGATTTACCGTTCTTATTTCCCATCTTAATTTTAGTAGTTTTAACAATTTTTTTCAAGTTTTTTTTCTTTGAGGATCCTCAATGCAGGTATAAATTGACCTTTCAACAGATTCTCTTTTTAATCAAATTATCCTATCAGTCACACTCTCAACCACACAAGTTTTTTATCCCTGTCTACGCGAAGTCCATCCATCCATCCATCCATCTTCTTCCGCTTATCCGGAGTCGGGTCGCGGGGGCAGCAGCTTTAGGAGGGACTCCCAGACTTCCCTCTCCCCAGCCACTTCATCCAGCTCATCCCGGGGGATCCCAAGGCGTTCCCAGGCCAGCTGAGAGACATAGTCTCTCCAGCGCGTCCTGGGTCGTCCCCGGGGTCTCCTACCGGTGGGACATGCCCGGAACACCTCCCCAGGGAGGCGTCCAGGAGGCATCCTGATAAAATGTCCGAGCCACCTCATCTGGCTCCTCTCAACGTGGAGGAGTAGCGACTCTACTCCGAGTCTCTCCCGGATGACCGAGCTTCTCACCCTATCTCTAAGGGAGAGCCCGGACATGCTGCGGAGAAAACTCATTTCGGCCGCTTGTATCCGAGATCTCGTTCTTTCGGTCACGACCCATAGCTCGTGACCATAGGTGAGGGTAGGAGCGTAAATCGACCGGTAAATTGAGAGCTTTGCCTTTTGGCTCAGCTCTCTCTTCACCACAACGGACCGGTACAGGGTCCGCATTACTGCCGACGCTGCACCGATCCGCCTGTCGATCTCACGCTCCATCCTCCCCTCACTCGTGAACAAGACTCCAAGATACTTGAACTCCTCCACTTGGGGCAGGATCTCATCCCCGATCCGGAGAGGGCATTCCACCCTTTTCCGATCAAGGACCATGAACTCAGATTTGGAGGTGCTGACCCTCATCCCGACCGCTTCACATTCGGCTGCGAACCGTTCCAGCGAGAGCTGGAGATCACGGCCTGAAGAAGCCAACAGCACCACATCATCTGCAAAAAGCAGAGACACGATGCTGAGGTCCCCAAACCGGACCCCCTCAACGCCTCGGCTGCGCCTAGAAATTCTGTCCATAAAAATTATGAACAGAATCGGTGATAAAGGGCAGCCTTGGCGGAGTCCAACCCTCACTGGGAACGAATCCGACTTACTGCCGGAAATGCGGACCAGACTCTGGCATCGGTGATACAGGGACCGAACCGCCCTTATCAGTTGGCTTGGCACCCCGTACTCCCGAAGCACCCTCCACAGAACCTCCCGAGGGACACGGTCGAACGCCTTCTCCAAGTCCACAAAACACATGTGGACTGGTTGGGCGAACTCCCATGCACCCTCGAGGATCCTGCCAAGGGTGTAGAGCTGGTCCACTGTTCCACGGTCAGGACGAAAGCCACACTGCTCCTCCTGAATCCGAGGTTCGACCTCCCGACGGACCCTCCTCTCCAGCACCCCTGAATAGACCTTACCAGGGAGGCTGAGGAGTGTGATTCCCCTGTAATTGGAACACACCCTCCGGTCCCCCTTCTTAAAGAGGGGAACCACCACCCCAGTCTGCCAATCCAGAGGCACTGTCCCCGATGTCCACGCTGTAGAGGCGTGTCAGCCATGACAGCCCCACAACATCCAGAGCCTTTAAGAACTCCGGGCGGATCTCATCCACCCCCGGGGCCTTGCCACAGAGGAGTTTTTTAACTACCTCAGTGACTTCGACCCCAGAGATTGGAGAATCCGCCTCAGAGTCTCCAGGCCCTGCTTCCTCAATGGAAGGCGTGTAGGTGGAATTGAGGAGGTCTTCGAAGTATTCTCCCCACCGACTCACGACGTCCCGAGTCGAGGTCAGCAGCACGCCATCCCCACTGTAAACAGTGTTGACGTTGCACTGCTTCCCCCTCCTGAGACGCCGGATGGTGGACCAGAATTTCCTCGAAGCCGTCTGAAAGTCATTCTCCTCACCAAACTCCTCCCACGCCCGGGTTTTTGCCTCAGCAACCGCCGAAGCCGCGTTCCGCTTGGCCATCCGGTACCTGTCAGCTGCCTCCGGAGTCCCGCAGGCCAAAACGGCCCGATAGGACTCCTTCTTCAGCTTGACGGCATCCCTTACCGCAGGTGTCCACCAGCGGGTTCGGGGATTGCCGCCACGACAGGCACCAACGACCTTACGGCCACAGTTCCGGTCGGCCGCCTCAACAATGGAGGCGCGGAACATGGTCCACTCAGACTCAATGTCCCCCGCCTCCCCCGGGACGTGGGAAAAGCTCTGCCGGAGGTGGGAGTTGAAGCTCTTCCTGACAGGAGATTCTGCCAGACGTTCCCAGCAGAGCCTCACAGAGCGTTTGGGTCTGCCAGGTCGGACCGGCATCTTCCCCCACCATCGCAGCCAACCCACCAGCAGGTGGTGATCAGTTGACAGCTCCGCCCCTCTCTTCACCCGAGTGTCCAAAACATGCGGCCGCAAATCCGACGACACGACTACAAAGTCGATCATCGAACTGCGGCCTAGGGTGTCCTGGTGCCAAGTGCACACATGGACACCCTTATGCTTGAACATGGTGTTCATTATTGAAAATCTGTGACGAGCACAGAAGTCCAACAATAGAACACCGCTCGGGTTCAGATCGGGGGAGCCGTTCCTCCCAATCACGCCCTTCCAGGTCTCACTGTCATTGCCCATGTGAGCATTGAAGTCACCCAGTAGAACGATGGAGTCCCCAGAAGGAGCGCTCTCCAGCACTTCCTCCAGGGGCCCCAAGAAGGGTGGGTACTCTGAGCTGCCGTTTGGTGCATAGACACAAACAACAGTCAGGACCCCTCCCCCCACCCGAAGGCGGAGGGAGGCTACCCTCTCGTTCACCGGGGTGAACCCCAATGTGCAGGCACCCAGCCGGGGGGCAATAAGTATACCCACACCTGCTCGACGCCTCTCACCGTGGGCAACTCCAGAGTGGAAGAGAGTCCAGCCCCTCTCGAGAGGGCTTGTACCGGAACCCAAACTGTGCGTGGAGGCTAGTCCGACTATATCTAGTCGGAATTTTTCTGCCTCGCACACCAGCTCGGGCTCCTTTCCAGCCAGAGAGGTGACATTCCATGTCCCAAGAGCCAGCTTCTGCAGCCGGGGATCAGACCGCCAAGGTCCCTGCCTTTGGTTGCCGCCCAGCTCACATTGCACCCGACCCCTTCGGCCCCTCCCACAGGTGGTGAGCCCATGGGAAGGGGAAGTAAGCAAAGACATGACGTATCAAAAGAACAAACTTTACATAGTCAGGGAACAGCAATAGATTAATGATGTCACAGCCAAACGCTAACATAATTTCATACAAAATGACAAAATTGAAAGAATGAGGTATATGTCCAAGATTGGAGAAGAATGTTCACAGGAAGGTCACGTGGAGATAAAACCAGCAGGTGCCAGAGGGAGCCAGCCAAGGACTCGGCCAAAGATGATCGCCAAGGCCGAAAGACGGGATGGAAGACAACAGCCCCCACATACACCGAATCGCCCATAACCAGCACCCACTCCCATGGCGAACGCCCCACCCCAAAGACTCATCACCCATCAATCTCGGCCCACAATGTGCAACTTAATATAAGCTGAACAAAGAACCTTGAACATTGCCTTTTCTGAATGGAATGCTCTTGAAAGGCCCAGCGCTGTATTGTACGTTCCTGAAAACAGAGCTTTCTGAACAAGAATTGTGATTGAACTCAACCAACCTGTGTAAGTCTAATTTCTGATTCAGTGTCTTAGCATTTTCCTAAATCTGAAGAAATCAAAGTGAGTAAATTGGATAACAGGTGATTGGCAATGGCTTTTGCCATGAGGCGCAGATAGCGCGCTCCCTAAATTGTAGACAAAATCCAACAACGGGAAGGCAGTTCACTCATTGACTCGCGGGGATGGGTTAAATGCAGAGGACAAATTTCACTACACCCAAATGTGTGTGTGACGATCATTGGGACTTTAAAAGGACTTTAGAAGTTCACCCATTGACTCATTCACGAAATGGAAAGTTAGGATTCGTTCCCTCGCTGATCCGTTCTCACGATGAACTGGAAATGCAAATATACTCACTGACTCGTTCACTCACAGATCCATTCAGTTGGTGACCGGGAAATGCAATTCACGACTTGTTCGTGAACGGGAAGTTACGTCATTTTCTTCTTCATCTTGTTTTACGGCGAGGTGGCACCAGCTTCAATGCGCATTACTGACACCTACTGGTTGAAGTCATATGAACTGAAAAAAAGAATGAATCACTTCACTGAAAAGATTCGTTCCTTTGGACGAGTCGTTCACTCATGAACCAACACTATTTCAGGCACTAACAATCCTATGATTGGCTACGTAGCGTAACTGAACCATATCATATCATTGGCTGGACACTTGCTGTCAATCACTGATTTACACTACAAAAGGGCACAGGGGGAAAGGATTCATCCACTTAATTAGATTAGATTAGGTTTAACAATAGATATTAATCAATCAGTTTATGCTGAATTTTATTTTGTGCGCAGCATGGTGTTTCACCTGCGTGAAGATGGCCCCCCCACCCACGCAAAATTTAAGGATGCGTGGGTGGGGGGGCCAGCTTCACGCAGGTTGGAGTTTCTTGTGCGTCGAGACTGCGCGACCAATGCGCAATTGCGCAGCTTTGAGGGAACACTGGTCCTGAGTCACAATTTCTGCCTGTAGAGTGTGATTCCCAATGAAAGTGTATCGGTCGGCATCCGTGAAAAACACTGGCTCCGATTTGCTACCATAACCCTGCCTTAGCCAATCGCTCACTGACTTGTTACGTTAACCCAGAAACTCCTGACTCGCCTCAGGCTCGTCCATCCGGCTTGCAGCTGAAGGGGGCGCTAAATTGCCAATTCTCTACACTGATAAACAGCGATGAAACTGCTTTGCGGCGCAATATTTAGCTTTTTGGGGGGGAGCCGCCCCCACATGACAAAAAATGCCACCCTGCCCATGTTGCCCATACTAAAAACTGCTACTGTAAACAGGAAAAGTAAATAGGGTGTTACTTGTCAATCAACCAGCTCCGTTTGTTTCTGACACCTTCCAAAAACTGAAATGTTTCTATCAGGCAAATTGAAGGCAAGCGTGAGCAGCTTGACTGTAACCGGACAGACAGAGAATACACTGGCTCCAAAATGCTGCATTTTATTGAGTGTTTGTGATGAAAATGGCCACCACTTTGAAAGGGGCTGACTCCGGTATCCTGTGTACCAGTCGGGCTAGTGTCGCTTCCATTTCCCCGCCCACAACGTCACGGCCACCCCGTGCAGGAAGACGGCAGCAAGGATGAGGAGGGTGCTAGACACGGGGCCGAAGGACAAGAAGGCCCCGGCAGCGTAGGCGAAGGCCAGGAGCAGGATGGTCCTGTAGCTGGCCAGCGAACGCAAGCTGACGCCAACTCGCCGATTCGTGTCCCAGAACCGAGGGGACGCAGGAGTCCTCGCCAGGACTGCGGGGTCGGGGCTGGTCAGGTAGTGCTGACACAGGCGACCGGCAAAGTCCGTCCGTGAGCACAGCTCAGTCAAGGGGCCTTCGAACTGGGGATGCGGACCACACCCGCCAGGTTAGATGTGCATCTGCACCCACTCTGGACTTTCGTGTGGCGGTGATTTACTTGGGCGTTGAGCAGTGACGACATCCAGTACAAGAACCTGACCAGCAGTGCGTTCTCGTAGCTCCTGATGGGCTGCAGCTCCGGGTCACCTTGGAACTGAATGTCGAACCTGCGCAGTCCATTGATGATCTGCACGAGAGCACAGCGGTCAATGCGATAGGAGCGCGCGCAGTCAACGATGGAAGGATAAGCTCAAGTGTACACCTGCATCCTTCCCAAATCAGTGAGGACCAGGCCACGCTCTCCCACAACGCAGTCGGGCAACCGCTCGGACTGGCCGTCATCCTCAGAAGATGTGGAGTTGGCCGTGAGCTGAGTCAGCTGACCCTGGTTGAGCTGCCAGATAAGAAAAGGGGGCTTAAGGGAGCAGGTGCCAGAAGCTGACCGGGCATAACGCAGGCCCTTTGACGCACTCGGCAACCACCCGGATCACAGCCTTCTATGCTGCAGCAAACAGGACTGAATGGGACTGAGCAGAGTCAAGTGTGCTCCGTGGGACAGACCTTGAAGACAGTGCACAGGTTCTCCAGCGCTCGGTCCAAGAATTCGTGAGTCTTGCGCAGACACTCGTTGCTCTCGTCCGCCTCGACGCCACAAAGACCGATGCTGGAATCTGAGGACGCCGCAGTCAACCATGACAGCAAAGACTTGCTAGCCGCCGCTTGGCAGGAGCGGTCCGAGATCCGTTTGGCCGTGTGTCTGGCTTGTGCGACCACCTGGATCAATCTCACCACCTGACAAACACAAGGGTGACCTCCAGGACCAAAGTCACGGCACCGCAAAGCTGCGAGGGGACGGCGCCTCACCGCAGCCCGCAGCTCGGGGCCGAACATCTGCTTGTACTGGCAGTCCTGGCCTTCCAAGGCGTACACATGACTCTTGACCCGGAACACAGCATCGGTGGTGATGCGTTGCCGTGACGACAGGAAGCCGCCTCCCTGCCCGGGAGTCAGGTAGCCTCGCGTCTGTCGGTGATGGGGGACCAGCTCCGGCTCCAGGAAGAGCTGTTCGGCTGCAAGAGCGGCTGATACGGTGAGCCCTAAAGCGCCCGCCCGCCTGATCATTTGTTCTGCCTTTCGCTCGTGCTGGAAGCTCTCAATGGCTCTGACTGCTACGTGAGACTGTCTGTCCCTGTTGTTTCACGTCCCCATTAAGCGAGTTTCGTTTAGGGCTGCAATTGATTACACTGGGCAACAATTTTTTACTTTTTGAATGTTGTCTTGATTTTTACAAGTGACTTAGGGTAGCTTTGCGCTGCTGAATCAGGAAATAACATCCATTTGTCTCCATCAGGTCAGGTTTTTGTGCCAAGTTGATTTGAAAAAATCAGATCTTGTGACAAAATCGATTACATTTTTCTGCCATAATGAGCAGATTTTTGTCAACACATCATCATAAATATGTTTTTAAGAAAAAAAACTTTCTTCAACAACATTTATTAATTACCTAATAGAAACATTGACTAAGTTAAACTGAATGGTGTGCAATGATAAAGGTAAGTACACATAAATTGCATGTTGTTTCACAATTGTTCAAACTTTAGGGCTTGAACTTCCGTTTCTTCGAACGCCTGGAATGCTCAGCGGCAGGGAGGTCTCTCTTCAGAGTCCACAGGTCAACAACAAATTTGTGTGGAGCATTTTAGAAGAATACAACAAAAAATTTGTATTTCTTAAGATGACAAACACTGAAGGATGTACAGTGGAAAGTTTCCAGTTAGGACGCTTAACTCGTAGCTATTGCACTGCATTAAGAAACTTTCTACTTTAGTCGACTATACAATACCCACATGCGCCAATTTATGATTTCTACCTACTTTTGTTTGCAGATGAATGAGATGACTTCAGCCAGAAGATTTTTTGTTGTATTCTTCTAAAATGCTCCACACGTGCGTATATGTGAACAAAAACGTAGAAAATGACACGTGGCTATAGCTCAAAAACTTGACCTGATTGAGCAAAACCAATGTGATTTTTGGATTCAGCGCATCAGATTCGTCCTAAATCAGCTGAAAAAACCCAGAAAACAAATTTGTTGTTGACCTGTGTTATTTTTCTTTGACAATCAATCGAGCAATTTTGCTCCTTAATTGATCAATCTAGTTTTAAAAAATGGTTTTCATTTCCATCTCTTCCCGGTTTTGCAAGTGGCGGCACTCATCTTACCCTTGTGGATCATGTCCGCGAGGTCCGGCTGACAGAAGACTTTGGCCACTCGGAAGAGCATCAGTGCGTTCTTAGCGTTGACCAGGTCCATGCGCACGGCTCTGTTGAGGAACACCTGGAATAGTTTGGTGTAAACCAGCAGGTTCTCCTGAACAAAGGACTCCCTGCCCGTTTGCAACAAGGAAGCCGGCAGTTAGCATCGACCATGACGCAGATCCACGGGCGGTACTGCGTGGCACGGCGCAAGTCACATGACGCACCATTTGTCAGGGTCACATCGGCCGCTGCCCGCCGGCAGGAGGGCCCTCTTGTCACCAGCGTACCTCCACGGCTGGATGAAGCTCAGCCACGTTTCCAGCACCTAGCACCATGACAAGGAGGTTAGCGGCCGCGCTGGCTAAAAAGCCCGAAGCCCACGGAGACATACCGCTCGGAAGGAAGCGTCCAGAGGCCAGTGGCCGAAGCAGTGCTGCAGGAACAAGAAGAGCTTCTGCTGTACAAAACGCTGCAGCGCAACTCTGCACAGACCCGCACAGTACACGTGACACACACGTCCCGCCTGACAACATGGGACACGCAGCAGGCTTTTTTGAATGAAGTGCTGAGCGCAGGCATCTGTCCGTCCCGCTTTGCCTCACAACTGACCCGCTCAGTTCTTGGCCAGACACGCCAAGCCATCCCACCTTGCTTTGTGCCACCATCGTCAGTACACCTTTCACCACACGAGAAGCGCTTGGCGCGAGCTTGCTTGCCAAAAACGGACGGACGGACCTCGACAAGGGTTGGAGCGAGTAAGCAAGCCTACCTCTTAAACTCCTCCAAGGGGCCGGCCTGGGCATGCGAGTGGGTCGGGGAGGCTGACGGCTGCTCCGGCTTCAGGCTGTTGGAGAAGGCGTGCAGGTGTTTGACCAGCAGACGCACGGCCAAGACGTGCTCCTCGCTCGGACTGAATGGTTCCTACGAGGCAAGCGGAGCAAAGTCAAGCTGCGCTCCGCAACGCCCGTCGTCCCGCAGCCAGTCGCCACACTTCCGGGCCCGATGCAGCCAATCGAGCAGCAAAGGCTGTGCGCTGGAGAACGGAGGTCCCGCATAATCCAAATTTGGGAAGCAGCTTTGGGGAGGGGAGGAGCGGGCCCTCCCGTGCTGGGCTCGATTAGTCCAGCTTGACTTTGTGCGGAACTCAAATACAAGACAACAAAAGTGGTTTTCTCCTTCCTTCAAGGCGGGACCTCAGCGCTCCACGACAGGCCACAGCAACTCTTAAACTCAAACACCAGCAAACGCCACACCCCAAACTGTATTCACTCCAAGTTAGGAATGCACGTGGACGATGCCTTTTTGCACATCTTTTCAGCGTTTGCTTTCCATACCACTGCAGCCAGACAAAGTCATAAGCCAAAGCACATTCAAGCCAGCAAGAGTACTTGGGAGGAGCTGGAGTTCCAAAGGGAAGGAAACGAGGCCATGTCTCTAACAAGTGCTCCGACCAAGCAGGACCTTCAGGTCTCCGCCAAGTACCCCTAAGCAGGAGCAGAGGTGACGGCGCAGCGGGCGGGCGCAAGAGGGTTTAAGTACTTGGTAGGTGTGGAGGCTCCCCGGGCTTGGCGGGATATGCGGTTGGCACGGCATGCTGGACATACTGAGGCGGTACTGGAGCAGCGCCAGCTGTTGACCCATAAACCACCGACCAAGAGAGGGGAAGGGGAACAGCACAAAGAGTAACCGAAGAAGGACAAAAAGGTGCATCAGTCAGGAGAAAGGTGACAACCAGAGGAGAACAAAGAGGAAACACCAACAGATGAAAAATATAGCATGAGAAAGAAGAGAGGAGATAACAATCAATTACTGACTGCCACACATTTTTCTTCTCCTGGTTTTTCACCCACAAGACCACACACAACAATGGACAATTCGCATGGGTCAATGATCCCCATCTCTTGTGTTTCAACTCCCATCATAACATTTAGAGGAGCACTAAAATGATACAACACTGGAAAACTGTCACATTTGCTCATCGCATGATTTTTTTGCCACCAGCCTTCGCAAGTCTCACACCGACATTCAATCGAAAACCCTCAAGTAAACTTAACAGCAGAAACTCTTCAAGCCATCCAACGAGAAAGGTTTCATGCATGTTACTTTCACGGCTTAGACACGGAGAGACGCAGTAGCGGCATTTTATTTAACAAATCCAGTTTGTCATTCAGGGCTTTTTCATACTGTAGTTTTTGTTTTGTGTTCGTCGGCACCCTTTTGTTGTCGAAAGAAGCCTCAGCATGACTTCTGGCCAACCTTTGAACTACACGTTGGGCATGGCACGCAAGGAGGCCAAGGAGCCAGACGAAAGGTTGGCATCCGGGGGTGGGGGGTACGAGCCCGCCCGCCGGCGCTCCCGGCTACTACTTGGCCTCACATGTGGCATGCATGGCAATGGGCACAAGGCCGTCAGCAGCGCACGCAAGAAAGAGACGTACGCAGGCAGGCAGGAAGGAAGGCAGGAGTCAAAGTGACGACTCCCCTTTGGTGGAGCTCAAGCTACCTCAAGAGGCAGGTGAGGACGAGCGAGGCGCACAAGCAATAGGACTCTTGGAGCCAGTTGCTGCTCTTACCTTCACCTGGGGTGACTGCAGCTTCTGGTACATCTTTAAAGAATAGTGATGCAGCCACACCTCTACCAGCATCTGTGGCACAGGCGCACGACAGCACACATTTTCAGGAGTCCCTTTTTGTCCAGCGGCTGCTCTGGGCAAAGGCGACGCACCTGCAGCAGCGTTTCAGACCTCCAGATTTCCTGGGCGGCAGGGTCGGCGTTGACGGAAGGCTGAAGGAAGATATGATGCTTCAGCAGACTGGGACTGTGGAGGCCGTGTCCCGCCAGCGAGATGTTGGCTGACCTGTGCACGCGTTGGACAGAGCACTTGACACCGCGAGCTTGACGCATGCATGCTGTGAGACAATCAGGCGCAACGTGCCTCTGAGCCGGCGTGCTGACGGAGCCCTTGCTGTCTGAAAAGGGTGAGGGGGGCACGCTTCCTTCGGTAGGCAGGAAGTACTTGAGGTACATGTCCGCCAGCACAAAGTAGGCGCTGTCAGTTGTCCCGCCATGTTGGCTCCCAGGCAAGTTCTGGAACATCATCCAACCTTAATACAACTCCACGCACGCACGCGCGCGCGCGCACGCGCGTGCACTCACACACACAGACGCACACACACACACGCGCGCACGCGCGTGCACACCTCTCACCTTAGGCGTAATAAGGCAGGAGGCAAAGTAGAAGATGAAGAACTCAAACGGATCTGCACTACATTGAGGAATAAGTTCAAGTGGCGCGTGAGAGCTGAGCATCAAGCGGCGAGAAGGATACTCAGCGCCATGTTGAGAGTCAGTATGCCAGACATGGGAAAGTGTGGCCGGTTGTGAAAGAGCGGGCAGTCGGGAAGGACACCTTCCTGGATGGACGTCTTCACCGGCGCCTGCGTGTGCAAACCAAGGACAGAGCATGCCATCTACTACAGTAATCCCTTGCTACATTGCGGTTTGGTTATTCAAAATAAACCTTCTAAATTGAGGAATTATGGCACGAAAGTTGCCCACATGCCAGCAGAAGACGGAGTGTCCACACAATTGCAGTACTTGTACGTTTTTATTTTAAAAAGTTTTTAAAATAAGAGTTCTAAAAACATATTTACATTATTGTACCCTGTTATAAAAATAAATATAATAATAAAAGAGTTCTAAAAACATATTTACAGTATGTAATGGCAACACCGATGCGCGGCGCATGTGTCGAGCTCATAGAGCGAAGCCCGTGTCGGTGCGTGTATCGCGTATCGAAAGTCACGTGACCGAAACAACAGCAGTATCGCCTGTCAAGGAAAGCCGGTCAACGGGATGGATCTGCCAAAACAATATAGGATCTTTTGCGGTTCATCCTCGAAGTTATCAGGAATTATGGAGCAGCCCCAAGTCCAGGGATGAGAATCTTCCGCGGATCCGCAGATTTCCGTGTTTTTTTCCGTCGGGAGTATCATTTTCGTGAAATGGTGTAGATCCGTTGAGAAAATTGTTTTTATGTATGGGGGGCGGCTCGCAGCAGTATTGCGACAACAGCCGCCTTATTTTCGGCAGCATTTTGGTGCTACTTTTGTCACATCATTTGCCAACTCATTTGCCTAATTAGCAAAAGTTTTAACCAGCATGGCGAAAGATTTAGAGAAAAAAGACGAGGATCGTGCCAGGGAAATAGACAAGTCGAACGGGATCAGGAACTGCTTCAGATGGGCATGGCTCGAGAGCAGCGTCATCTTACAACTCGGAACACAAAGACGCTCTTAAAGCAATGCAACAGTGAGCGCCCGGCGCGCTGCGGTTGCACGATCGGACTAAATTAAGCTCCCTGCGCACTGAGGTCCACGTAAATTTCAGAAAGTACATCAGGACTTTAAAAATATTTTCTAAATTTCAGCAACGGCTCTGTCACAATAATGCGATCGGCGCGGTGCAGTTGCGCGGTCGGCAACGCGCTACGTTTGCGCGTTCGGCGGTGCGCTGCAGTTGCGCGATCGGACAAAATTAAGCTCCCTGCGCACTTACAGTTAAGGACAAAATTATTAGCCCCCCTTTGAAAATTTCATTATTTTTTGAATATTTCCTGACTGCTAATTACTAGAGCAATGACATTTTAGCACATCATTTATGACCATATCAGATTTATTAGGAAACCTTTATTACACATAATTTTGCTCAGAGGCAGAGCATTACATACAAAACCAAAAAATACCATGGTCAAAATTATTAGCCCCCCTAACATCAATAGTCAATTGTGTATCCTTTTCGCTGGACAACAGCTTGCAGTTGTTTTGTATAGTTCTCAACAAGCTTAAGACAGGTCTCCTGAGGAATTGCAACCCATTTTTCCTTGGCAACTCTCTCAAGTTCCTCCAGGTTTGATGGTCGTCTGGCGTGAACTCTGGTCTTCAGTTGTTTCCATAAGTTTTCGATGGGGTTTAAATCTGGGCTTTGTGCAGGCCACTTCAGAACATTGACTTTGCTCTTCTGAAGGTATTCCTTCACCATTATCGATGTATGTTTCGGGTCATTGTCATGCTGAAACACAAAACGACGACAAAAACCCAGCTTCGAAGCAGACTGTTTAAGGTTTTCCTTCAAAATCTTCACATAATCTTCTTTCCTCATGATTCCTTCTATCCTGACAAGATTCCAAGTGCCAGCTGCACTGAAGCCCCCCCAAAGCATAATGCTCCCACCTCCGTGTTTCACAGTTAGGACAGTGTTCTTAGGGTTGTATGCTTCTCCCTTCTTCCTCCAAACAAAGGCTACATCTCGGTGACCAAACAGCTCCAGTTTAGTCTCATCTGACCACAGAACACGCTTCCAATATTGATCGCCTTTCTCCATGTTGTCCCGAGCATACTGCAATCTCGCTTAAAGGTGTCTCTTTTGAAGGAGTGGAGTTCTTCTTGGTCTGCACCCTCGCAGACCATTTCTGTGCAGGGCTCTTGTGACTGTCTTCCTATTCCAGACTTCCCCAAGTCATGAACTAGTGTCTTGGCAGTTGTTCGTGGATCTTTCGATACATCTCTGACTACCTTTCTTTCCAAAGATTTTGAAATCTTTCGCTTCCTGCCTCTGCCTTTGTTGTTCTGTACTGTGTGAATTTCCTTGAACTTCTTTATATTGCTTCTGACTGCAGTTCTTGAGACTTTGAATTGCTTTGATATACTTGTATAACCTTCTCATTCCTTGTGAGCATCAATAATTATTTTTCTTAAGTCAAGACTAATTTCTTTTCCTTTCACCATGATTGCAGACTAATGTGAACCACAGGTAAACTTTAGCCAAGCGTAATATTGAAAGCAACCTCTAGATTTGATTTCAGGTCAATCATTGAGAGCTTGGCAAAGTTTTAACAACTTGTTAGACCAGTGTTTTGGAATATAACTCAACAGGTCAACCATTACTCCCAAAGGGCTAATAATTTTGACCATGGTATTTTTTGGTTTTGTATGTAATGTTCTGCTTCTGAGCAAAATTATGTATAATGATTTGATAAATCTGATATGCTCATAAATGCTGTGAAAAAATGTCATTGCTATAGGAAGTAGCAGTCAGGAAATATTCAAAAAATAATGACATTTTCAAAGGGGGGCTAATAATTTTGTCCTTAACTGTAAGTCCACTTGAATTTTGGAAAGTACATCAGGAGTTTAAAAATATTTTCTAAATTTCAGGGACGGCTCTGTCACAATAATGCAACCAGCACGGTGCAGTTGCGCGATCGGACAAAAATGCGCAAATGAAAAAATGCTTAAAGCCTTGGAACGGATTAAAAAAAATTCCATTATTTGTAATGGGAAAAATAGATTGGGAATTCGACCAATTCGCTTCTCGAACCGCCTTCTGGAACGGATTGTGGTCGAAAACCAAGGCTTGACTATTATATTCACCTTGGTAGCCCACCAAGCAGGAATCTTTTTTTAACAAAACTGATGAAGTTGAGTGATGAAATTAATGGTTTTGGGAATGCTATACTGCCAAAATCCAGGAGTCTCCAGGGAGCTTTTCCCCCTGAGACCCCTCCGGGGCGTTGCCCCCGGCCCACTGCTGCCACCATTGGGGGGGCGGCCCCTGGCCCCCTGTAGCAAGTGTGTGTGTGTGTGTGTGTGTTGGGGGTGTTACAGGCACAGGCATGCGGCCTCCAGGACCCGGCTACTTAGCAGTTTTTTTTCATTTGCCGTTCTCATCCCTGCAAGTCAGATACTTGGACGATCAAGACTCATTACACTGCATTCCAGCCTCATCTGTGCAGTGTGAGCAGGTGTTTTCAACAGCTGGAGAAATTGTGTCCAAAAAGCGCAACCGGCTGAATTTCAAAACATTGGAAAAATGTATCGTTTTAAATAAAAATTTGTAAAAAACTCATTCCAGTGCACAAGCATCCTCTTTCATAACATGTTCACTTAGATTTTCATGTTATGATACATGTTTACATTATTGATTGACTAACGAAAAAAGAAAATACATTTTAAATTTAAATGAATATGCGAAAGAATACAATATAAAATATAATTACTTAAATTAATGAATGTATATACTAGGTCATCAAATCTGAATCAGTTGAGTCTATCAACTCGGTTGCTTGTAGTATTTTTAAGGTCCAGCAGGTGTGAGCACTGAATTCCACAGTATCGACACAGTATCAATAGTTTGGCAATGTGTCAAAACGCTTCACGACACCTCATCGACCCATCACTAGTATGTATACACGCGCACGCGCACACACACACACACGCGCACACACACACACGCGCACACACACACACGCGCACACACACACACGCGCACACACGCGCACACACACACACGCGCACACACACGCACACACACGCGCGCGCGCGCACGCACGCACGCACGCACGCACGCACGCACGCACGCACGCACGCACGCACGCACGCACACACACACACACACACACACACACACACACACACACACACACACACACACGGCAAGATAGGTGACCATCCCTAGAAATCGTCTGAGTTCATCTTTGTTTTTTGGTCTTTCTATGTTGTTGATTGCTGACGTTTTTCTCGGGTCGGGCTTCACTCCCTCTTCATTCACTGATGTCTTCCACAAAGGTAAGTGATTTCACTCCGAACTCACATTTGTCTTTGTTAAGCTTCAAATTCACAGTTGGAATAATTGGATGAGGCACTGGTCAGTCTGGCCAAGGGCCTTGTAATTTACAAGTTGGATCACCTTGGTGACAACAGAAATGATTCGGTGACAAAGGGCAGCCTTGGCGGAGTCCAACCCTCACTGGGAACGAATCTGACTTACTGCCGGAAATGCGGACCAAACTCTGGCATCGTGATACAGGGACCGAACCGCCGTTATCAGTTAGCTCAGCACCCCGTACTCCAGAAGCACCCTCCACAGAACCTCCCGAGGGACATGGTCGAACGCCTTCTCCAAATCCACAAAACACATGTGGACTGGTTGGGCGAACTCCCATGCACCTTCGAGGATCCTGCCAAGGGTGTAGAGCTGGTCCACTGTTCCACGGCCAGGACGAAAGCCACACTGCTCCTCCTGAATCTGAGGTTCGACCTCCCGACGGACCCTCCTCTCCAGCACCCCTGAATAGACCTTACCAGGGAGGCTGAGGAGTGTGATTCCCCTGTAATTGGAACACACCCTCCGGTCCCCCTTCTTAAAGAGGGGAACCACCACCCCAGTCTGCCAATCCAGAGGCACTATCCCCGATGTCCACCAATGTTGCAGAGGCGTGTCAGCCATGACAGCCCCACAACATCCAGAGCCTTTAAGAACTCCGGGCGGATCTCATCCAGCCCCGGGGCCTTGCCACCGAGGAGTTTTTTAACTACCTCAGTGACTTTGACCCCAGAGATTGGAGAGTCCGCCTCAGAGTCTCCAGGCCAAACCTGGGCAAATTACGGCCCGCGGGCCACACTTTGTGCGTCCCTGTCCGGCCCGCATGAGGCCAATCGTAAATTATATTTGATTCCTACTTAATTAAAAAAAAAAAATGTGTCGTGCGTGCAATACAACTGTTTTGTTTTTATTTTGAAAGGCGTCGCACTTCCGTGTAGCGTACGTGTATGTGAGCTGTGCGCGAAAGTCAACAGTGCGAAGTAATGCTGCCCGAGAAATGTGTGCTGACCCTCAGAAAAGAAAATTTGACAAGGAGCGCCGTGTTTTCAACAAGACATGGACTTTACAGAAATGAAAGGTAAAGCCGTGTGCCTGATTTGTGGTACACAGGTCGCTGTGTTTAAAGAATATAATTTGAGTCGCCACTACACGACCAAGCATGAGAAAAAATACATCTGTCTGATAAACAGGGCGCATCAGAGGCTGATGCATTGCTAGCAAAACTGCAAGCCCAACAAGGACTTTTTATCAAACTTCACACCCAGAAATGCAGCGGCTTTGTCATTTGAGGAAAACTTAAAGAAGTTAAGAATAAATTGTGCTGATTAATGATTGTTTTTTGACCTGTACACCACAATTTCACATAGCTTAATATAAATATAAACAGAATAATTGTATTCTTCTAATTACCAGTACCAACTATATAAAATAAATAATTTAGTGCATTTTACAATGGAAGAAAATTGAGCAGGTTTAAGTTATCATACGTAGGTGTGGCCCTCTGACACAACTCAGGTTTTTCATGTGGCCCCTTGTAAAATTTAATTGCCCACCCCTGCTCCAGGCCCTGCTTCCTCAATGGAAGGCATGTAGGTGGAATTGAGGAGGTCTTCGAAGTATTCTCCCCACCGACTCACGACGTCCCGGGTCGAGGTCAGCAGCACGCCATCCCCACTGTAAACAGTGTTGACGTTGCACTGCTTCCCCTCCTGAGACACCGGATGGTGGACCAGAATTTCCTCGAAGCCGTCCGGAAGTCATTCTCCATGGCCTCACCAAACTCCTCCCACGACCGGGTTTTTGCCTCAGCAACCACCGAAGCCGCGTTCCGCTTGATTCTGTCACCGATTCTGTTCATAATCTTTATGGACAGAATTTCTAGGCGCAGCCGAGGCGTTGAGGGGGTCCGGTTTGGGGATCTCAGCATCGCGTCTCTGCTTTTTGCAGATGACGTGGTGCTGTTGGCTTCTTCAGGCCGTGATCTCCAGCTCTCACTGGAACAGTTCGCAGCCGAGTGTGAAGCGGTCAGGATGAGGGTCAGCACCTCCAAATCCGAGTCCATGGTCCTCGGTCGGAAAAGGGTGGAATGCCCTCTCCGGATCGGGGATGAGATCCTGCCCCAAGTGGAGGAGTTCAAGTATCTTGGAGTCTTGTTCACGAGTGAGGGGAGGATGGAGCGCGAGATCAACAGGCGGATCGGTGCAGCGTTAGCAGTAATGCGGACTCTGTCCCGGTCCGTCGTGGTGAAGAGAGAGCTGAGCCAAAAGGCGAAGCTCTCAATTTACCGGTCGATTTACACTCCTACCCTCCCCTATGGTCACGAGCTATGGGTCGTGACCGAAAGAACGAGATCCCGGATACAAGCGGCCGAAATGAGTTTTCTCCGCAGGATGTCCGGGCTCTCCCTTAGAGATAGGGTGAGAAGCTCGGTCATCCGGGAGAGACTCGGAGTAGAGTCGCTACTCCTCCACGTTGAGAGGAGCGAGATGAGGTGGCTCGGGCATCTTATCAGGATGCCTCCTGGACGCCTCCCTGGGGAGGTGTTCCGGGCAACGTCCCACCGGTAGGAGACCCCGGGGACGACCCAGGACGCGCTGGAGAGACTATGTCTCTCAGCTGGCCTGGGAACGCCTTGGGATCCCCCGGGATGAGCTGGACGAAGTGGCTGGGGAGAGGCAAGTCTGGGAGTCCCTCCTAAAGCTGCTGCCCCCGCGACCCGACCCCGATAAGCGGAAGAAGATGGATGGATGGATGGATGAGATCAGTTAAGTATCAGGAATATTTTCGCAGACCGGCCTTTATATAAATAATATTTATATAAATAAATAATACATTTATAACAAATATATAAATACTATGAAATAAAATGATACAACTGGCATAAAAACAAGTACAAACGACATCAAAATAAAACTCACCATTACGTTGCATTAGTGGGGGCACTGAGCTTGTTTCTCAGAAACGAGCCGGTGCCATCTAGGTGTAATCGGAGACGATGACACCCAAAGTGGTTAGGGTTTGTCTTTTAATGCAGGATGCTTGGTCTCCATGTGCCGAAGCAGATTTGAAGGCTTCATTGCCTCGTTAGCTAGCCTGTCACCACATATTATGCAGAGTAAGGTTGGCGCGTCAGAGTCACCTATGGCGATAAATCCGTATTTTAAGTAGGACTCTTTTAAATGCAGCTTTCCTTTTCTTAGAAGTCGTAGCCTCTTCTTCCGTCTCCTCATTGGGATTTTTTTCCCTTTCCAAACATCTGTTTCTTGCTCATTTTTGCTTGCTTCGCGGGCTCGTGACATGTCACGTGACCGAGACGAGGCGTCTTGACCTGAACTGACGGATGTAATTGGGAGAGAATCGCCAATTTTTTTCATATTTTTCAAAATAAATTCTTACGCAACCCGCGTGGGTTTTCTCCGGGCACTCTGGTTTCCTCCCACATCCCAAAGACATGCTTGGTAGGCCGATTGAAGACTCCAAATTGTCCCTAGGTGTGAGTGCGAGTGCTTGGTTGTCTCTGTGTGCCCTGCGATTGGCTGGCAACCGGTTCAGGGTGTCCCCCGCCTACTGCCCGGTGACGCTGGGATAGGCTCCAGCGCACCCGCGACCCCTGTGGGAATTAAGCGGTTCAGAAAATGGATGGATGGATGGATTCTTACTCATTTTTGCTAGCTTTGCGGGCTCGACTGGGGAATCATGTCACGTGACCGGGACGAGCGTCTTGACCTGAATTAATTGATTCTCGATAAAAAAAATATGTATTTTTTTTCTGTGCGGCTTGGCAGCCCAGTACCAAGTGAGGTACCAAGGTCCGCGGCCCGGTGGTTGGCGACCACTGATTTATACTAAGTATTAATATAGTATTTACATGTTTGAAACTGTAACAAGTGAGGTACCAAGGTCCACGGCCCGGTGGTTGGGGACCACTGAACTATACTAAGTATTAATATAGTATTTACATGTTTGAAACTGTAACAAGTGAGGTACCAAGGTCCACGGCCCGGTGGTTGAGGACCACTGATTTATACTAAGTATTAATATAGTATTTACATGTTTGAAACTATTATTTAATGTTCTAATGATAACATATGCACTTATATGGTTTAATATACACTTATTGATACGCAAACAATGCATATTTGTTAAAAAAAAGGGTGACACGACTTCACGGATTTTCACATATTGCAGGTGGTCTTGGAACCAGTTATCCGCAATAAACGAGGGATTACTGTACTTCCAAAAAACCCATCCAAAACAAGCGGGCAGATGGAGCGGCCACAGAGCCACCCAACAAGCCACGACGACAAAGTCTTACCGGCAGATAATTGACGGGCACTTCGTATTTGTATTCCTCTGCTTGAAGTTTGTAGACCAGTTTCATCATGGGCCCACTGGGGAAAGCAAGCAGAAGCTCCTCATCCGTGTTTATACGCAAGTACGCACACATTGCCATCAAATGCGTCAAATGAGTCACCTCGGCTTCAGGAAGTCCACGATTGGTGCAAAGTCGCCGCATCGCGAATGGAGAAGGCGAAGGTTCCATCCTCCCAGGACGCCGTCCAGACTTCCAAAGACGCTCTCCACCAGCCAGGAGAAGATGGCGTGCAGCTCCTGAAGCAGCCGGCAAAGCAAAACAACAACTCCATTGCTTCTCGTGTAAAGGGACTTTTTTTTTGCCCACTGAGAGCGGAAAAGGCAATCTGCTGGGATAAGCACACACATCTTTTTGCTCGCCACTCGGGGTCGCATTGGCTCGGTGTGAGCAAATATGCCGGCCGGTGGCAGCGCATTTGCTTTTCACTGCCGTTTGGAGCTAGACGCCCGAGGCTGACTCTTCCGACCGGCTCCTCCTGCCAAAGCTTTGAAGGCCTGACTTCATTAACTACCCTCAAGTTGAAAACGACATTGAAAAGCCACGCAGTGTAGCATTTGGGCTCCTTTTTTCCAATGGCTCCGCCTCCGCTCCTTCTCAAAACTACTATATACATTAGACCAGTGTTTCCCAACCTTTTTTCATTCACGGCACACCTTTTCATTTGAAAAAAATCTCGTGGCACACCGCCAACAAAAATCTGTTAAATTCCTATATTAAAATTAGTTATATTACAATGAAAGACGTAAAGTCCTATTCCTATATATGTATGGAGAGTCGAATAATTTAATAGAAATAAATACTAAATATTCTTTAAATTGTATTCCTTTTTTTAAATAAAAGTGACACTTTTTTAAAAAGGTTTTAGACGGTGTAAGAAATAAACTATTTAAAGTGATTGTGATTAAAATAGAAGAATCAACGTGATTTTGTTTACTGTTTTAGACTAGGTCAATAAATATTGCAACAATAAGAACAAAGTCACTTTTAAAGACGCTCTGCTGTTCTGACAGCAGCTGAGTGGTTATCACAATCGAGGTGTCTCGACTTGACTGTTTATTTTATGTATGTGAAAAATAACCAATCCAGGTTCTCCGGTTGAACCGCATGCTCTCATTTCCATTGGACCACAAACACACCACAACCGTCATAGTGTCTGTCACTGTTAGCAAAAGCACACGGCAACACACACATAAACTGAATATGTGCCGATGCAATACAATCAGACCGACACAATATGAAATCTCAAGATTATCCGATTCTCCACGCATGCACGATTAGCAAGTGGCTGACCAGGCCTTGCGCGAACTGACCAGTGGTTTGGCGATCCTGTTTACAATGCGCTCCGTAATTAATATTGGACAATCCCACGGCACAGCTGAACGTCTCTCACGGCACACCAGTGTGCCGCGGCACAGTGGTTGGGAAACACTGCATTAGACTATATCCGAAGCGTCTCCTCTTCTTCCTTTTGGAGAGCTTGCGATCAGGCAGCATTTTTGTGTCAGAGGTGGTCAACCGTGGACGTGAAAAATACGCTCCTAATTGCCAACCGGTTCTCAGCGAGTGTTCAGAAACGCAGACCATTGTTCAAATTTGACGTCGGATTATTCAGAGGGCATCAAAGACCGAGTTCTGGCACGTGCCCTCAGCGCTCCGGCCGGGGACACCGTGCTGGTTGTGTTTGCGCCAGTGCTGGTTGGGTTCTCAAAGGAAGGGCAGCGCAACGCACTCCCCCTTTCGACACAGCCGTTCATGTCGGAGAAGTGCACGGGCGTCATAAGGAATTTCCCATTGTCCCACTTTTTGTGAATGGAGCTCTGTGTTGGGATGAACCAGAGCACCCGACACACACAATAGGACCCAAACTGTCAAATGACGGACTTATTTGAATCTTTATACGTGGGGATCTATTGGTAAGATTTGAAAAAGCCTTGTGAGTGTAGCCAGCCAAAGAGTTAAGCTTGCGAATATCAAACGACCGGCTTCACCACTGCACCAACGGCCAGAAAAGGTCACGTGGAGAGTGCCTTTTTGCATTCGTACCTTTGCATGATAATCATTGATGATCTTGATGAGGTCCTGGCATCGCTGAGCCAAAGTTTTGTTGGGTGAGTCCACTTTGAGGTTGGCCTGAAAGCAGCACACGAGCCTTAACTTCTTGCAACCAATCAAACAGCCAATCTGTCAAATCAATCGGGCCTCACCAGGAGGAAGCCAGGGTGCTGTAAGCTTGGAGCTGCCATCAAACAGAAGCTGGAACCCCGGTTGCTCTTCCAAAGCCTCCTTCGCTCCTGAATCAATCGCACGGCACAGACAATGACTGGTCGCTGGGCGACGTCAGGAGAGAGTGAGGCAAACAATGACCGACTTCTGAATAAAGCGTGACGAATAACACGCGATTTGGGAGCACCGAGAAAATCGAGCCCAGATTCAAACTCGGAACTGAGAGGCAAACAAGCTAACCACTGTTTCTTCACCCTGTAAGGCTTTGTAATAACCTCAGCACATTTCAGTAAAACACTTTCGACACGTTGTGCTGATGACCGCAAATAAGTATTTTCTTTTCAATTGGTTCACTACCGGTGTTTTGGATCAGACTCTGGGACATCAGACTCCAGCTAGCTAGCTTGGCGGGCATAAATAACCCACAATGCACACACCACATAACTGCAAACTGAACGCTGTCCCAGTGACTGACCTTCGTTCCAGATGCCTGCACAGATTTTAAACGAAAAATGTTGGACCGATTTTCTTGTCGTTCAAGTCATCTATCGGTGTTTCGGATCAGACTCTGGGATGTCAAACTATGGTTAGCTTAGCTTGGCGAGCAAAAATAACCCACAATGCGCACACCACATAATTACAAACTGAACGCTGGCCCAGTGACTGACCTTCGTTCCAGATGCCCGCACAGATATAAAAAGAAAAATGTTTGACCGATTTTTTTGTCGTGTATTCCAGTCAAGCTTAGGTTTGTTTGAGGGTACTTTCCTCTCTCCCGCTTGTCTGCCTGACGTCACCTCTTCCACTTTCTTTTTCTTCTATTAACTGAGCTGGCGTCCCACCAAATTGCGGCCTCTTCCGCCACCTGCCGCTCACGCGACAAATATCGCACCAAGTCCTTAGCTAACAAAAACACATTAGTACGTGCAACTAGAATGCAATTTCTGGAGAAATTGCGTGTGAAGGCGAAGACTTTGAATAACCTCATGGGAAATGCTGCTGAATGATGTCGAAACGAGTTTAATTACTTCAGAAATGTAGAAAATAGAAGTGTAAAACGAAATTTTGGAGAATTTGTGGTGAATTTCAAATTTTTGGTAATTTGGGAAGTTGGGGAATAGGTAGGAAAATGATGAACAGTTGAAAGTTGGAACGGGTTGAATCGGGTGAGAGATGTAGAAATTAGAGTTGTAAAACGAAATTTTTGAGAATTTGGCTTAAATTTCAAAATTAAAAATTTTGAATTTTTGATAAGTGGAAAGTTGTGGAATAGGTAGGAAAAAGATGAACAGTTGAAAGTTGGAACGGGTTGAATCGGTTAAAAAATGTAGAAGTTAGAGCAAATGTATCGCTGTTTGGGGTGGTAGCTGCACTGAATACAACATGAAGGCCCTGCAGCGCATAGTGAACACGGCTGGTCAGATTATTGGTGCTTCACTCCCCTCCCTGAAGGACATTTACACCGATTCATCTCACCTGCAAGGCGACCACGATTGTGAGTGATGTGAGTCATCCCCCTCACTCTTTGTTTGATCTTCTGCCCTCTAAGAAGAGGTACAGGAGCCTGCGTTCCCACACCACCAGACTCTCAAACAGCTTCATACTCCAGGCTGTTAGGATGCTGAACACTCTCCCCCTTTCTTCGTAGCATCCTGTACTTTTGCGCTATATTCTGACTGTCTGCTGTATGCACACTTGCTCCATTTTTGCTCCTCTTATTTATTATGTTATTTGTTTATTTATTATTTATTAATCACTCCTATTTATTCATCGTTTGTGCCTTCTTGTTTTTATTTTTTGTGTTGTTTACTTGTTTGTATATTGTGTACTATGTCTTGGCACCGTGGATAGTGAGAACGTAATTTCGATCTCTTTGTGTGTCTTGGCATGTGAAGAAATTGACAATAAAGCAGAGTTTGACTTTGACTTTGAAATGTTGAATGCCTCATAGAGAATGAATGGGAATTTGAAAAAAAAAATTGCTCCAAAAATGTTTGAAATTTCGAACAAAACGAAAACTACAGGTTCAAGAGGTATACTTTGGAGTTCAAAAGTTGAAACGGGTTGAATCGGACAAAAATTGTAAAAGTTAGAGCAAATGTTAAATTTAGGTCACTTCTGGTTTCATTTAGGGCACTTATTGTTGAAATAAGGTCACTTCCGGTTTATTTGGGGCACTTCCGGTTTAATTTAGTGCACTTCTGATTTAGCAGAGGTCATTTCCGGTTTATTAGGGGGTCACTTCTGGTTTACCTGAGGTCACTTCCGGTTTTATTGGGGTCACTTCCGGTTTGATTTGGAGCACTTCCAGTTCATTCTGGGTTCATTGGGGGCACTTCAGGGTCAATCCAAGATGGCCGCCACACTGGAAGTGGTGGTCAAGGGTTGAATTGTGTAAGCATAGTGGAAGTGGGGGTGAAGGGGGTGAATATGGCAAGCATAAGGTGAACTAAGTGAATAGGTTTAGAATGGGTTGAATTGGTTGAAAAATGTAGAAATTAGACGGAAAAAACTAAATTTTGGGAAAATTTGGTGTGAAATTCAAAATTGAAAATTCGAAATTTTTGGTAAGCGGGAAGGTGTGGAATAGGTAGGCAAAAGATAAACAGTTGAAAGTTGGAACGAGTTTAATCGGTTGAAAAATGTAGAAGTGAGAGCAAATGTTCAATCCACTTAGAGAATGAATGGGAATTTTAAAAAAAAATTGCGCCAAAAATGTTTTACGAAAATTTAGAATGAAACAAAAGGTCAAGAGGTTCACTTTGTAGTTCAAAAGTTAAAAAGAGTTGAATCGGACAAAAAGTGTAAAAGTTAGAGCAAATGTTGAATCCCCATAGGAAAGAAATGGGAATTTTAAAATAAATTGCGCCAGAAAGTTTTGAAATTTGGAACGAAACGAAAACTACAGGTTCAAGAGGTTCATTTTGGAGTACAAAAGTTGAAACGGGTCGAATCGGACGAAACTTGTAAAAGTTAGAGCAAATGTTGAATGCCCCATAGAGAATGAATAGGAATTTAAAAGAAAATTGCACCCAATTTTTTTTTAATTTGGAACAAAACAAAAACTACGGGTTTAATAGGTTCAGTTCGGAGTTCTACGGTTGAAACTGGTTGAATAGGACAAAAATTGTAAAAGTTAGAGCAAATTATAATTTGGGTCACTTATGGTTTTATTTTGGTTACTTCTGGTTGAAATGAGGTCACTTCCGGTTTATTTGGGGCACTTCCGGTTTGTTTAGGCCACTTCCGGTTTAGCTGAGGTCACTTCCGGTCTATTTGGGGTTACTTCTGGTTTAAGAAGTCACTTCCGGTTTATTTGGTGCACTTCCGTTTTTTTTGGAGTCACTTCCGGTTTAGTTGAAGTCACTTCCGGTTTATTTGGGGCACTTCTGGTTTAATTTAGGTCACTTCCGGTTTGGCGGAGGTCACTTCTGGTTTATTTAGGATCACTTCCAGTTTAAAAAGGTCACTTCTGGTTTATTTGTGGCACTTCTGGTTTAATTTAGGTCACTTCCGGTTTATAAGGGTCACTTCCAGTTTGATGTAGGTCACTTCCTGTTTCATTTAGGTCACTTCCGGTTTCATTTAGGTCACTTCTGGTTTATTTGCGGCACTTCCAGTTTAATTTAGGGCATTTCCAGTTTAGCTGAGGTCACTTCCAGTTTATTTGGGATCACTTCCGGTTTAAAAAGGTCACTTCCGGTTAATTTGGGGCACTTCCTGTTTGTTTGGAGTCACTTCCGGTTTAGTTGAGGCCACTTCTGGGGCACTTCCGGTTTAATTTAGGCCACTTCCGGTTTAGCTGAGGTCACTTACGTTTTTTAGGGGTCACTTCCGGTTTAAAAAGGTCACATCTGGTTTATTTGGGCACTTCCGGTTTAATTTAGGTCACTTCCGGTTTATTTGCGTCACTTACGGTTTACTTTAGGTCACTTATGGTTTATTTGGGTAAGTTACGGTTTGATTTGGGGCACTTTTGGTTTAAATTGGGCCACTTCCAGTTTATTTGGAGCACTTCCGGTTTTATTTATGTCACTTCCGGTTTATTTGGTGTCACTTTTGGTTTAAAGAGGTCACTTCTGGTTTATTTGGGGCACTTCCGGTTTAATTTAGGTCACTTCCGGTTTGATTTGGGACACGTCCGGTTCACCTTGAGGTCATTTGGGGTCACTTGAGGGTCAATCCAAGATGGCCGCCACACTGTGGAAGTGGGTGTGAAAGGGTGAATTGGGTAAGCATAGTGGAAATGGGGGTGAAGGGGGTGAATATGGTAGGCATAAGGTGAACAAAGTGAATAAAGTTGGAATGGGTTGAACCGGTTGAAAAATGTAGAAATTAGAAGGGAAAAACTAAATTTGGGAAAATTTGGTGTGAATTTCAAAATTGAAAATTTTGAATTTTTGTTAAGTGTGAAGGTGTGGAATAGGTAGGCAAAAGATGAACAGTTGAAAGTTGGAACGAATTGAATCAGTTGAAAAATTTAGAAAGTAGAAGTGAAAAATGAAATTTTGAGAAATTTTGCAAAATTTTAAACGTGAAATGTGAAATTTTTGAATTTGTCAATCTTGGGAATGTCCCCAATGTGATTTGAATGTGCTGAATGATGTGAATTTCAAACTAGAAAGATGTAAATGAGTTGGAATGGGTTGAATCGGTTGAAAAATTTTAAACGTGAAAACGTGAAATTTTTGAATTAGGTAATTTTGGGAATGTCGAGAATCTTTCCGAATGTGATTTGAATGTGCTGAATGATGTGAATTTCAAACTGGAACGACGTAAATGTGAAATGTTGAATGTGCCATTAAGAATGAATGGGGGAAAATTTGCCGGAAATTTGGGAATTTTGTGAAAACAGAAAATTTTTGGAATGAAAAAAATGTAAGCAACGGTGTGAATATTTCGAATAAGTTAAAAGTGGAACGGAGTGAATCAGTTGAAGTACGTGGAACTGGTTAAGCGTCAAAAAAGTGGGGGGAATAAAATTATCGAATGACAATAGCCTCCTTTTGACTCTTACACTCCCTGATGGTCAAATTCGTCCGAAGTTCCTAAGTGTGCTGTTGTTTTAATGTTAAACTCATCCATTTCACCCACTCATGATTGTTTTAAATGGGATAAGGTTTACCCTGTTGCCTCTATGACAAAATATAAACCCCTTTTTTCGTCCGATGTAGCTAAGGGTAATTTTACATGCATTAGATTACCTGGTACTGGTGAGAAGCTCGGCGCCCTACCTACTCCATGGTGTGAGTCCATGACCAATGTCACTGCCCCTTTTTTGCCCATTGCTCGTAGTGATATTTGGTTTTGGTGTAATAGTAACAAACTTTATGATAGGTTGCCTTTAAACAGCTCTGGAATTTGCGCTTTGGTAACCCTATTGTTTCCTGTTCATTTGATACCAATGTCCTCTTATGATCTAACATCTTTTGCTAAGTCTGTAGTGCCCGAATACTGGCCGAGAACGAAGCGAAACGCCGAATGGCAGGGCGCAGTTAATCCAATTTACATAGACGCCATTGGTGTTCCTAGAGGAGTACCGGATGAGTATAAGCTGGTGAATCAGATAGCAGCTGGTTTTGAATCCGCCCTGTGTTGGTGGTGTACTCTTAACAAAAATGTTGACAGGATTAACTACATCCACTACAGCGTGCAGAGGCTTGGAAACTGGACCGAGGCGGGTTTCAAGGCGGTCCACTCCCAACTGGCCGCTACTTCCCTCATGGCCTTCCAGAATCGAATGGCCCTTGACATGCTACTCTCAAAAGAGGGCGGTGTCTGCGCCATGTTTGGTGAGCAATGTTGCACATTTATTCCAAATAATACTGCAGCCGACGGAAGCCTGTCCCAGGCCCTTGAGGGTCTGAGGACCTTGAATGGGAGGATGAAGGAACACAGTGGGGTGAACACGGAGGTTTGGACCGACTGGTTGAACGTGTTCGGAAAGTACTGCACCCTGGTTTCCTCGGTCCTGGTCTCCATTGCCGTTTTCTCTGCTATTTTGACCCTGTGTGGATGTTGCTGCATTCCTTATCTCCGATCCTTAATTAATAAGCTAATTACAACTGCTATCTCTCCACCAGCTGAGACTTTTCCGTTGCTCCAAAGGGATGACCTTTCGATCGACGGGAGTTCTTTCTCTAGTGACGACTCTGTCAGCGAATCCATTGTGGTAAACCTGTCCGATTTGTTTCGTAACTCTGGCTTTGACGATTAAGACTCAATTTCCTCCCACGTGTAAGTTAGTTCTTGCGAAATGTGATCCCTTGGCTGAAAATCTTTTGAAGTGGCCATATGGGTGATAAGTTAGTCCCCGAGAACTTATGATAAACAGGGGGGAATTGTTAGAAAAATTGTATCATGCGTTCTCTAATGAGTACTTATTCACAATGTTACTGTTCAGTATGCTTGCTGCTTTGCCTTGCTTATTCTTATCTTGTACAACAGAACAGAAGGATTACGGCTGGGTCAGGGGCGAGATGACGGTTGTGTCAAACAAGATGCTGCTGACAGCTCAGCGTCCACCAGAACAGATCGTGAAAACAACACGTCAAACGATGCGTCATGAACCTTCTGATCTTCCTTAAAGAACGTCACTTTCTCTTTTTATCTCTCGGAATATCGCTTAAACTGTTTTGCTGATATAGCCATATCTGCACGCAACACTTTGTGCATTACTTTTTGTTTCTTTTCTTACGAGACGAAGCCACAATCTCTTTTCCCCCCCCTTAAGGGCTAATCGTCTCACACTGTGGGTAGGGCATTTCCAATTAAAAAGAGCGAGGAGTGTAAAACAGATTTTTAGTGTATTTCGGGACTGCTGTAAGTCTGATTGCACTCCTCGCGAGAAAAGACTCAACATTCTGCCTCACTGGTTTTGTCTGCTGATCCTTTTGCTGATTCTGAACCTGACAGAAGGCCTTCGCCTTCACATAATAATAAAGGACACAAAGGCCTTCGCCTTCACACAATAATAAAGGACAGGAATAACAATAGTGTGAAGGTCTTCACCTTCACACTAATAAAGTACAATATTATATGTGTGAAGGCCATCGCCTTCACACAATAAAAAGCACAATAACATACGTATGTGTGAAGGCCTTCACCTTCACACAATAATAATAATAATAATAAACCACAATAAGGCCTTCACACAATAAAGTACAATATTATATGTGTGAAGGCCATCGCCTTTACACAATAAAGTGAATAGTGTAGAATAACATATGTGTGAAGGCCATCGCCTTCACACAATAATAATAAAGTGAATGGTGTAGAATAACATATGTGTGAAGGCGGGCCATTATGACTGTCAACCCAAATAAATGTATGAGTACCTCATATTATATACAGTAAAAGCTACAAAACAAACTGACAAATAACTCATTTTCAAATCAGACCAGTAAAAACTGGTCAAACATTTAAAAAAACAGGTATTATTAAAAGTGAAGACAATTTGCAACTCTAGTAATGACACACGAATTTGATGCACAATTTGTCTTCACGGGCCACATAAAATTATGTTGCGGGCCATATCTGGCCCCCGGGCCTTGAGTTTGACAACTGTGGTGTAGAATAACATGTGTGAAGGCCGTCGCCTTCACACAATCAGGGAGGAAAACCAGAGGATTTACTTCCTCCATAAACAAACAAAAAATTAACACGGCGGTGAATTGACTTAGTCATGTTTTGACTTCTATTACTATCACTTGAGCGTTTTCATTTTTGTCTTGCAAAAATTAGAGGTGCGAGTGCACTACAAAGCCCCATCACGAGAAGGCAAAAGCCATCAGTTCCTTTCTAGCACTAACACTTTCCTTGACATCATGCCTGTTTGCCAAGCGGCAGGACACCACAGAAAAGCAAGTTAGGACAATACATTTAACAACACAATTGTGACAATTATCACCATTGGACAATTAATGAACAAGGTTGATTTTTGTTTTCATCACATCGAGAAATACTTTCATTTAAATCAAAGTTTGAAACATTTGTCAAAAATTCCAACGGTCGCAGTTAAGATGAAGCTTTTATTTGTGATTTCCCTTTGAAGTAAAAACAACAACAATCAGCAGTAGGAACCCAAGTCTAGGGATCAGGTGGGCAGTGCGAGTCACCATGGTAACAGGCAGCCAATCACACAGCATTGCTCAGTACCATGGGAACGAGGCTGATGCTCAGAAAGGTTGCTTGTTGACGAATCTGGAGAAGACAGCGAACGCTGCCACAGGTTTGTCCGTCGGCACCATGTGACCCGAACCCTGCGGGGGTAGAGTTTATGGTTGGGCCGACGGGCGCGAAAGGCAATGTCATTTCCGGCATTTACCTTAACAGTGAGGAAGGCCAAGTTGTTGAACTCTTTGACGAAGCCGCCCACCTGACGGCCGTCCTCATCCTCGTACAGCCACGGGCGCCGGCTCACCTGCACCTGTGTGCGAGCGAGCGAGAGGCTCCCAATTAGCGTCACATTCATGCTAATGTCCTTCCTTGCACATTCGCCTGACGACCGTGGGTCGTTTTTGCTCGAGTCCACTAACCTCCTGGTTCAAGGACTCCACGAACCATTCGTCGCCCATGAAGTTACAAGCCATGTCCACATCGCCATTGTACACCAGCACGCGGTACTTCTACACACATGCACACACGCAGAACTTCTGTTGAGGAATATCAACGTCAAGCGGAATGCAGTGAGCACACCGTCGTCGTACCAGCGCTGCCAGAAGCTTGAGGTATTGCTTGCTGACGTCCAGATACAGCCGGCCATAGTTGAGGTACACCTCGGAACTGATAAAGACAAAAGTGTGAACGTTTAGCCTGGGGATTATTGCGGATGGGCGATGCATATTGCAGTGTGTGGGGGGGTGTACTCTGAAGAAGCATTCACACGTGCGTGCCGGGCTAAAACCTTTGAATTGTTTTGAGGATTGAAATCGGACATTTTTGTCTTGCAACATGACATATTTAGCCTCATCTGTCCCAAGGTGGCCACTTAGCGTTCCAAGAACATCGGAGTCACCTGCAGATGGTCCAGTCGGGTGCATTGGGGCTGATGTGCAGGGCGCGTCGCACATGCAGGTCGTTGAGGAAGCGAGTGGCGGGTGTGGAGTTGGTGCAGTGTGGCTCCAGGTGCACATGTGTCTTGGCGGACGCCAGGCCTTGCAGCTTCTGAAATGGAGCAAATGTGTTGGTGGGAGAGTTGTGTGAAGAAAACTTGAATGTCTTACACTTGGTTCTGATCTCTCCATATGCTGCACCTCCCCCTTAGAGGCCAGCAACAGATGCCTTCTGTTGGAATTGATTGTTTTGTGCTAGCTCTTCTTTTATTGTTGTCCTAGGTGACTTCTTTACTCGTTCGTTTATTCTGGTGATATTAGAAAAATTCAAAGCCTTTGTGACAAAAATTCAAGAATACACAGATCCGGGGACTTTTCTGGAGAAATTTCCACGTGATGCGGGAGAAAATAGAAAGCCGAGCTCTCCAGTTTGTCTCGCAAGTGCAGAGAACTCAAGATCAAACGCATGAGAGAGCGGCCAAAGACATTGACGCTTTGAATGTGCACCAGGGGGCCGCAAAGGAGTCGATGTGACTACGGCACGACACTGATGGCGAACAGGCTCCAATTTCCCCGATAGCCACACAAAAAGTCGTCAAATCAGGCTACCGTGACACTTTGAAGTGGTCTCGCTGTACAAGTTAAAGCAAGAGGACTCTCTGAAGAATTACATTTAATTCACTGTGATTTTAATCTCAGTCTAAAATACCTTCTTCCACATCTGCGTCCACTCGAGATGGATGAAGACATTGCCCAGGTCCCGCACCAACAGCTCGCCTCGCTCCGCACTGAAAAGAGGCAAGAGGCCGATCAGGAACGGCAGATACAATCAGAGGCGCCGATGCTGACATTGAGCGGAGCAAGCCGGGTCGGTGGCCATCTGACCTGAACCTGTGGGCAGCGCCCCCCGGACAAGGCGCATAGAGGTTGTACATGTTGAGCCCCGAGCCGTAGATGATGTCCTGAACCTCGACCAGCTGTGAGCAAAGCAAAGAGGCGTCACGCCAGCCATGGCATCTTGGCCGGACCTTTGCGGCCGGACTCACGGCAGCCGAGCAGTTGACGTCGGGATTTTGGTGGAAGTCGCATCTGCCTCGGTGGCAGCACCACGCCTGCAGGCGGCTCCACAGATGGCTTCCCAGCAGGCCGTGGTAGTACGCAAAGTACACCAGCGAGTTGTCGTTCAGCTTGTAGCTCGACATCCCATTGCCCACCGCCATGCCCTGGTGTGCACCGGCAAAAGGGTGGTTAAGTTCTGCTCGCGCTTCCCAGAGCCATCTGTCTTCAGACAAGCTTTCCCAGGTGCTGAAAGCAGAGCCCGTCAATCGCCGGCAACCTCACCTGAAGGTTGAGAGCAGTGTCCTCCATGACTCTCTCGGCCAACGTGGGCACGTAAATGCCGCCGTAGCTTTCTCCCATCAGGAAAAGCGGGTTGGCGCTCAGCTCGGGGAAAAGACGGAAGAACTCTTTCAGCGCCAAGTAGTTGAGCATGGACACCTGAGACACGCAGGATCGGAAAAACGACAGCCATCAGCAAGTCGCCAGGACCGGTGGGAGGCGTGCAGGCGGCCTGTGGTGAGCACCCCCCCGAGACCTCTGTGTCATTGGTGGCGTAGGTGCCATCATCAGAGTAGGAGAAGCCCACCCCCGCCGGAGACTCCAGGTACAGCATGTTGGCAATCTGAAAGCAACAGCAACACAACAAAATCGACAGATTCCAGATTTGTCTTTATCTTTGTCTTAAGCTGAATTGTGGTCATGGGGAGAAAAAAACAAAAACAGTCGGCAAAGCCAGCCAAATTAAAAAGCGCTAAATAGATCGGAGGGGGAGCGATGTGTTGGATGACAATTTTAACGTTTTCTGGAGAGGGACTAGGGAGGACGCAAACCAAGTCGAGCCAGACGTGCAAGAAGGGTCGTGACCTTGTTCCAGGATTGTGTGTTTTCTCTCAGCGTGGCGCCATCACCCTCCACCTACACAACAAGCCGCAGGACGTCCGTGTTACACGTCAGAAGGGTCAGAAACAGCCCGTTCAAATATCACGGAGCATCTGGCTCCAGTCTATCACATCACTTGAGACGACAAGATTGCTTGCTCAAGCGACGGCCGGCCCGTGGAAACATTCCCAAGTTAAAATTGGCCACCTACCAGGAAGGGTCCGTGCTCCGTCAGCAACCCGTCCAGCGAGCTGCAGCCGGGACCGCCGTTGAGCCAAAGCACGACCGGGTCGGACGCCGGAGAGTTCTGAGACTCGACGAACCTGCCGGAAGGAAGTCGGCGGCTGAGCATGCGGCGTGCCTATCCTCGTCATGCGCGTGCGCTCACCAGTAGTGCAGATGCTTGCCGCCCGCCACATTGAGGTAGCCCGAGAAGTGCCGGAAGCCCGGCTGCTTGGGAAGCCCAGGAAGGTTGACTACCTCATCGTGGGTCGGCGCTGCTTCGCTCATTCTCGCCAAGAGCAAGTACAACAGCACCGCTGCTGCCATCTGACAGGAAGTGACATGGTTAGACCACACAGGCTGCCCGCACGCTTGTGCTCAATCCATGTCGACCTCCAACCATGAATCAACAACTAACCAATGATCCAATTCATTGAGGATTATTTTTTATCACAGCTGAATTGTTTCGATACCTTTTTGAATTTGAAACTGCTCTGAAGTGCAGCTTCTGAACAGTAAATATTCAAATATTGGCCTTTCTTTGGGAACCAATGAACAACATTTTTCGACATGTTACGGAACAAACCGGTAAATATTATGAAACCAGCCATATCATTTTGAAAAAAAAGTGGCAGTTTTCAGGAAAGATTTGTCAATTTAAATTAGAATCACACAATTTTCTGTAATTACTTCACATTTAATTGAACATTTATTGCTTAAAGATAAGAAGAGTGTGTGAAGGTATTCTTGAGTGACCGGAGTGGCTTAGAAGTTTGTCTTGCACTCGATGCCGCGCATGTTACTTGCACTGAAGCCCCAAAGCCACAAGTAGGTTCGGGCACAATTTGAAGGAAAGCAGGTTCTTAGATTGAAGCTTGATGACGCTTCGTTGAACCACATATTCCAGCTCGTTTGAAGCCCATTCTTCTACTCATCGTCGAAGAGCTCAAGAAACACTTCGGAAAATATGCACGAGATTGGGACCTGTGACTTGCACAAAATGAGCGCAGCCAGCCTCCTCAACATTGAGCTTTTGTTTGTTTCTTCAAACACATTTGAAGTCGTTACGTGACATCAGGAGCCCTACAATCATTGTAAGTTTTGAAGTCATTGCGTGTTTGGGCTTGTGACATCACGTCATTTAGAAGCTTCTCTGCTTGTTTGCTGGCAAAAGGAGCTGGCCATAACTCCCACAGAACAATATCGGGTCGGCTTGTGACGAGCACGAGAAATGTGGCCCAAGAACCAAGCTTTTTTTAACCTCTTTACTTGTAATACTACATAGTCACAACATTTTTTGGAATTCTTTAGGTTTTTTTTCATACTTCCTTTTGGCTTTAATTGATTTTAAGTGTGTACAGGTAATTTATTTGAGCAGGGATTTTAGTATAACACATTCCTCTCACTTGCCAGCAGTGTGAGCGAACCAAAGCCACCCTTGAGCACAGCGTGTGAGGGGATTCTGCAAAAAGAGGGTTTTTGTGCTACAAGTTTTACTGTTTATGCTGAATCTTTTTTTCTGCCATTTTGAGTAAAGTGTACACTAGCTACAGTGGTCAATTATGTCCTTCTATCCCAGTCAGATGACTCGTTCAAACTTTGTGACGATACTAACCCACTTCTCACTCACTCAATAAACTGTGCCCTGAGAGTACAGTGTGTGCCCTTACGAATAACCTACCCCACAATTCCATTTGAACTTTACCCTAAACAAGAATGACAACAGTAACAATACAAAAGTTCAATAAACATACAATGGGGAGAAGGGGGGCACCAACATTGCCCAGCTTAGTTGAGCTGCATTTGCCGTCTCATTTACGGTACTCAGCGTGTGTTGATGTTCTTTGCATGTACTAGGACGTGCAGGTTGTCTTCTATATTTTAAAGCATCTGAGTTTGTTTCAAAGAAACTCGGATGCAGTGGTTGCCAACGGATTGGCTAAGTGCATTACCTCAGTGCAAAATTAGAGAATTTTAGCACAGTCACAATCAAATGCCTTCGCTACGTGTCACCGGGTAAATACGTTTGTAATCGTTTCATGCCCTTCTTAACATCATGAAACAAGTACCGTCTTACCTTCTTCTGTTGCTTCTGCTCCTGCTTCCGGGTCACATGACCGCCCGACCACGCGCGTGTGATTGGCTTATTTTTAGAGGGTGTGATTGGGCGATGACCAAACTTTCCCATTTGAGTTGATGTACATTTTCTTTCATTGTCTTGTTACTTTCCTTTCTTTAGTTTGCCTATTATATAGTTTGTTGTTGTTTTGAATGCAGTACGCATGTATCATTTGAAAGTGTTCCCCGCCATTCATGTTTGGTACTGCCTGTAAAAATCTATGCAACTCATGGGACTTCACAGGATTTTATTTCGTCTTGTCTGTTTTATTGTGTGTATTTTGTGAGATAAACAATCTATGGAATATATACTAAACGGAATATTTGTATCAACCTCACTAAAATTCAGGTATCCAGATAATTGTTGATATTTCATGGACATATAGCACAGTGGTATTGTGGGAGATAAGTATAGCTGTTTCTGGTACTTTTGTGTAGTATTCATTCTTGCATTTCCTGCTCTTCAGTCATTCAAGTTTGGTTTTATGCATTCAGTTTTTTTAATCGTACCAGATTTTTCGTTTGTAATTTGATTCAGCCAGTAATAACTTTTGGTAATTCCACACATTTAAGGTTAGCATTTTATGCCGATTACTGGTTATTATATTTGTTTCATGATGACACTAGACTTTAAATTGCAGTGTGATCATTCCATAAAATTTCTTGGCTGTTTCAATTCAAGTGGTAAGCAGAGCAACAATCATGGAGAGAACGTTCACCTTTATTAAAAATAATTTTAAAAAAAAGCGTAAGAGTCAAAACCAGCAAGAAAACAGGAACATTGTACAGCATGCATCTTTTAAGGACGTGGGGGCGGTCTCAGGCCGGGAGGGGGTGGTCCTGCCACAAAAACAAAACAGACAGCAAATGAAGGATTCCGCTTTGGGATTCTGCCGCAGAGGCGCGTACCTCTCATGCCGGGAGGAGGCGGCCTCATGCCCGGGGGAGGCATGCCCATGGGAGCCCCTCTGCCCGGGGGCATACCCATGGGAGGACCCATTGGGGGCCGCATGCCAGGGGGAGGACCCATCATACCTGCGCACAAGAACCAAGCACATCTTAGCTACCCTATCAGGGTCCCATATAAGGACACATCAACTCAAATGCTCATAACACCATGCACCCTGTTCTGAATGTTCGTGTTGTCCATTTACACTAAATCTGCTTAAAAACAAAATCCAGAAAACCAAACTACTGTCGAGCTGGGCTTTGTTGACTGCACATCACCGACTTGACTGAGCAGCCTTCATCGTTTTATGATTTAATTAGCAAAGTATTACAATTCTCTGGTGGGGGTGCAGGGGTCCCTCTTCAAAACCAAGCAAAGACACCAAACGAAAGCCACACTTACCAGGAGGCGGGGCCCCGCGCCCCATCGGAGGCGGGGCACCTCGTCCGGGCGGATACTGCGTGGGCGCCCCCGCAATGCTAGCGCCTACGGCAGCGGCGGCAACTGTCCCTCGGCCCTGTGGCGTCATCACCTGCGAGACAAACCCCCAACTCGATCAGCAAGCGAGTTCCAGCGGACGCCGTCGCAGGTGCCTTACCTGCTGCGAAGGACCACCAACTCCTCTGACTGGTCCCGCCAGCCCGGCAGGGGCCTGGGGCATCGGTGCGCCAGCCGGGACGCCGCGGCCCGCCGCCCGTCCCACACCAGGGCCGCCGGCCACGCCTGCCAGAGGGACGCGGGCGATGCCTGTCTGCGGGGTAAAGGCAAAGGACAGTCAATGGAAACAAAGTCGAAGGTGCAAATGCTGAGAATGAAGTGCAAACGTGTGGCATCTGGGTCAAGTGCGGTGGGCAGGCGGGCAGCACTTCCTTACGTCTTTGGGTGGCGGGCCCTCCACAGTCATGGAGACCAGGTTCTCCCCTCTCAGCAGGACCAAGCCCAGGACACGCTTCTCCTCCCTCTCGGGCTGCTTGGAGTTCTTGGGCCTGTGCAGGCACACGCATGTTTGTGCGTAGCTTATCACGCACGTTCAGAGGCGGGGCAGCGCTTACTTGATCTTGCGGAATTCGTCACAGTCGCATAGGATGAGGTTCATGTGCTTGTCGAAGGCCTTGAAGGTGCCAATGAAGATGCGGCCGTCCTGCAGGATGCACCTCATGCGGAAGTCGATGTGCTGCAGCATCTTGCTGCTCTTGCCCACCGTCTGAACAAAACAAAAAAACAACCGCATCACTCGCATGCACGCAGTAAACTTTTGAGTTTCTCATTTCGTCAGTAGCCAGAGAAGAAAATAAAATCACAATTCGATGTACGTCAAAATTAATAAATAAAATTAAGTCCAATTAAAAAATCCAGCCATCGATCAATTGATCATTGCACCTCAATCTATGGACGCTTTCATTAGTTGGCACGTAGAATTCAATTAATTGGATGATAATATATTTACATCCCTTTTAACCAACAACAGGACCTTCTTTGAAATTGCCAGCACAGAAAACGTACATTCGATGATGACGACGGACTTCTTGGTTCAGTCTGTCAGAAAATTATCAGAAAGTCTATCATGACAAATAAAACCAACGCTGCTTTTATGAATGATGACAAACTGGAGATTCAAATGAGGCTGAAAGTCTGATGATGAAATTCTGAGAGCACTTCGTAGCTTGAAATGACTATCAAAACAGATATCGAAACTTGTGACCGTGAGGATGAGCGGTTCAGAAAATGAATCATTGAATTTTAGTTGTTTCAAACATATAAAATATACATCAATCAAATGAAGACAAATAAAATAAAAAGCAAAAACAAGGGGAAAGTCATTTGAATTATGACTTTGCATAAAGACTACGTATAAACAGAGAACGATCTACTGCACAAAATGGGCAAAGTTTACTTGTTTGAAAAGGACTGGGAAGAAGACAGATTTACTTAATCCCACCCCCTATCCAATTTAAGACAAAAAACAAAATTTGTAGTTACCTCTAACAGCGTTGTTACTTTATTGTTGTCCGTGACTTTCCCATGAATAAAAAGGAAGGAGAAAAAACTTAAAAATTAAAGTAAAAAAATGCCATTAATTTATGAAATTTCAATGTGTTCGTAGCTCAGAAGTGTCAATTCTTTAAATTTCTTTTTATACATCACCATACTTGAGCATTGTTTTAGGTTTTGACTCATATTGTTCCAGAGTTTAACACCTGCAATGGAGATACAAAAGCTTTTCCTAGTTAATTTATGTTTGGCTAGAGTAAACTTGCTGTCATTATCCCTTAGTTTTTCATCACTGTTTTGTAGGTTAAACTGCTTTTGAATTTTTTTTAGGGAAAATTCTTCTTCACTTTGAGCATGATTTGAATAGTTTGATAAGCTACCAAATATTTGAATTTAAGAATTTGTGATTTAAAAAATTGCTTGTTAGTATGTTCAAGGTAATCGGATTTGTTTATAATTCTAATGGCCTTTTTTTGTAAACGCGTGATTTCTCCTGAGCTTTTGTAGTTGTTTCCCCATATCTCTGCGCAGTATGGATAGGGAATAGTTGAACCCTCAGTAGGGGAGAGCACTGGGAGATGTTTGCTTGCGTTTCGAGCGTCACCTTGACCGAGCAGTTAGGAGCAATGAGCAAGTCCTTGTTGGTTTCATCGGAAGACATTTTGACCCGTTCTCTTGCAAACTTCGCATTTGCAGGACGAAGACATTTGGCCGACTAGCCGCCATGCTAGACATGTTAGCACGCACAAATCACGAGACAAGTCCGGAATTGGACGCAAATCGTCATCGTCTTCCCTTGGTGAAGACTACGGGTGAATGTGTTTAGAACGCAAGCCCACGTGCCCAAGTTTGACGGACCGAGCGAGCCTTCCGGCTTGCCGCACCAAGTCGCCATTATGCGGCGTCCCTCGGTCAATTGAGTGGCAAACTGTGGGCAAAATGACGGCAATGGCCGTTGCGTTGAAGACTTCGTCGGCTTCACTTGAATGTGCGAACGCACTCACCATGTTTGCGGTTTAGATGGCTCTGATTGACCCCGGATTCCGAGTACCCCAAAAATGCAAAACGCTCCTACTCGAGACGCTGGTAACGGCCGCCCAAGTCTGAATGAAAGAGCCTCGCCGGAAATGACGTCATCTAATGACTAGTGTTGGCAGGTGAGTGAACGATTCGCTCAAAAGAATGAATCTTTTCAGTGAACGTGAGTGAACGGATCACTTCCTGAAGTGATTCGTTCTTTTTTCAGTTCGCATGACTTCAACCAACATGCAATAACGTAATTTATCCCACACAGTAGGTGTCAGAAATGCGCATTGAAGCTCGTGCCACCTCGCCGTATAACAAAACGAAGAAGAAATGACGTACCTTCTCTAAATTGCATTTCCCGTTCACCAATGAACGGATCTGTGAGTGAATGAGTCAGTGAGCGAGTGAGTGATTTGCATTTCCAGTTCATTGCGAGAACAGATCAGTGAGGGAACGAGTCCTGACTTTCCCGTTCGCGAACGAGTCAATGAGTGAACTGCCTTCCCGTGCATCAACGGATCAGTCAGTGAACATTTGCGTCGCCTGGCGTGAACTAAGTAAGCCAGAATGTAGATTTACGATTTACTTACTAGTTTACTAGTTTTTAAATAACGTGTATGCATACATACGCCTAAGTATTGTTATCCAATATAGCTACTGCAATTTCACATTAGATTGCTGGTTTGAAATGTACTTTTATTATTATTATTATTATTATTATTATTATTATTATTATTATTATAAACATTTATAAAACTTGTCTGGTGTTTTATTCTTTGTTTTTATATTCGCCAATGAAAACATAAAAATCAGACATTTGGTTAACTGCTTTATATGACAATATAACAACGTGTTTTACGTTGCTATATGAGTTGGTGTCCCCCAAAATAACAAATGTCGGCATAACGGTTTTTTTTTTCAAACTTTTTATTCAAACACAAACACATACGGTATAATAACACCATCAACTACAACCCAAGAAATACAAAATTAAAACATCAATGTCGGCATAACCGCTATGCCTGGGGGGGCATGGTGCGTTACCAAGGGGGCGCGTATGACACCAGGGAACATGCTTTTCATTTGGCTGTACTCGATTAAAGGGTAATTAGACATCCACTGCAGTAGGTGGGAGTGGCGGTATCACTGTAAGAGTGTGCGCAAGGAGTATTTGCTCTACAGTGTAGAGCGCACGGAACATACGCACACACTGCACAGAGCAGGTGATAAAAAGTGCAGTGGGACACCATGGAAAAATATTTGACAGGGTTGAAAAGAATAGCGGAGGGAGACGGAGATAAGAGAATTGAGAGTCACACGAAAGCTAAGACAAGGATATATGACGAAGCGTAGTAGCGCTCGGCTTCAGTGTGACTACGATGGGAGACGAGGAAAGACCAGTGTGTTTACTGTGCCTTACAATGTTGGCAGCGGACAGTATGAAGTCAAGTAAATTAAGGCGGCACTTTAAAGTCATTGCACCCCAATCATGCTGACAAGATACTTGAGATTTTCCAGCGAAAACGGGCTGAATATTGCCAACAATCATCCCACTTTGTGAATGCTACTTCTGTCAATCAGCAAGCACTGGAAGCATCATATAAAGCAGGGTACCAAACTGCTCAGTGCAAAAAAAAAAACCCCACACTATTGCAGAAGAGCTGATACTACCTGCAGCCGTGGATATGGTCTCCGTCATGCTGCCTCATTTTGATTGAAAAAACAGCAGAAATTGTTGTATTCATTTTTGTTTTGTAGGTTAAAATGTTTTATATATTGTGCTCCTGAATTAATGTTGCTAATTACTTTGAATTGAACATTATTTACAGTGATCCCTCGCTACTTCGCGTTTCGTTTATCGCGGCTTCACTACATTGCTGATTTTTTTTCCAAATTAAAAAAACATTTAAAAGCCTATATAAAACTTCTAAATTGAGGAAACCTTTAGGACAATGTAGTATTGCTCCAAATGTTCGTTTATATTCCTTTAGACGTCCGTTTTCGCATGTTAGCACGATCCCGAATTAGCATCTAACTTGTTAGCCTGTCCAAGTACTTATTGTTGGTGACCGTACTTCTCGGATTTGACTTATTGCGGGTGGTTTTTGGAACCAATTATCCGCGATAAACGTGGGATTACTGTATCGCTGTTATTTAATTTAATATTATGTATGTTTATTATTATTTTATTGTATCTTTTCAGCATAAAATGGCAATTGGTCAAGAATGTTTATAGTTCAAATAATTATAATTTATTTTTCATTTCAGGCAGTGATGCACATTGAACCTGTTCTGTTACAGACTAAAAAAACAATATTATTAATAAAGTTATTTATTGTAAGTTGATCTTTCTTGTTTATTTAGTTTTTGTTTTTCTTTCATGTTAATAACATGGGGGGCGAAATGTTTTCTTCTCCCTAGGGGGGGCATCACAGAAAATGAGAAGCACTGGACGTGTGTCGGCTGGCATAGCAGCAATGCAGTCTGTCACTCACTCGTGAAGCTTCACGAACGACCAATCAGCAGCGAGCAATAGATGGAGGAGGGACTTTACGAGTCAGTGACATAATTTCCCGTTCACGAACGAGTCAGTGACGCAACTTCCCGTTCACGACCGGGTGAGAAATAGTTGCCAACGGATCAGTGTGTAGGTGAATTACCCAAGCCAATTATTATTATATATACTACATTTTTATGTAATTATTTTTTTGGGGGGTGGTGTGTAGTTGTATTGTTTGTTTCCACGGGATGTTGTAATATAGAGAAAAATGTGTGCATCGCCATTGTCGACATTACCGTGGTTTACTTGATTGCTTTTTGTCTGGTGTATTGTGAGGTGTATTGCTTAGTTGTGTGTGTTATTGAAGTAAAAATAAAAATAAAAAAATAAAAAACGGGGTGTACGATTCGTTGAACGTTTCGTTTGGACGAATTTTTTGAGTGAACTGATTCTAAAGATTCAGTTCACTTAAAAGAACAGGACACCTGCCCATCCGTGCCGCGCAGGTTTGCTCTCTCACAACAGTCAAGCGATGCAAATGCTAAATTAGCTAATCATGGCGAAACGAATGAGCAGCGACACATCCACTCGCCGAGCCAAAATAAATAAGAGATGCAGCAGTTCTTTTAAGATTGAATGGCTGTCGGAGTGTGTGCAAATACAAGAGGAAACGGTGAAACTGGGTGAGATTTTCTCTTTTTCGAGTGAGAAAGGTCTACGATGCGAAACATGCAGTGAAGCCAAAGTGGCAGGCGAGTTTACGGAGGGAAAAACATGGACTGAACGGAAGTTTGGCTCCCTCAAGCGTCACATTCAGCAGAAATGTCATTTGAAATCTGTTGGAATTGTACATTATTGCGAGAGAGCGCAAAAGACTGACAGAAAAGGAACGAGCTGTCACACAAAACAAAATCTGACCCCGAGCAAGTTAAAGTTCTCCTCGGCAATATTTAATTTTTATCTCATTCATTCATTCATTCATTCATTCATTCATTCATTCATTCATTCATTCATTCATTCATTCAATCTAGTGTTGCAGAGTGTGCACAGGGAGCTTGTGTGTTTGCACAGACACTTGAACAATTAGAGGGAACATTGCTCAGGATAGTAATCATTTTCAAAGTGGCGGTATCAACATATGTTGATGAATTTAACTGAAAGTATGCCAAGCATAGAATTTGGGGCGGTTACCAAGGATCTAATCGTTCCTCCTTCCTTGAAAGATAGATTGTCATTTATGACATTCATTTCATTATTTATTTTTTTTTTTTATTAATATTTATTTGATTATTTATTAAATTCTACTTCATGATATTTACATTAATGATATATCGCATGTAAAGGCATGTTTATTTAAATTTATAGGGTTAGGGGTGTGGAGGGATGTTTTGTATAAGCGTTATATCGTGGTAAATCAAGTTCAATCGCAACTTCGCAACAATCTTAAAATATTTTGACGCATATTCTGTTCTAATAAAAAAAAACTTTTTTTGGGGGGGGGGCTTGGAAGTAGTCTCCCAGGGAGTAATTCAGTGAAGAACCGCCACTGCCTGTTTAAACATTTTTCGTCCTCAAAATGTGTCTATTTTTCACATCTGAACTTTGACAAGAAATTGAGGTGGAAATACTGTATTGGCCCGAATATAAGACGACCCCTTCTTGTTCAAGACTCAAGTTTGAAAACATACTTTTTGAACACCACATTTAACTTTTATACAGAAAATAATTACAGTACATCTGAAAACAAAAAGATTATAACAATATATTCGAGAGAAAAAGCATGTTATTTTGCCTCAAATCATGCAAAAACTGTCTATCACATCTTAATAGCTGAACATTTAAATATGTAAACTAAAGTGCAATCACATTTGTAAATGAATGGCTTCTTGTTTTTGAAATGAAAATAAACCAATCTACTGTGATAAAACAACAAAATTGCAATAACTGCATTAACCATCACAGTGAAGTCTAACTGTAACTGTACTTGTTGAAACAAATCTGAAAATGGAAAAACATTGCAATAAAATAATGCAAACTGCTACCGCTATTGTTGGGGAGCCTGAGGACTGTATAGGGGGTTGGCAATAACTGCATTAACCATCAAAGTAAAGTCTAACTATAACTAGTCTCAAAACAAATCTGAATAAGGAAAAACATTCCAATAAAATAATGCAAACTGGTTTAATCTCTTAACCCACTTTTTGCCAGGTTGTCGCTACGTTTCTCCATTTTCCGTTCTCTTATTTTCTTTTTTCTTTCTTACCGCTATTTTTTGTTTTTCTTCTTCGTGCTACCGCTATTTTTATTTGTATTCTTCGCGACGGGTTCGCTTTTGCTCAGGCCACCACAAAAGAAGGGAAGAAACGCTTTCTTATCCAATATCCAAAATATAAACGTGGAGGACATGTTGTAAGGAAGATCATGAACAATGCAACTTACGGTAATATTTCAAGTTAATCACATATATTCATGGATTGAAACCAAATTATTTGTCCAGCAACTTTAGGTGTTCTTCCATCAAACTTGTATCCACAATTTTGAAATTCCACTTTAAAATGTTTTAATTAATTTTTGAAATTTTTATATACTTATAATGGGAATGCTAAAATTGCCTATATCTTGCAAACGGCTGGTCGTAGAGCAAAAATTAGCAAAATTTGGGCCCATAGGGTGTATGTGGATTACATAGAGATTATATTTTATGTCGGAGATGATTTGACCTTTCAAGTTCATATCACATACAGGCTATGTGACAGAACTGATTGAAGAAGTCATCAAGTTGTGTAACACTGCACCAGCGGATCGCGTTCCACCTGGAGATCTACCACCATTTTTATCTGCTGACTTCAAGAAACCTGACAAGGAAGCTGCAATTCAAGAACATTGCAGCAGGTTTATGTAAGTGACCAGGACACTTTATCTGCAGCATCAACCAGGATTACCCAGTCTACATCCGGCCATGGAGTGGCAAGTCATAATAAAGACACATATACAATGACTCGCATATTATTGTCACATGGAATTATTTTATTCTTACACAAACTTATCTGTACGTTTAATGCTTTCTTAGCTAAAAAACACATGTTTTTTAGATTACATGTTTGCTAGTTGAAATCCAACGTAGTCCATACCAGGGAATGTCTGTCTTATTTTATGTACTGCACATGATGGTAATGGGACGCGAATGTGGCGCCCTCGGTATCCCCAGCACCATCTAACAAGTTGTCTGTATGCACAGAACCGGTTACGACTGAAATGAAACAAAATAGAAAATATATATTAGTAGTATGATTTAAATAAAAAATACAGGCCATGTGGTCCTATCTTATGAGCAGTATTGTATCAAATTATGTTATTCATTTTTCATGAAATGAACAAGTACTGTAAAACCAAAAATATTTGAAGGCCTTTATTTCACAAGTTTCAGGATGAAGAATAAAATGCCAATTTTATTGGGCGCAAGCTAAAAGAAATTACCATGATTCAATTTTTTTTCAGAATGGTGATTTTAGAAATATTAACACAGTTTTGGTTTTACAGTAAATTTACTAAATTCATTGACAAAAATAGCAAAAATAACAAAAAAATATTTTGGGTAACTCACTCATTCACTGGATGTGCAAGTGCACCATGCCGTTCACGGTATGCATAATAGGGTACCTCCAGAACATCCACATTCAGGCATATTGCATCAAAACCACGGCCACCAGGACTTTCAGTGATGCAATTGGTTTGCCGATCTTCCATCTTTTGCCGCATCACCTCGATCTCGTGACAGCAGATCGACTCCTCCACAGTTGGCATATTTGTGCAACTGCCACACTGACACCACTCTGTATTTTGTAGACGGCCTATGTCTTGTATTGGCCATGGCACCTCCGTTTGCATTGCCATAACACCGGCATCGGCATTTCCATCTTCCTCGCCTGACGAGGACGCCTGTGCCCGAATTTCTTCCTCCTCGTACGGTTCAAACCTGTATGGTTCAATACCCCTGTTGTTTTCTGGGGCATCGCTGTCAGTTGAACTGCTACATTCATCATATTCTGCGTCAAAGGAGGTTTCTGAATCGGATAAAATGATGCTAATATTGCCGCTAGAAACGGAGCTGTCGCTATCATCTGCCATGTTGTTTGGGTTTGTTGACATCCGGCTGTACAACTTGTGACGTCACAGTAATGGCGCCGCCTTCGTGCGGGACCCGAGCGATAAACTGGCATTTTATTTCAGCTTTATTCTTAGTAATCGGTGTCCATTTTTAATTTCCAATGGAGCAAATGTGTTCACTTTATACATTCTATCAAATTCCGTTCTAATTGAAAAAAAAAAAAGGGATGTCCCTAGCACTTTAAGTTCAGCATTCGCTTTAAAGATTTCTGAAGCCATCTAGCGTTGTGAATGGGTATGATATCTAGACCCCGATTGTAAGACGACCTCACTTTTTCAGTCTTATTTCAATGCAAAGAAACAACGTCTTATATTCGGGCCAATACTCCATCTCACAATAGAAGGCTGAATGTTAAATATTGATTTCAAAAGTACCTAATTAAATGTGACTGATAGTGAGCTACAAGGAAAGGAGGATACATTCCAAGACATTGCTAGGACATGCACCCCCTATTTCTGGGAAGGACATGGAGATATGAAACTCAACCTGGTGACTTGTACTATCCCCCCCCCCCCCCTCCATGTATAGTGAAAATTGTGTAATGATCGGACTACCAGAAGTGGAGTTATGGGGGGGCATTTTAAGACAGGGGCGTTTGTTGCACCTAACCAAAAATGCACCCCCTATCTATTTTAGGTTAGGAAGATCCTAGTACTAGTTCCCCGTGTGTAATTGTGAAAATTGGACTACCAGAAGTGGAGTCGACTGGTTCAGGGTGTCACCCCCGCCTACTCGCCGAAATCAGCTGCGATAGGCTCCTCTCCTGAGGATAAGCGCATGGATGGACATCCACAATTTCCAATTTTGTTTTTCCAATTCACAACTATACTAAATCCACCCCAAGCCAATTAAATAAGGCGAGCCTTCTGCTGCAGACAGGCAAGGGTTGGTCTGACTAGAGAGCGCGCGACACGACACGCGAAGGAAATAGGACAGCAACTACGTCGGGAAGCTCTCGCCATTCAGCTTTCTCTCCTTTTTCATTTGTATAGGACTGGAAACAGCTCACTTCCGATTGTACGCGCGTGACGTTCCCGAAACCGTGCTTTCTTTTTGGTCACGTCTAGCAGGGGGCGCCTCGCGTATCCCGTTGTTTAATGCTGCGTTCGCGTTAAGTGGGAAGTCGGACTTTTTCGATTTCCAACGAGGACAAGAAAGGTGCACAAGAACATCCCTTTGAACTGGGAGGTCCGAGTTGCCAAGTCGATATTACGCCCGTTGTCATGCAGTACTGCGAGTAGATAAATAGTCAAGGGACTCTTTTTATCATATCCTCCCACACGCGCGTTAGCTAAAACTAGCTGTAAGTCGCCTGGATGCATTGCTATATTTTTTTCCCACGGGGAGGCACAACTGCGGTCAAGCCAGCCGTCTTTCGTTTTCTCGTGGTCAAACCAGCCGCTCTTTAAAAAAAAAAAAAGCGTGCCACTATTATAGGCTTTACGAGAAAAGCAAGCCGAGGACTCACAAAACAGCGCAAGATGTCTTCTAATAACAAATGTTCGGTGAAGATTTTGACTCGGTGCTTTGGTTTTGATCTGGGTTGTTTTCATTTCAATTTCATACACTGACGCGCGCTCTCGGATTGTGCGCTTGTGTTTGTGCGCATGCGCAGAGTACCGTCACCGCTAATCCTCTTAGTGCGCGCAGCTGCGCGCGTCGCGCTAACTATCCGAATGCAAGGCGAAAAGGACGACGGTTCAAAGAGGTGCTGATGGTGATCCATCAAACTTGAAAGCTGATAGTCTTAATGACTTTTCATCCTTTTCTTTAGTGACATCATGTGGTGACAACGCCTGCACGAAGACGGTGACTGGGTGAACCTTGTGATGTCATGTGGACGCTGACAGAAGATGAGAAGACTGGCGTAGGTAAGTGCCCCCCCCCCCCCCATTATTGATGTTTGACATGGAGAACAAACATGCTTGTTTCATGTCATGTAATGTTTTTGCCGCCATCTTTTGACGAGTCAGCTGAAGGACTGACCGAATGATTATGCAAGTGTACTCAAATGGCTCGAGGGCCCATTGCAATGTTGTGTTGGTGCACATAAAAACGCCAGGAACGAGGCTCAATGAGTGAGCTCAATGAGTGAGCACAACGATTGCGCGGTAGTGCACGAAGAAAAAAAGCTTTTCACATTTTCTCTATGCATTCCTCGAGAGAATGCAAACGAGAGAGCTTGGAGTCACTGCAATAAAATGAGAATGATAACTCTTGTGGTAATTGTTAGAGATTTTCTCACTCAAACAATATTTTGCAAGAACCACACGGTAGACAAGCAAGTTCTTTTAGACACCTGCAGGTGGAGAGTTCACTCACTCCAGAATGAAGTCTGAACCCTCGTTCCTGCGATGGGATATTTATTAAGAGAAACAGAGTGGGGGTTTGGGTAAACTGGCTAAAGCCCTTGTCCTCTAGTCTAAACATGTCAGGGGATGTTTTACGACTTTGTGATAAGGAGGACAAGGTAAGGTATTTATTACCTGTTGCATTCCAACATAATCCTATGATAAAGATAACCTGGAAAACCCTAACATCTCCCTCCTGATTTATCATATGATTATGTTACCCCAAACAACAAGACAAGTAAAAAAAACATATATACTTATAACGAAGAAAGTAGAATGGTAAAAATAAAAACAACAAACAATGATAGCAACACTTTCTAGTGAAGATGAGGCATTACCTCAATACCCCAAATCAAACTCATTGTGTAAGCGAAAAACCTGCTGGCCAGATGTTATTAGCAGGAAAATTCTTACACGGCCCCGTTGCCACAGGTGACCAGAATGCTATCAATAATAAAAAATAAAAAGAAAAACACAGAAACAGTACATCATTGTATCCATCACTTGCGAAGCATTTTCGATGGTCAAATCATCAAGTTTCTGTAAAACATGCTCAACAGAACAGCATCTACGCAATCCACGTTTCATTATCGTCATCACATCCGTCATCTCTAAGAAGTTGTATATGAACCTGGGCTACAGTAGAGGACACAAACTTCGACACAGCAGACTTCAAACATGGGATAACGCAGGTCGTAAACAAGCACAACACCACCAGCACAACAAGCACAGGAGACAGCAATTTCAACAGCAGTTGCCACCAGTTGCCAGAGAATAGCCATGAAAAGAAATCAAACTGATGTGGGACCTTGTCTTTAGACATGGCCTGCTGTAAGTTCTTCAGCGAATTCATGGCGTCGTTTATGTGGGTGTCATTTTCTCCTGGTATGTATGTGCAACAGGAAGTCCCAATGATGTGGCACACACCACCTTGTGCTGCCGTCAACAAGTCCAGAACCATCCTGTTTTGCAAGACCATCAGTCTAATAGCCTGAATCTCTCTATTTTGTCCATCGTTAACTTGCAGTGAGCGATTCACAAAGGATTGAAAACGATAGTTCAGTGTCTCGATGAAGAGCGATAGTTTCCCAACCCCAATCTGAGGAAAGAGCGCAAGGACAACTTTGTCTCCGACGGACCATACTTTATGGTCATCTGGAACATTCGCACCCCAGACAGGGTCATGAGGGTCAAAGGTTGCAACAGCCCTGCGTCGACGTCCAGTAGAGTTATGTGCTCCTGTCAACAAATGGTGTCGTATCCTGTAGGTGTGGTCTGTCACCCACACTGGTGCACACACTCCTGTCCAGTTGGCGGGCAGCATCGGATAAACCTTGTGACCACAAAGCCACCACCCATTCTGTATGAAGTATGTTCCATTCGATGGTGTAGCCATGTTGGTGGGAGAGCCCTCACCACCTGAAATGGCTCTCTTATCTTGACACTCATCGGTGATGTCCAGAGCTCCCATCCAGTTTCCTCCTGGAGAGCAGTCGTCGTTAATGCAGACGTGGGTCTTGTTACCTTGGATGTAACATGTGTAATTCACTCCAGCTGGTCTCTCTGTGTAGGCCACTTGTGGTATTGTTCGTCCTTTAACAGTCACATTGAGATTTGTCCAGAATAGCTGATCACAGGCACCGTCAGCAAGCCCAGGGCGGTAAGGGTCGGCATCCTTGACTGCGACGGCACGGTGCTGATATCCAACTCCTCCCATGGATGCCATACATTTTGCTTCAGTGACATTCATTGCTCTGGCCTCCAAGCGAACTTGCGTGGAGGAAGGGGGGAGTTTCGAACACACATAGCATCCCTCCTGTGTGTGAGCTCTCACAGTGAACCTGACATACCGGTACCAAGTGTTGGTTTCGTATGGGTTTCTGGGGTCCCATGACCAGTCCTCAAAGTTCTCATCATGTGACCATCGTTTACCACGGGCAACATTGTCATTTGGTCTGTTCAGATGAGTCAATAGACCATAGCACGCTCCAACCACAACGCAGCAGAGGATCCATCTGGCATATGGAGCCCCGTTGCTACTAGGATGGCAGAGACACTGGGACATCCCCTCGCCTAGCGGAGTGGGGATCGATGGATTCTTCACCAACATTGAGACGCCTCACCCTAAACGATGAAGCCCCTTTGTAGTTAGCCTTCCCCACCACTCCGAATTAGGGGTCCAGCACTCTCTGCAACTTGCAGTGGCTGAGGTGAATCCAACTGGGCCGTTGAGAAATTTTAATCGCCGTGGGAGTAGCAAGCAAAACTTGAAACGGTCCCTCCCACCGTGGGCTGGCCCAGTTCTTTCTTTTGATGACCTTGATGTAGACCCAGTCTCCTGGATTGATGGGCTTGTCCACCTGTGAGGGAGAGAGATCAGGCGGCAGTAAATTTGCATTTGACACATCTTTCAGTTTGAGCGTCCTGATAAGATAATCTGCCAAGGTCTGTTCTTCATCTGCTTTTTGCAAATCTGCAGGGAACACTGGTAGTCTATATGGTCTCCCATGTATGATTTCAAAAGGTGTTAGTCCTTCTGAAGTGGGAGTAATTCTCATATAGAGCTTCACTAAGTCGAGGCACTCTGGCCAAGGTCTGCCTGTTGTTTCCATGCATTTTTTCAACCTGCTTTTGATGGTAAAATTTGCCCGTTCAACCAGGCCTGCGCTCGAAGGATGCCAAGCACAGTGGTTTTTTAACGTTATTCCAAGGTGTACAGCCATGTTCTGCACAACTTGGTTCACAAAGTGTGGACCATTGTCACTGTAAATGGTCTGGGGGATGCCATGAGTTGGTATGATGGTTTTGCAGATGGCTTTTGCCACTGTTAAGGCATCTGCACGTTTAGATGGAACTATTTCCACCCATTTGGAAAATGCATCAATCATCACTAGGCAGTATTTGTGAGGTCCACTTTGTGTGAGTTCAATGAAATCCATATGCATGATTTGAAATGGATAAGAGGGTTTTGGAAATGAGCCTCTCTTAGATCTCATGTTTCCTTGTGGATTATGTTTCACACAAACAGGACATGCTTTACAAAAATTTTTTAAGTAAGCATCTAAACCAAAGGTAGTGAATTGTTGATCTATGATGGTCTTCATCCCTCCTGTCGACACATGGCAAAGCCCATGTGTCGCAAGCGCTGCTGCCTTAAAAAGTGATTTTGGTAAAACAGGTTTGTCATTGATGCGGTGGATATTATCTGTATCCACTATTGCACCTTTTGTTGTCCACATTCGTTTCTCCACCATTGGAGCATTGCCCTGCATATCTGCCAGTATAGTCTTATCTATGAGTTGTGTGTCCTCTGAACCCATTAAAAAAAATTCATGGCCATGTCTCCCTGCAGCTGCTTCTTTTGCAATTTTGTCTGCTAATCTGTTTCCATTTGAGACTTCATCTCTGCCTGTGGTGTGAGCAGCACATTTACACACAGCTAGTTTAGCAGGTAAAAGAATGGCCTGCAACAAGTCTTTTAACAAGGAGGCATGGGTAACCGGCTTACCGGTTGATGTTGTCATCCCTCTGCGCTCCCATTGTTTCGCAAAATAGAACAAAGTAGAAAACGCATACTGACTGTCTGTGTATACAGTGACTTCCTTATCTTCCGCTAATTGACAAGCTCTTGTTAGAGCAATCAGCTCAGCAGCCTGTGCTGACCTGGTGTATGGAAGCTTCTCTGCTTCAACAATCTGGTTTGGCAATTTCACAATTGCATAACCACTTTGATTGTTTCCTTTAGGATCCTTTGAACATGATCCATCCACAAACCACTTTTCCCCTTTATCAAGCGGCGTGTCACTTAAATCTTCTCTGGGCAGCTGTAGATGTTCTGTAGCATCCAAACAGTTATGTGGTGTTCCATCCCCTGGCAACGGAATCAACGTTGCTGGGTTAAGGACTGTGCACCTCTTTATCACGATGTGTGGTTGTGACAGAAGTACAGCAGTGTAGGACAGATGTCTGGCTGGTGACAAAAAGTTCATTTTGCTTTGCAGCAGCAACACATCTACAGCATGTGGAACTAGCAGCTCCATTTTGTGAAAGAGCACCACATCTGCAGATTGTCTCACTGCAAGCGCTGCCGCGCATACTGCTTGAACACAGTCTGGCAAAGACAGAGCCACTGGATCCAGTTTTTTTGAATAGAATGCAATCGGTCTTAGTTTGTTGCCATGACCCTGCAGCAACACTGAGGTCGTAAAACCATTCCTGCAGTCTGCTGTTTGCACAAAGGTTTTATTGTAGTCTGGCAAGATAAGAGTTGTGGTTTCTACCAGAGCCTGTTTCAGCACTACAAAAGCATCATCCGCTGCTGGTGTCCACATGATTTTTTCTGTCATTGTCATGGGAACTCCATGCACAATATCCAGCAGCGGTTGTGTTTTCTCCGCATAATGTGGGATCCATGCTCTGCAGTAATTGCAGAGCCCCAAAAATGACATCATTTGTTTTTTTGTTTCAGGTTTCGGTGCATCTGAAATAATCTGCTTTCTGGTACTTTGTATCTGTCTTCCAGAAGCCGACAAAGTGTGACCTAAATAGTTCACTTCCTGTCGGACCCATTGTAACTTATTTTTGTTCACTTTATTCCCTGTTTTGCAGAGATAGTGTAACAATGCTAAGGAGTCTGTCTTGCAAGCAGCTTCAGTTTCAGAGGCTACCAGGAGATCATCTACATAAACTAGAAGTTGGCTTTTGTTTGACATCTGAAAATCAGCCAAACAGGCCATGATAGCTTGAGTGAAAATAGTTGGACTATCAGCAAATCCTTGTGGCAATCTGGTGTATGTATAGCTTTGTCCTTTAAAGGTAAAAGCGAACCAAAACTGTGAGTCTGGGTGAATTGGCACTGAGAAAAATGCATTGCTGAGATCAATTACTGTGAAAAACTTCTGATTAGGTTTCAAAGTGTTCAGAAGTGTGTGTGGGTCAGGCACATTGGGTGCTCTTGTTTGCACTGCATCATTTACTGCTCGTAGATCTTGTATCATTCGCCAATTAATTTTGTCGGCCTTTTGGACTGGAAAAATGGGAGTGTTGCAAGGAGAATCCGAGCATTCCCTAATGATTCCTCCTGCCAAAAGATCATTTATAACAGGGGCAATCCCATTTATTGCCTCCTGTTTTAAAGGATATTGCTTAACTCTCGGACGCCACTCTGATCTTGGTTTGATCTGTACTGGGGAAATGGATTTTAAAAGTCCTACATCAGATGGGCCCTTGGTCCACAGTTTTTCAGGAAGCCCATCCAATTCCCCCTCCTCCTTTTCATTCAAACAAATGTCAACTAGTCAGGGAAGCGCACAAGCGCCTGTTCTGCCCACAGCCACTTCACACACTGTTTGCTTCCACACGTCACAACTGGTACTGTAGCTCCACCCATCACCTCTGTCCTCATAATCAGTCACAGATCCAGCAAGTTTAATTCGGGAACCCACATCTGCCCACGTTATACTGTGAGGTTTAAACAATGAGATGTGGGGTACAGCTGACAATTTGTATCTGTCTTTCTGAGGAGCGGGCAAGAGTACAGCAGCAGCCGCAAATGACCTGCGATCAGTGTACAGAGCAGTGATTGTTAAAGTTACTTCTGTGTCACTGAGAAAACTTCCAATATAGTCATCTTGTGGATCAGTGAGAATATTCATGGTGACATGTAATTCAGTACAAGTCATTTCTGATTCAGGTTGGGACAATTGTTTTCGAGCTTCACTCAGCAATCTGCTTGGGAGTTTAGGATTTCGTTCAGGAGGGATGGCATAGGAGCAGCAAATCTGTTCACCTGCTTGTGCAGCATATGAGTCCACATCTCTCACTCTACATGCTCGCATGCCATCCTTTACTGGAATTATTGCAATTCCCAACCGAGTCATCAGATCTCGTCCCAGCAGGTTTATGGGACATTTTGGAGATAGGACAATCGAAACTGAAACCATGCTTCCAGTTTCCTTATCTCTCACTTCAACTGGATTAGAGATACTCTCCTTGTGTACCTGCCCATCAGCAGATTTCACCCAAATAGTATTTTGGGAGGCTTTTAGATTTGGGACTTTAGTTTTTATCACGGTTTTACAAGCCCCGGTATCACACAAAAACTCGACATCACTGCCTCCAATGTTTAGAGTAACATATGGTTTTTCTTTTAATGCACTCAGAATGTCCCATGCTGTATGGACATCTACTATTTCTTCCTCTATAGGAGCACCAGAGGTCAAAGGGGGGGGATCTAGTCATGCTGAGAATTTGGGCTTTCCTCTGCCCCTTCCTGCACCCTTTGATTGATATTGTTTTTTTCTAAAACATTCCTTTGACCAGTGGCCACGTTTCCCACAGTTCCAACAGTTGTCAGTATCTCGTGGGGGTTATGAATTATATGGCGGCCTGTGACCTTGTTGGCCTCTACCTCTTCCTCTGCCTTGCTGGGACCCTTGGAAGAAGACTGTTGTATCTTCATCTAGTTCATCATCATCATTATCTAGATGAAATACATCAGAACTTTTGCCTTTTTTGATCACTTTTTCAGCATGTCTGGCCCATTGCATAGTTGTTGTCACACTTGCAACGTCCACTTCCACCAAATGTTTCCTCACCCAGTTGCCTATTTCAGGGCGGAAATTAGTGAGGAGCGCGTTTTTAAGCTGTTGTTGATAAGCACTCTCAGCTGTATCATTGAATGGGATGCCACTATGCACCCTGAATTCTTTTTCAAATCTCAAACGAAAATCATCAGTATCTTCGCCAGGCTTCTGTTTTATTCCTGCCAAATGACCATAATTCGCTCGTCTTTGAAATATAGTTCGCACTCTTTGCACAAGACCATTCCATTGTGCTGCATACTCCCCTCCCAATTGATTTTCCTCAATGGGATAGGGAAAAGGCCCTTGAATATTTCTACCTGTATAATTTCCTCTAACCTTCGCCCAGTCTTTTCCCAAGGAGGACATTGCAGCTTCTCCTGCCTCATGTCCATTCAGTCTATAGGAATGTATAATTCCAGCCATGTCCTCTGCCCATTTATCTGGGTCTTCAGCAACAGGGGTAACCCCTTCAACTGCTTTTCTTGCCTCTTCCAAAGTCCATGGCCGGAAAACATATGTATGTGGGAGTTGGCCTTCCCCTACATTAGGGTTTGGCACCTGTATCATTGGGCATACATCAACCTTGTCTAAATTTTGAGAAAATCTAGCAGCAGTGGTCAAACTTCTTGTTTGTACAGGACTCCTACTAATGTGACCCTGACTTCTTTTGCTGTTATATGGGGGGGGGCTGCAGGTTTGTTAAGCTTGGATACAAGTTTTGTGTACGAGCGGAAGGCCCCTCTTGCTCCTCTACTTGAGCTTCGGCTGGAGCCGTGGCCGCGGCAGTGCGCCTGCGCACTGTGGCCTCATTGTCTTCCGGCCTGACAAACATAGTCTCAGCCTCATCACCTTTCATCTTTCTATCTTTTGTCTTTTGGATTTGTTCTCTTCTCTCTTGTGAAGCTTTTAACCACATTTTAGCACAATCCAATTCTCTCTCTTTTCTTTTCTTTTTCAGTCCATTTTTCTTTTTATCCACACTCTCTTCCAAAACATCAACTACTATCTTCCACACTTCAACTCTCAACTTCCCTTCTACTCCATACTTTTTCTTCCACTTTGGCATATATTGCATACAATTAAGAAATCTACTCGCCATGTACTTCTCATCTCCGTCAAGAGGTAGAGATTTACCGTTTTTATTTCCCATATTAATTCTAGTAGTTTTAGGTTATACAATTTATTTTTTCTCAAAAATATTATTATTATTATTTATTTATTTATTTATTTATTTGAGGATCCTCAATGCAGGTTTAAATTGACCTTTCAACAAATTACTAGCCTGTATTATTGCCGTGGATCAATGCTAGAACTGCTATTTAGTCAATTTATCCTATCAGTCACACACTCAATCACACAAGTTATCCCTGCCTACGCGAAGTCCTCCCTTTCTGCATGAAAAGGGAGCTGCTTCATCCAGTGAGGGGACTCTACAACACCCCCCACCTTCCCTGGGAACTAAAGACAAAAGTCCTTGTCCCCAGCCCTGCCAACGCGAGGTTGTACTCTTTAGAATAGTGGTCGTCAAATAATGAACCACGGAGGTACTGAGATTTTATAACAGTTTGAGAACCACTGCTCCAAAAGAGACACCTCATCCAGAGGGGGACTCTACAACACCCCCTCCTTCCACAAAATTTACTTATTCCTGTGCACTTCTACCTTTTTACGCGTTTCACAAACAACAACACAATCACAAACAACAACACAATCACACAACTTCAGGCCCTTAACTTACTTGTCCCCTGGTTCGTTGCACTGCCGGGTCCCGTCAATCCACCTCTGTCAGACGAAGGCAGACCTAAGATGCTGGCCCAGCGAAGAATTTCCTTCCCAGGTCTTTCTTTACCAGGTCCGGCTAGTGGACGCTGGCCCGTCGACGGTGTGCAGCGCGTCGTCCTCCGTCAGCCAGATGATGGGTATGAGAGATCCCGGGTTTCGGCACCAAAATGTTAGAGATTTTCTCACTCAAACAATATTTTGCAAGAACCACACGGTAGACAAGCAAGTTCTTTTAGACACCTGCAGGTGGAGAGTTCACTCACTCCAGAATGAAGTCTGAACCCTCGTTCCTGCGATGGGATATTTATTAAGAGAAACAGAGTGGGGGTTTGGGTAAACTGGCTAAAGCCCTTGTCCTCTAGTCTAAACATGTCAGGGGATGTTTTACGACTTTGTGATAAGGAGGACAAGGTAAGGTATTTATTACCTGTTGCATTCCAACATAATCCTATGATAAAGATAACCTGGAAAACCCTAACAGTAATGATCATGTCAATAATTGCAAACACTCAGCACAACAATGATCCTGTGTCATGCACATGCACCCAATGACCATGCAACCTCAATTGTCGGCAAGATCTTCATGAGCTCAAACAGTTTCGTGGTGAAGCTCCACCAACGAACTGACTTGTGCTTAATTGTTCCTTGGATTTCGATTTACAACTTGCCTGCAACAGCATGCGGTGTGTCTTTTCCTTTGTGCGTGTGTCCAGATGGTCATACACTCAGAAAGTAGAGCACTGGGCTAAGCCACTTGAACACACATGGTGTGGGTGTATCCCTTGTTTGTACGTCTTGTGGAACGTGCCCATGAAACAAAAATGAAAAAGAATGCTGACACTAATATCTTTATTTTGTTCTTGAGATGATGACAAGGCTTGAAAGGGTGAAAATGAAGGAATTCACTTTTTTGTAAGCTAGTACACAAACGCGTGTTGACACGTGCACATACAGGCATATCCAGGTCAGTAAATTTTATGTGATTACATTTACAACAGTCGCCTGAAGCGCTCTTTTTTTACTCATTGGCTTAGCAGCTTCTGAGTAGGAAATTATTTTTTCTTTGCAACAAAAAATTCTAATGAACCCACAGTCATATTTTCTTCCTCAGAAGTATCATTGCAGATCAACAAATGGTTTCCCACTAGATGGCCAGCTTGCTTACTTTCTGTCATGTCTGCCATTTTGCTTTCACTGAAATTGGTTCTTAATTTCATGCAAGTCTCACTACCAAGCTCCTTTATTTTGAAACCAATACAGCACAAGATGAATCATGAAGATATGTGCATACATTCAGTGCATTCATTGCTTCATTGTTGCACATTTGCAACGTGTTACGGAACCTGTACCAACGGATGCCACATGCTTTATATCCTATCGTTTGTCCAATTTCGTTGTACCTGTTGCACAATGTCAATAAAGGCATTCTGTTCTATATATTTGAGCAACAGTCCATACTAGGGCCATTTTCCTAGCACTGGTGTTTACTTGGTTTTTAATCCTTCTTTTGTCCAAACACCAGCTGCTGCTGGACACGCCCTCTTAAAATTCATTCCAAAGCATCCTGCTGCTATACAACGCGCAAAAATTTTCATAGCATCCTGCTGCCATACAATGCGCAGATGTTTTGCTCATGGCCTCATCCTCATGGTCGCCACCATCATCATCATTGCCATTACCATCACCATTGTTAGAGTGGGGCTCACTCTAACTTATTTGCAAGAACCACACGGGAGACAGTATGCCCTTTGAGCACTTGCAAATGGAGAATTCGTTCGTCACTATGCAAGTCTGACCTAGGCCTCTTGCAAGAGCATATTTATTGAGAGAAACAGGGTGGGGGTGAGAGTGGACAGGATGGGGCTGAACCCCTGGCCTCTGGTCAAATCATGGCAGGGGGTGTTTTACGATGTTGTGTAAACAGAACAACTTACTTCCTCAGCTGCTGGTCAATCAGTTCAAAGGATCTTATCACTTTGTTCTACTACTTTGTTAAGACAGGACAAGTTTGGTTAATTATTACAGGTTACATTCCAACATAATCATAATATCAAACTAATCTATCAACCCTAACAACCTTCATCATCCCGCCTCTACCACTGTCCCGGTGGAAAGAACTCTCTTCCTTTTGTACAACTCGAGTGGTGATTGTGGTGGCGAGCGAGCATGAGCGAGTCTCGGCTGACTCAGGTCAAGGGGCAGTGCATTTGCGTCGCCCAGCAAAAAACCCACTCAAATGGCTCGTCGGACTCCAAACTCTTCTTGGGCACATAGGTGCCGTCTCAGCTCAGGCTTCTACCCCGAGCTTTGTAGGCCACCAATTAGTGCTGCTCCCAGTCACGCCCGCTGAGCCTTTCCAGCGGGGATGCGGACGGATGGCAGGGATGCGACACGTGAGGTCTGTTTTAGAAATGAATTGGCATTCAGATGCTAGCGTCTTTTGCCTTGCCCTCTTTTTGTGAGAATGATAGCGCATCGCACACGCGAGTGGGCGAAACCAAGAGCTGAGTAAGCCCAAACAATTTGAGCAGGATTGCTGATTTAAAAGCTGGGACGAAGCCAACCTTTGTAACGTGGGATGAACGAAAAACGACAAGCCCAACAAACCCCCTGAAATGTGGACAAGCACTCGCCTTGCCTCACCGACTGGGCCTTGTATTCCCTACGCAGCCATCTTCAGGTTCCAGAGTGGCCTGCCTCATGCGTTGAAATTGGATCTCGGCGAGAGCGTTGGCATCCTGGAGAAATGCCAAGGTAACTTTGAGTTGTGAAGTCAGACGTTCCAATTTTTGTTCCTCTCCTGTAGTAAGTGAGTCCATCGATTGTCCGTTCCTGCTATGGAATGATCTCCAACTGGAAAGAAGACAGTGCTCCATGTGGCGTTCCACTTGTAAACCGTCCCTTTTTTGCGCCTTTTTAGGGTGGTTCAGAGGATTTTCCTGCAAGAAGACCGATGTCAAAGTAAGAAAGTGATGCCTGCCTGCCTTCCCTTGCCCCCCCCACGCGCCCTTTCGTCCTTGTCTTTCCCATTCAACGGAAGTCCTTGTCTTTATTAATCAGACTTTTTGTTTCTCTTGCTACAGGGAATTTTTCCATGCAGCTACATTCACGTGATGAAATACGCCCTCAGCAGCGACGGGTACGACCACCCCGATGAAATCCAAATCAAGTAGTGCTCCTCGACTGACTGGCTTCACCGAGCAACGTGAAGTCCTGTTCACAGGACTGCGAGCAAAACTACCGTATTTTTCTGACTATAAGTCGCTCTGGAGTATAAGTCGCACCAGCCATAAAATGCACAATAAAGTGAAAAAAAACATATATAAGTCGCACGGGAGTATAAGTCGCACTTTTGGGGCAAATTCATTTGTCAAAATCCAACACCAAGAACAGACATGAACCAGCAACAACAGGCTAAAGGATGCGGTACGCTAACGTGACATATATACAAATGAGGAGCTGAGAATGGGCCTGCCGTAACATTCAAAGTTATTCAAATAACTATTACATAAATAACACGTTTATCAAACCATCGGTGTCACTCCAATTCATGAAGCTAAGCAAAGTTACAAGCTACAACACAGCTATAAGCTACGCTACAAAGCTACGCTACAAGCTACGCTGCAAGCTACGCTACAAGCTACGCCGAAAGCTGCAAGTGACAAGCTGCAGAACAGAAAACAACATCATGCCTGGAGATAGACACAAAGGTCAATCTTGGAAACGAGGAACCTCCTTACGACCAGCATTGACAATTCTATCTGTGAACATCGAAGGGTTCTACTCTGCAAAACAAACAATCTTAGCCGCCCTGCACAGCACTGGACCTAGCAGAGTTTATTGAGAAGGGACTTTATTGTGGCTGAACCACATCTAGCCAAGCCTTGTAACCAGGGCTGTGGACTCGGACTCGGGGACTCGGACTCGGTCGGACTCGGTCATTTTTGCCGGACTCGGACTCGGGGACTCGGACTCGGTCGGACTCGGTCATTTTTGCCGGACTCGGACTCGGTGCTGATTTTGACCGAGTCCACCGAGTCCGACAATAAAAAAAAATACGTTCAATTTTATTTTCATCATTCTGCTGAGAATGCGCGTAGGAATACTGTCCACAGCCCTGCTTACGATGTACCAATGTCAAGGATGATTATGTCACCCAGCTTATATCATTATTTTGATTTTGATCTAAATTAGCCTTGAATAAAGACTAAGCAGTCACATGAATTAACAGAAAAAATGGACAGCAGGACTCGGACTCGGACACGGACTCGGACTCGGTGGTCAAGAGGCCGGACTCGGACTCGGTGCAAAAATCCGACCGAGTCCACAGCCCTGCTTGTAACTAACTGCCTTGTAGCCACGATAAGAAGAACTCCAATTCATTAAATCCATTGATCGTCCTTTATGTAAACAATGCCGCGTATGCGCCGGATATGCGCCGCGCCGCTGACATCGGACTCGTTGTAAGTTGCATTTCTAATTATTCCACAGACCCATATAACGATATATAAAGTATATTTCAAATAACTATCATATTACAACAATATTATCAAACCATCTGTGTCACTCCAAATCATTAAATCTATCGATCATCTTCCTCGTCCTTTATGTCAACAACGCTGCGCGCGCGCCGCAAGTATCTATTATATAACTATATTGTAGCATTAACAAAGTACCAGGAAAGACGTGGGCTTGGTATACGGCTCTTTATTTAACAAAACAAGAGTTCAATGAGCCAACAACTACTGAACTGTAACGATAAAAACATATACAAGTTGCTACACGAAATAAAATATATCAAATAACTATAACATAAATAGGTTTTTCAAACCTTGTGTCACTGCAAATCATTAAATCCTTCAAACGTGGGGCCCTTCGTCATCTTCGTCATCCCGTGATTGAATCCTTTGTCCTTTATGTAAACAACCGCCTCGCTGCTTACGTCACTTTCAGTTCAAATGACAGTAATCCCTTGCTACATCGCGGTTCGTTTATCGCGGTTTCACTGCATCGCGGATTTTTGAATTTTGAAAATTTGTAAAAAGATTCACATATAAGTTGCTCCTGAGTATAAGTCGCCCCCCCCCCACCCAAACTATGGAAAAAAAACGCGACTTGTAGTCCGAAAATTACGGTACTGCGAGCAGGACTGCTCTGTGACTTGAGCGCATGCAAATGCAAACGTGGCACAGCAGGAGAGAGTATTTGAACTTCTGTTGGTCATCTTGAGAAAGCGCAATGAACCAAGCGAGCGATGTTGCAACAAATGACATTGCAGGTGCATGGCACCATCGCTCCGACATTCCATCACCACCGCGTTGCCGTCTTTTGTGTATACGGGGAAAACCACTCGTCAGGCTTCATTTCGTCACCCGCAGGCTCAACGGTACGGCGACGCCTGTTGAAGACGCGCTTGTTGCTGAGGTGACGTCCACGCTTCGGGAATGGGCGCCGCTGTGGAAGCAACTCTACGTGGTGAGGGCCTTTTTTTTTTTAAATGCACCAAAACGTCCTCATCTGAGTGCTAAACAGTAAGCTTTCCCACGAGCACGTCTCATGCGAACCTGAGCATGTCACATGCAAACTCTTTTGACCCATTGAGAAGCACCGACGGCGTGGTACGCTTCCTGACGAAGGTCTGCCCTCGAAAAATTTAAGGCACCTACGCAATCGACTTGACATTTTGCCCCTTAGCATGGTGATGATGTGATGAAGTAGACTAGATAAATGCCACATCCAAAGGAAATTGGAATGAACGTCCCTATCAGAAACGCAAGGTGGAAGTGTTCTTCCAAGTGGCTCACGTGATGTCGGAATTGATGGAGCTGAGGAAGCAGCTGGTGACAGCGCAGCTGGCGGAGCGAGACAAACGAGACATCAAACGCCACGTGGCCACCAGACTGGACTGGGGAAATGAGTGAGAGCTCCCGCCCCCGCATTGCTCATCCGTCTGGCTGGCGTCCTATCTCTCGCTTTCGCTGTCTCGCTCTCTCCCCAGACATTTGGGATTGGACTTGGTGCCAAGAAAAGACTTTGAGATGGTGGATGAAGATAAGGTCAGCGTCTCGGATCTTTACAAGATAGTGAGTTTGAGTCTGTGGCTTTCTCTTCAAACGCAAGTGTTGTTTTGCCACTCATGCATTTCTGCTCTCGTCTTCTCAGCATCTCGGCAGCAGAAACGACGTTCGGCACGGCTCACAGGTTTGCCAGCTTTGTTTGACTCGTCTGAGAATGGGGCAGAGCTCAGCCAAGTGCAACACCTTCATTTGTCACGTCTCATAAGCCCATTGCCCACAGGGCAAAACAACACGGCCTTTCCAGCAAAAGGAAACGACTCTTGCCCTGATGTCAACATGAACAAATGACAATTGATAGCATACTTACTTACTTACTTACATACTTAGGCCTTTACATTCCTTTCGGAACATAGGCCATTGATGAAGAGTTTCCACCCTCATCTGTCTTGTGCCATTTTCTCCAGCTGTTTCCACGACAGTCCCCCCTTCTTGACATCCAGCTCTGTGCTCCTTCTCCAGTTGTTTTTGGGTCTCCCTCTGCTTCTTTTGCCTTGTGGGTTCCATGTTAACGCCTGTTTAGTCATAGCCGTGTTTTTTCTCAGGGTATGTCCAATCCAGCTCCACTTCCTCCTCATAAGCTGTATCTCTATTGTTTCTTGTTTGATAGCATGCAATGAAGAAATTGCCTTTCTGCCATCCACACTGACTTGATGTAGGATTAAGGACATAATGAGCGCCGTGGTCTTTGTAATGGCCCATCCTCAATTCTCCACAGAGGTACGACAGCGTCCAGCCGTGTAGAGCTCCAGTCGCGCACCACTTGCTGCTCAACATGAAGACTTCCACCTGTAACAGGATCGGAGAAGACAGCGACATCTTCTTCTGGCTCTACGACTCGAGGGAGGCCAAAAGCATCAGGTTGGTTTTTGGCCCTGCGACAAACACAGTAGGCCAGCTTGAATCTTGGCCTCCCGCTTGTCTTTCAGTGAAAAGTTCATGGTCAGATTCAACAAAAACGGAGAACCCAAAAAGTCCCGTGAGGTGGACGGGCTGTGTGCTCTTTTCACTGTAGGTTAGTCGCTTCCCCCTGCTAGTGTCGTTCCACTCTCCGCCATTGTATTGTAACAAATTGCGTGCAGGACTTGAGCAACAAAGATCTGAAGAGAGATCTCTACATTGTCTCACAGGTGATCCGCTCAGGTAAAACCACGAGACGGCAAGCGGAGCCTTTGTGACTGACTGTCAGTGGGTGTCAACAATGTTCAACAAAGACTTCCTCTCGTTGCAGGGAGAATGCTGCTGAACGAGCACAAAAAAGGGCTCCGGCATGGTCAATACCGCCGGCCGTATGGCTGCGCTGTTCTAGCCATGAGCGACATCCTGCAAACCATCGCTGAGCTCAAAGAGGAAAAAGACTTTGTACTCAAAGTGTACATGTGAGTTTCTCTTGCATGACTTCTCTCTCTCACAACATTGGCAGACTTGAGACATTTTATTGAAAATTGAATCTTCAGGTGCAACAACGAGAGCGAATGGTACCAAATCCACGAGAACATCATTCGCAAGTGCAGTAGCAAATACTCTGCGCCCGCAAACAACTCCGGTAGGGCAGTTTTCTTGGGATGTAGTGATCACTGTGTCAGTTCTGGGGCCATCCCTTGTGGGCGGTGCCCCTCACGTCTCCCATCCGGCCCAGGAATGCACTCATCCAAGTGGCCAAGGGGAGAAAAGTCCCAGCTGGTCGGAAGGACGACTCTGTTTCTACCCCCCCACAAAAATCTCTCCCCATTGAACAACCTGGTGTATCTTCTTCATGGTCATTTGATTGGCATGTCCATCTTGACTCCCAACGTGCGTCCTCAACCAGCTCCTGTTGCCAACGTTGGTGCTTGTGCTCCCGCAGGCCTAGTCATCTCATTGCAGCTGTTGCATGGCGACGTGGAGGCGCTGCGGCGTGAAAACAAATGGCTGTCGAGGGCGAGCGTGACGCACAAGCTCGGCTTCCCCGACGTCATGGTGCCAGGTGAGCGTGTGCGTCTTTTTTGCCTTTGCCCCAAAAACAATGCGGCGGCAATTGTGGCGTGCCTTTCCAGGCGACGTGCGCAATGATTTCTACTTGACGCTGGAGCGGGGCGACTTTGAGCGAGGAGGAAAAAGCGTCCAGAAGAACATCGAAGTCACTGTCTCACTACTCTTGGCCGATGGGGAACTCGTACAGGTGGCGTAGCTAATGCTGGTTGCGGCGGCGTCTTCAAGGACACAAGCTGCCGAGCGTCTTGACAAATCTAGCGGTTGATTGAGAGTTTGGGCTCACTCAAATGCACCCACATATACCCCAAATTGTCCAGCAGGAAAAAAAGGGCCCTTTAATGCCAAAGGGTACCCAAATTCAAATCAACAGGCGGGTTCCCCACTGAAGGGGTGGAGCGAGAAGGGCTGCGGGTAGATGCCCAACTGACATTGTCAAGCGTGGCCCCCCCAATAGTGAGGCGAGGACTGAGAGGCGACCCGGTCGAAGCGCAAGTAATAGCCAATGGGCCACACGGCTCTTCTCTCCACAGGCAGCCTTCTGATCAGCGCCCCGTCTGGTGGCGTCGCCGGGCCACCCGCTGTCGTCGTCTTAGCATAAAAAGCAGGTGAAAAGCCAGAGCGACTGACTATCCTCCTGTTGGTGGCGTAGGACTGCATCGGCAAGGCTTGCGGTGAGCCCAACAGGACGCAGCATCGCTCTGTGGTGCTCTACCACAACAACAGCCCGCGATGGAATGAGGCAGTCAAGCTTGGCGTCCCCCTCGACAGATTCCAAGGCACTCACCTCCGCTTCGACTTCCGACATTGCTCTAGTGAGGCTTGCTTACTCGCTTTAGCACCGACTCCCGCCCCTGCCTGCATCTCCCTTGTCACCTTGTCTTCTCTCTGCTCCGTGAAGCCAAGGACAAAGGAGAGAAGAAACTCTTTGCTTTTTCCTTCACGCCGCTGATGAGGGAAGATGGATCCATGCTGTCCGATCAGAGCCACCAACTCTATGTTTACAAGGTGGCCACTCGAATTTTGTCTTTTGTTTGTTCCCAGTTATCTCTTCTTTCTCGCCCTCAGTGCGACGAGAGCGGCGACTTGCGTCAACCCGGCCTCTATCTGGTCCTACCCTGCTGCCAAGACGGCTCCAGCCCGGTCCTTCCCGCCGCTTCGGCCTTTCAGCGTAGCGCCAGAGAAACTTTCTGGATCTCCACCCAGCTCTCGTCCACCAAGCTCACCCAGAACGGTATCTGAAAATTGTTGGATGTCAGCCAGCCAAGAACTGGTTGAGGTCCCAAATGGGCCCAGTTACATGTGTGTCTCCCCCGGTCTACTAGCCAACCTGCTGGCTCTGCTCAAGTGGAAAGCTCATCCTGACCGAGTGGGCAACATCCTGGGTCGTCTGCGGCACGTCACCGGAGAGGAAATTGTCAAGGTTGAGCTCTTCTGCTCCATTGCTGAGATTTGCTGACATCACGGGATGCGAGTGTTTGTGATCACAAACAGTGATGGCTGATGTACTGTTTATAATAAATAATCCCGCTCATACGGTAGTGAGGCATGACGAGTTTGGAACGAGATGGACTTGACGCCACTGTCCGGCAGCGACGTGAATGCATACCCTTGGCTTTTTCCCAGTTTCTTCAAGACATCCTGGACACGCTATTTGCCATCCTGGATGACGACGCCCACAAATATGGCCCCCTGGTCTTTCAGTCTCTGGTAAGATGCAAACCAAAAGTATTTGCTCGCATGTTGGCTCATTTGTAAGAAGAGGAGTCGTCTGCAGTCCCTTGCACAGCCAAGGTGTGAATTGTTCAGGGAAGATCTCCTAAGTTTGCTAATGGAATGCTAACCACCAAATTCCACTTCAGGTTTTCGTCATCAATTTACTGGGGGACAGCAAATATTTCCATTTCCGAGCGGTCATGGACACATACATTCGCAAACACTTTGCTGGCGCTTTGGCCTACAAGTGAGTGGAGGCGTGCGCATGTTGTGCTTGTGTTCGCATATGCGTTGTGTTTTGACCTGTTTGACTTGTACGCCAGGGAGCTGATCCGGTGCCTTAGGTGGGCCATGGAGAGCTTGCCTGAGGCGGTGTGGCAAGATCACACACAGGACGTAATGCGGGTAAGACTTGGTTCGACGTGACTCTGAGGAGGACAATGGGAGGGGGGGCAGTAGGGCTGTGGTGGGATGCAGGAGGGATGAGGTGGGAAGCAGGAGGGCTGGGGTGGGAGGCAGGAGGGCTGGGGTGGGAGGCAGGAGGGCTGGGGTGGGAGGCAGGAGAGCTGGGGTGGCCCAGCGGAACAAGAACCGATATCAAGGTGCTGACGAGCAATATGTCCCAATTTAACCGCCAGGCACTGGAGTATCTGTTCAAGTTCATCATTCAGTCTCGGAGTCTTTATTCTGGCGCTACCTGCGGGATGGAGGAGGAACAATTTCGGAGCAGCTTTCAGGAACTCTTTGAGTCCATTCACTTTGTTCTCGGTCTGGACTGGCCCACCTGTGAGAGCCTCATCATGACTCAGGTGTGTGGACCAAAGTGAACCATTTAGAGACCTGTGCCATGCCATCAATATTTTACAACTTGTTGCCAGGGGGGGTATAGGGTTAGGGCGGGGTTACCCCTTTGTATATCCCGAGGTCCCCCGGGCCAAGCCCACAGATGGACGGGAGAGGGGAAGTCCCGCCACTCCCTGCTTGTCTCGACACCGCTGTCAGTGGGCTTCTTTTCAATAATGATACATTACCTGCAAAGATTTCCTCCGAGCGGTTGAAACATGACGACAGCGCATGCACATCAGCCGAATCACTCGCCTGCGCGATCATCAAATCCACAACCTGAAACAATGGAATTTGTCATGCATTTGCTATCAATGGACGGAGACGGCTGAGATGATTTGTCTTGAGTTCCGCAAGACCTTGAAAGCTTGCGTCTGACAATGAATGTTGCTGTGACCTTTTGTGCAGGTGGCCGCATTGCGCTCCTTTACAGCTATTTTTGATGAGCTGCTGCACATATTTTCAGTGCAAGAAGTGGCGGAATTTGTGCGCAGCACTTTGGCAAGTTTTCCATCCGTGCTTGCCACTGTGGGACATTCCATGGATGTCGTCAGGTTACAGTCCATCGCTCGCACTGTGGAGAGCAGCCTGTTTGCTTTACCAGGTGAAGGGCTTACTGGAAGCCGAACTCACAAGTGGGAGAGCACGGATTAATGATGTTCGGGGACATGGCTGTGTGTGGTTGCTCAGAGTCTCGAAGGATCCTACTCCCTTTGGTTCTTCATCACATTCATCTCCACCTCAGGCATCAGAAAGAGCTGCCAACGTGTTCTAGAATCCTCACTTCTCTTTTCTCAATCATCAAGGCCAGCTCGTTGGTAACAGTCGCACACAGATCTTTTCATGTAATTCTTTTTCAACTCTATTGAGGTCTGACTTTGTCAGACGATCAGACGCTTATCGCCGGTTGTATCACCGCGAGATGTAATTCAGTTTCACCCTATTCAAAAAAAAGTCCAAAGGTGAGCTCGCATCTGTGTGTGAAAGAAAAGGTTTGCCCCGACCCCTCTGCTTTCCCTCCTCCTTTGCCAGGATGCATCCGTACAGGTGGAGGTGGAGCTGATGGTGGAGTCTTTGTTGGACGTTCTGCTGCAGACCTTGCTGTCAATCACAAGCAGCGGCCAATCGCAGGAGGCGGTAAGAGGTCATCGCTATCCGCAGTGCACCGCCGAGACCTCTGTTAGTACCCAACAATCAAAGCTCTCTCAGGCGGGGCAAGATGCGACTCTGCAGGAGTGTGTCAAACGCATCCACTCCAACTTTGCCTTGTGGGAGTAGGAGCGTGTTGTGGAATAACTCAATCAGTCTTAGGAGTTATTGGAGCCAGGGCGACCAAATGCAGCTTGAACCAGGGTTTATTGAAGGGAAAGGGAGTTGGGAGTCAGGTGGGAAAACGAAGACACGTAGGGGACAGAGACTCACAGCCAGCAAACAAACAGACAGACAGAAGTCCACTTGGACACGGATAAAATTCTGACTGTAAGCCTCCAGACAAGACCGGGGGGAAAACTAGACGACAGGACAGGAACACTGGGCGCGGACAGGGACGGAAAGACAACAGTAGACACCGACAGGGAGAAACACACTGGCAGGGTTTAAATGCACAAGGTAACAAGAGGAAGCAGGTGACAGACATTACGGTAACGAAGGGGTGTGGCTGAGGGAAGTTGCCGGCCGAGCGTCTCTGGCACGGCACGTGACAATCAGCCCGTCAGCTAAGCACATTTGGGCCTTCTTTGGGTACGTGCTAAAACCTCTTCTAAACCTTGTGACTTTCCTCTGTTTCAAATGAGGATGTGGCACATTTTGCCCCGCCCGCTACATTTGCCCCTCGCCTATCTCGTGTTTGTCAGCCACGTCTTGAAGCCGTCGGGTGAATATTCACAGAAACTGCTTTTGCACCTGTCCGTGCTGTTCATTTGAAAGTTCCTCTTTGAGACACCAGGAAGACTGATGGACTCGGTCATGTTTCCCACATGGGCTCCCGTCGTCCCGCCTGCCTCTGAGCCCTCAGCTGACCTTAGCACAGCTCTGATTCTTTTTGCCAGGGGGAGTTTGTGTCCTGCCTTCTGTCCCTCCTTCGTCACATGACTGACGTCCACTTCCAACACCTGATGGAGAACTTTCAGAGCAAAGAGGTACTCAAGGTAAGTCCGAGGGTTCAAGCGTCGGGCTGTGAAGACGCACAATAAGAAGTGTCAGTCAGAAATATGCCAGAGAAAAGAACAGCGGTTGGAGTTTGAGTAACACACAACCCTTTCCAAGACCGTCAGATGATTAGCTCCTTTGACTTGAAAAGGGATTGATTGGGTTTCACATTGAATCCAAAAGGGCAGGTCAGGCAACCCTAACCACCCCACCCATTGCATATTGTCGTTCGCATCCACCGGGCCTAAACAGGGCAACTTCACACCTCTGCTTTGGAAGTAGACACGCCGTCTGAGTTCCAGGCTAGATGACGTGCCCAGGTGACTGCGCTTTTGTCTCGTCAGGAGTTCATGATGAAAATTTGGTGCGTGCTCCGAAACTTGATGAAGCTGAGTATTTTTCCGCGGGATTGGACTGTGATGAGGCTCCTCAGCAGCCAGTAAGGCACCGGGGCGTGATGGACAACCGCAAGGGGAGGACGGGCCTGCCATTAACTTTGTGCTCCTCATGCAGCATCATCCTGCGCACGGTGCAGCGTCTGGCACCCTTTCAGCTAGAAAACTTTGTCGGAGCCGACTTTGACTTCAAGGTGTTTGTGGTGCCGCCGCTCGTCCACCGCCATGTGAGTGCTTCGTCTCCTGGCGATCATTTCTATGACTGTGCGCAGGTGTGGAGCGCCTACTTCAGTCTAGCAGTTTTGTACATCAACCAGCCCAGCTTGCAGCTGGAGAGCATGAGTGCAGCTAAGAGGAAGAAGATCTTTGACAAGTAAGGACCTGTTTCTGTCATCCTCGTTGCAAAATGGAGTCTGCATAATTTTCAAGAGACACGCTCGCTGACTTGGGCTGTCATAGGGCTGCTGCTCTGAGGAGAGCAGAGCTTGGTTACATCAAAGAGCCATTTGGAGCATCTCACGCCACACCAATTTAGCGGGGGCACACATCCAAACTTTTCGAGATCAAAAGGGCCAGCGACACTGTGGTTTGAACCTGTATGCAGAAAATCTGTGCAGCTGCGTTTCTGAAATCAGCTACAGGAAGCATCCCACTTCTCTCACTATCTTTGTATCCAAAACAATCTGAACTTTTGGTCGATGCTTCATTCCTGTGTCCTTTCTAATGAGTGCTCCTAAATTATTTAAAGTCACGGACTTTATCTCCTTGCCTACTCTGTGCTGCGCACGCCAAATATCCCCTTGGGGCTGATACGACCAGCTCACGCGAAGGAGAACCCCACTGGTACACACTGAAGTGCGGATGCGCAATTCTGCTTCTTTCGAGTACGGCAACGACAGCCGGAAAAAAAAAGAGCCTGTTCCCTCGGGTCACTTTCTCCCCTGATGTGCACTGTAACTGCAGGTACGGGGACATGAGGGTGACAATGGCATATGAACTCTTCAGCATGTGGCAGAACCTGAGTAAGAACCCAGTGCTCAAGGCTTCCTTACATTGGCAGCAGTGTCAAAGGTCTGCCGTGCGCCGCAGGTGAAAACAAGAGACACTTGATTCCTGGGATGATCGGCCCGTTCCTGGGCGTCACTCTGGTGCCTCAGGCAGAGATCCGCAATGTCATGGTCCCCATCTTCCACGACATGATGGACTGGGAGCAGCGCAAAGAGGGCAGCTTGAAACAGGTTAGCCCTCCTTCGCCACTGAGCGACATGCTTTCCCCTGCATCCACAAGGCACCTAGTCTTCATAGGCTGGTATTGTTTGCACGTTTGAACCCGAGCCCAAGCTTTGCCCCGGGTGTCTGGAGAGTGTTCTCAAACACAGTGCCGGTGGACTTGATTTGTGCTTATTGTGGTGGTGTAGGTGGAGGCCGAGCTGATTGACAAGCTGGATGCTTTGGTTTCCGAAGGCAAAGGCGACGATGACTACAGAGAACTCCTCAGTTTGCTGTAAACCCAAACGTTTAGTGTCCTGAGAAGCCTGGGTTACATGGCTGTATTTCAACTCATTCCTTGATTGAACCTTTTGTTTTGTGCACGACCGCTGCTGTGGCCTGTTTGCTCTGTGCGATGGGGATTAGAACTCTTCTGTTGGAGCCATACCCCAGGTATGCAGGCACTCGCTCCGTCTTGCCGCCTCGTCTCCCTGAAAGTGACTTGTATGGATCTATGCAAGAATTCAAATGCAGCGATATTCTGTCCAAAGATGCCATTTTGAGTCTTGTGTGTGTTGCTTATGACTGACCCAAAGAGGAGATGCAAGGATTTAATTCGTCCATTGATTTGTTGTTTTCTTTAAGTCTGTTGGAGAAGATTGAGCAGCAAACTTGGAGAGAGACGGGCACCTCATTGGTTACGTCAGTCACTCGCCTGATGGAACGTCTTTTGGACTACAGGTGGGTTGATCTAAGTCAGGGGTGGGCAATTAATTTTTTCAAGGGGCCACATGAAAAACCTGAGTCGTGTCACAGGGCCACACCTACGATAACTTAAACCTGCTCAATTGTCTTCCATTGTAAAATGCACTAAATTATTTATTTTAAATAGTTGGTACTGGTAATTAGAAGAATACAATTATTCTGTTTATATTTATATTAAGCTATGTGAAATTGTGGTGTAAAGGTCAAATAAAAAACAATTATTAATCAGTACAATTTATTCTTAACTTCTTTAACGTTTCCTCAAATGACATAGCCGCTCCATCTCTGGGTGTGAAGTTTGATAAAAAGTCCTTGTTGGGCTTGCAGTTTTGCTAGCAACGCATCAGCCTCTGATGCGCTCTGTTTATCAGACAGATGTATTTTTTCTCATGCTTGGTCGTGTAGTGGCGACTCAAATTATATTCTTTAAACACAGCGACCTGTGTACCACAAATCAGGCACATGGCTTTATCTTTCATTTCTGTAAAGAAATACTTGGCAGTCCATGTCCTGTTGAAAACACAGCGCTCCTTGTCAACTTTACTTCGCACTGTTCACCTTCACGCACAGCTCACATACACGTACGCTACACGGAAGTGCGACGCCTTTCAAAATAAAAGCGAAACAGTTGTATTGTATGCACGACACAAATATATATATTTTTTTTTTTAATTACGATTGGCCTCATGCGGGCCGGACAGGGACGCACAAAGGGCCGGATGTGGCCCGCGGGCCGTAATTTGCCCAGGTTTGATCTAAGTGAAACGCTGTGCCCATTTGTAAAAGAGGATTTTGTTGGACATGATTGACCATGCCCAAAAGCTGCAATGGAGAAGTGATGAGCTTTGTCCATCTCGTCCTTAGGGATGGCATGAGAGGAGATGAGACAGAGAGCAAGAGCACAGGGTGCACCGTCAATCTCTTGGTGAGACAAATGACGACGGATGAACGACCGATGATGCATTCCGCCATTAAGACAATGTTGATGCTCAGACCTTCTACAAATCGGAGCTCAACAAGGAGGAAATGTATATCCGCTACATCCACAAACTGTGCGACTTGCATGTGGGGGCGGGCAACTACACTGGTACAGCGCAGGCACACACGCGCGCACACGCGGGACGAAGGCAGGCAGGCACTTTGGCGACATTTGTTTGTGACGCCGACTCACAGAGGCAGCTTTCACGCTTTTGTTGTACTGGGAGTTGCTGCACTGGGACGAGCGGCCAACAAAAGAGCTTCTGCGTTATCCCTCTCAGTCTGAGTGGCAGCGCAAGGAAGCGCTTTCCCGCAAGCTCATCCACTATTTTGCCAAGGGGAAGGTAAAGAAAGCTCATCCACTATTTTGCCAAATTTGTGTCAAAGTGCACCTTTGAACAGCGCAAGTGACTCAAGTTAGGTTTCAGGTCAGTCAAATGAGTTGCTAAACTTATCAGTACTGCCTGCCTGCGTACAGTGTTGGGAGTTTGGCATCCCTCTGTGCAGGGAACTGGCTTTCCAGTATGAATCCTTGTACGACTATCAAAGTCTCAGCTGGATTCGGGTCAGTATGACAAAGACCTTCCACACGCCGCCGGTCGCTTCCGTAATGTCGCCGCACAATTCCAAGAGAATGGCTCGCACTCTCATCTCGTCTGCTGTGATTTCTTTGGCTGCACAGAAATTGGAGGCGGCCTACTTTGATGACATCATGGAGCAACAACGTTTGGAACCCAAATTCTTCAGGGTGGGATTCTACGGCAGGATGTTCCCCTTCTTCCTCAGGGTCAGTGGAAGCTTTTTGCAATGCTTGCGCAATGAAGCCTCTGGAGGCGTAGAGCAATAGATGTCGCACAGTGCACAAATAAGTTGCACGTGTCTCTGCCAGAACAAAGAGTTTGTGTGCCGCGGTCACGACTATGAACGCCTGGAGGCCTTTCAGCAGAGGATGCTGGCAGAGTTCCCGCAAGCCATCGCCATGCGGCACCCCAACCAGCCCGATGAAGCCATTCTGCAGTCCAACGCTCAGTGTATCCTGCTTTGGTGTGCGCGCCCGCTGCAGCCGCCGCGGTGGGCAGCTTGTCTTCTATTCTTTGACCGGCAGCGTCCAGACCTTCAGATTTACGCCGTCACACCAGTTCCTGAAGCTGACGGCATCCTCCGGTCACACCGAGTCCCTGACCGAATCAAGAGTTTTTACCGGGTTAACAATGTTCACCGTTTCCGGCACGACCGACCATTCCATAAAGGACCCAAAGATCCAGATAATGAGTTCAAGGTTATTGGCTTACTTGCATTGTCCTACCAAATAGGTGAAAAAGCACACCTGCTTTGATTGTCCCAAAGTGCACCTTGCCAATTTGCCACGGCATCCTTCAAACCACTGAAAACTAATTTCCCTTCACTCTGCCAGGGGTGTATGTACATCATGCGAGAATAGTGTGTACAGTAGAATCTCTGACTTCGACCATAATTCGTTCCAGAAAACTGGTCGGACACTGATTTAATTAAAATTTTCCCATAAGAAATAATGGGAAACGGATTAATCCGTTCTGACGTAGCAGCATTTGACCCTTTTGTGTAATAATTACAGATTTTTGTGTGGCATGTCGGTTCGCCAGGCAAATAGTGGCGCTAAATTGACACGAACGAGACACAACAACATCAAGACGTACATTACTGGAGAAAGGAAGCTTTTATACACAAACCCTCATTATGGGGGACAAAATATGATGCCGTGTTTCAGTTAAAAGCAGTCGATTTGGCTCTTAATGAAGAAAATAGAGCTGCTACTGGAGAGGTTTCATCTGGCCACTAGAGGGCACTGGGCTATTGTTGATGACATCTTGTTGCATCATCCCTTTCAGAATTTTTGTTCCAGGTCATGTCTTCATTTCATGGCTTTATGCTCTCAAGACGCAATTTAGCTTGTCGAGCCGAACCGAACGTTGATTCGGGAATGTTGATGAGCCTCGACCCAGCTCGAAAAGCTGTTCGGAGTTCGGTGTTTTGTTCGGTTTTGGGGGGTTCAAAAGCTTCGAATTTTTTCGAATTCCGATTTGTTTGAACCTGGAGTTCAAGGTTCTACTGAATGTGTTTTCACCGCCGGATAGTTCGTGCAAAAGTCAAGGGCGGATCAGCCGATCAACACATGGAAAGTCTGCAATGTTGAAAAAAAACCCGCAAGAACTAATTTTGATGATGTCGGCCGCTTTGCTGTTGCAGAGTCTATGGATCGAGCGGACAACTCTGGTCCTGGCTCACCCCTTGCCTGGAATTTCACCCTGGTTTGAGGTGGAGGAGCAAGAGCTGGTGAGTGAATGAGAGAGTGAATGAGTGACTGGACGACAAAGCGACAGTGGTTCGCACCCGTCCAAACCGACGGCCGAGGCACAAATCCCGAGGCTGATCTCAAAGTGGCTTAATGGATCCTCACAAGAAGATCCCTTCGCAGCCAGGTCTGCCCTAAAGAGGGAACTGATACAAGTGTCAAGGCCAACCCTTTCAGGTGGAGGTGAGTCCGCTGGAAAATGCTGTCAGTGTGGTGGAGAACAAGAACCAGGAGCTGCGTTCGCTCATCAGCCGCTATCACCTCATGCGGCCGCACGGTGTCAACAATGTCGCCGGTGACGATGTCAACCTGCTCAGCATGACGCTCAATGGCGTGGTGGACGCTGCTGTCAACGGCGGCATCGCTCGTTACCAAGAGGTGGGCACGGTGATGGGCTTTTGTCGCGCACGCCCTGCTTTTACTAACCAAGACGCCACTTCCTGAGCCTCTCTGCCATTTCACCGTTTCAGGCTTTCTTCGACGAGGATTACATCGGCAGCCACCCTCAGGATGGTGACAAAATCTCGCAGCTGAAAGATTTGATGCAGGAGCAGGTGAGAAGCGCGAGTGCCACCCTCGTCCAGCCGGATGATGTCAAAAGCTTCCTTCCAGCTTGAGGTGCTGGGAGCTGGCCTGGCCGTGCACGGCAGACTGGTGCATCCTGAAATGCGGCCGCTGCACAAGAAGCTGATGGATCGGTTCCAGGTGATCAGAAGCAGCCTCTGCCGGGTAAGAACTCAGGACAGCAAGAATCCTTTTTGTTGCGACCCCGTTGACTTTTGCTGCAAATGTCACCATGCGCGCTCTGGGCTGGGACGCTGAAGTATTGTCGTGGTGATTTGCCACCGTTGATTGAAGTTGCCATTGTGCCCGTGTTGCAGGCGCCATGCGCTGCAAGCCAAGCCAACACTGCTGGAGGAATTGCGGGTCCCGAGGGCTTCACGGTGCACCGACACAGGTCAGGGTCCTTTGTCTTGAAGGGAAATCGATGCGGCAGTGAATAGATTTGTCTCGAATAAATTTGAAAAGTCCTTTGTGCATTTGAAACTAGCCTTTTTGCACTTGCCATGGACCGGAAATGGCATTCCAGGCACTTGGGAGTCGGGTAACAACCCGTCACGGCTCTCCTAACATTGACAAGCTAAGTCGTGACTGCTTATTACGCTGGACATCAATGTCAGTGGACAGCAAGTGGTAAAATGTATTTTCAAACATGAAAAAAATTAAGTTGGCAACTTTTTACTGCTGAAACTTGCCGAAAGCGAATTGCATGCCTATATCAAAGTTAATTGTCTCAATCGCAGACGATGGCACGCGACCCAGCCCTTATCTCGTCTTGTGTCTTTTGCTTAAAGGAGCAAAGAGCGGTGTGGTGTGTCAACTTGTCTTTTCCTTTTTTCCTTCAGTCCCACTCGTGTGGAGTCTTGGCGTCTCCGTTCCCTGTCTACCTTTCTCGCCTCCTCAGATCGTGCCAAGTGCATTCATCTGGCATTTTGTTTGCTTCCTTCCGTTTCTCTCTGTTCCCTCCCACTGCGGTTGACGTCGTCTGGGCCTTTGTCATCTCCCCACTTGGCTTCTTCTCTCACCACATCTCCAGTGAGGCGGCAAATGTTGGAAATGTGCCCATTCTGGCCGACGGCCAAGACCTCGACGGCATTCAGGTGAGGCAAGCAAATCGGGAGAAGCATGAGTCTGAGCAAATAGTGTCTCATTGCTCTGCTGCCAGCCTTAGGAAATCAAGCAGACACTATTATTTTTCTACCTAACATAGTGAACACGTTTACGGTGCCCAAACACAGATCTGAAAGGCAACCGCTCGCCAGCTACTAAAATTGCCTCCACCATTGGGTTGGCACCTCCGGCAAGGAAACCTTTTGCCCGTTGGGCTCCGCTGGGTGGCTCGACCGTACTACTGTATAGCTTGCGTTCACCGCAGTCTTTGGATTCTGCCTCGTTCTTTGAAATAGGATGGAGGCTGGGCCTAAGTTCGATCAACAACACAAAAACATTTTTATCAAGTCATACAAAATGGAATGATGTATTTTCTTCAAATCCAAGTCGAATCAAAGATTGAACAGAACTGCAAGCCAAGCAGAGCAGGTCCATCGCTACCAGCAGAATGTTGACATGTCAAATGTTGGACTCCAGGCAAGCCGCTCCTGCTCCAACTTTAGCTGCACCTACCCTGCTCCCTTTCACGCTGTCAGCTCGGTTCTGCCAACGCACGTAGGTAATGACCGCGCATGCCTGAAAAACACCTAGCAACCTCACTCGCCTTCCCGCCTTCGTCCGTGTCAGAAAAGAGCACAGACGAAACGATGCTGCTTATTCCGTTGCAGCGAGAGCACCCCATCAGCATCATGTACCGAAACTTGAGTGAGGACGGACAGGTTAGCACGCAGGCACGCACGCAGAATAGAAACGACCAAGGGGACATGCTGTGTTCGCTCGCATGCTGGAGTCTGAAAAGGCCCTCAGCCTCTCACTTAAAATTTCGCTCCTTTCTTCTTCCAGAGAGTGTTCCTTCATCAGCTGATGAGTCCGGCTTGGAAACCCTGCAGTGACCCCTACCTGTCCTCCTCTGACAAAGGTCGGTAAGTCTTCCGATTCATGTTTAACAAACCCTCCTAAACTGGCCTTGCTTTGGCAGTTGTGACCGTGGTGGCTGGCAGTTGGAGTTTGGACTGCGTGACCAGAAAAGTCATCCCTGTTCTGTCTGCCCACGTTGGCGCCGCACCTCCCGTTCCCCCACGGAATACGCAAGCGCACGGTACGGCTGCGTGCAAATGCCCCTTTCCTTTGAGTTGGTCGAGCAGTTGGCAAAATACACTGCTCAAAAAAATTAAAGGAACACTTTGAAAATACATCAGATTTCAATGGTGACTACAAAAATGTTTGATATCTACACTGATATGGACAGTTTAATGTCTCAGGAACAAAAAGATGCCACATCTTTTGATGGAAATAAAAGTTTGCAGCCTACAGAGGGCTCAGTATATAGACACCCCAAAAATCAAAGTGAAAAAATGATGTGGCAGGCTCGTCCATTTTGCCTAAATTCAATTTCTGCAACTCAAAATTATTTTCAATATCTTGTGCGGCCCCCACGTGCTTGTATGCATGCTTGACAACTTTGTGGCATGCTCCTAATGAGACGACGGATGGTGTCTTGTGGGATGTCCTCCCAGATCTGTCTAAGGGCATCAGATGCCTACAACCTGTAAAGTCTGAGGAGCAACCTGGCCTATTGGACTGAAACATTATGTCCCAGAGGTGTTCTATCGGGTTTAGATCAGGTGATCGTGAGGGCCATTCAATTGTGTAAATTCCTTCATCCTCCAGATACTGTCTGCATACTCCTGCCACATGAGGCCGGGCATTGTCATGGATCAGGAGGAACCCAGGACCTACTGCACCAGCGTAGGGTCTGACCAAGGATTTCATCCCGATACCTAATAACTGTCAGACTGCCGTTCTCTACCTTGTAGAGGTCTGTTCTTCCCTCCATGGAAATGCCTCCCCAGACCATCACTGACCCACCACCGAACCGGTCATGCTGAATGATGTTGCAGGCAGTATAGCGCTCTCCTTGGCTTCTCCAGACCCTTTCACGTCTATCACAGGTGCTCAGGGTAAACCCGCTCTCATCTGTGAAAAGCACAGGGCGCCAGTGGCGGACTTGCCGATTCTGGTGTTCTATGGCAAATGCCAATTGAGCTCCACAGTGCTGAGCAGTGTGCATAGGGTATACTACAGGACGTCATGCCCTCAGGCCACCCCTGTGAAGTCTGTTTCTGACTGTTTGGAAAGAGACATTCACACCAGTAGCCTGCTGGAGGTCATTCTGTAGGGCTTGGGCAGTGCTCAACCTGTTTCTCCTTGCACAAAGCAGCAGATGTCGGTCCTGCTGATGGGATGAGGACCGTCTACGGCCCTGTCCAGCTCTCCTAGTGTAACTGCCTGCCTCCTGGAATCTCCTCCATGCTCTGGAGATTGTATCGGGAGACACATCAAATCTTCTTGCAACAGCACGCATGGATGTGCCATCCTGGAGGAGTTGGACAATCTGCTCAACTTCAGTAGGGTTAAGAAATTGCCTCATGCTCCCAGTCGTGATAATGACTCTAGCCAAAGCCAACACTTGTGGAAAACCAGTTAAAGAAGATGGAGAGAGGAACTTGAAATGGCCTCCACCTGCAAAACCAGTCCTGTTTTGGGGACCATCTTGTTGTTGCCCCTCTAGTGCACCTGTTGTTAATTCCATCAACACCAATGCAGCTGAAACTGATTCACAACCCCCTCTGCCGCGTACCTGACCAAAACCTTATCAGAAAAGTCTAATTGAATTCATGCCATACCCTGATAAAAAACTGTTTCTTTAATTTTTTTGAGCAGTGTAGTTGGATCAAGTCACAGATGAACACCCCCAACCTATAGTCTTCTCTTTGCAGCCTCTTGCCTCTCCGTCACGCCCCCCCCTGTCGCCCCCACCTGTCGACGATGTTTTCCACCACCTATTAGGTGACCTCCTCCTGCTCTCGCTGTGTGCTCCCGAGCAAAGTTACTCTCCTTCCCATTTCTCCCACCAACCCCTCCTCCTCATCCCCTCTGGGATGCATTGAACGTGAGTGAAACGGCACATAAACAAGCTGCTGCTTCTTCTTCTTTGGGCTGCTCCCGTTAGGGGTCGTCAAGCAGATCAATGTTTTCCAATTCACCTCTGTCTCTTCCTCTGACACAGCCACCACCTGCATGCCCTCCCTTACAATGCCCATAAACTTCCTCTTTGGCCTCCCTCTTCTCCTCCACCCTCCTCCCTATGTAGCCGCCGGTCTCTGCTCAGCACATGTCCAAACCACCTCAATCCCGCCTCTCTGACTTTGGCTCCCAACCCTCCCACCCGAGTTGTCCCTCTGATAGATTCATTCCTAATCCCATCTGTCCTGGTTGCTCCCAAAGAGAATGGCAACATTTTAATCTCTGCCACCTGCTGCTGCGCCTCCTTCTCTTTTTGTTAGTGCCACCGTCTTGAAGCCATACAGCTAGTTGTATGTAAACCAGCTTATGGATGCAAAAATAGGAAATGTCAAAGGTTGTTGATTCTGATCCCTACAGCCTACAGCATTTGAGATGTATCTCACCTTCCCATTTACTGCTATATACTGGACATTTTATAGCATCCCCACCTTTCCAGCAATAGACTCTTTGTGATTAAAGTGGCCATGAACGCTGTTTTCCATCTCGCCTGCAGTGTTTCCTTGACTTGCCCATCAGTCCAGCGTCCATCCTGGATGGCATCACCCTGTCAGGCAGTAGCAGCAGGAGCAGCGCAGCACCACCACCAGCACCAAAACAATGTGCCGCGGAATGAAGCAACATCATCTCAGGGCGGCTGTCTTGCGATGTTGATGATGTTTATGGCTTAGACTTACATGTTTGTATGATTGCAGAGCTCTCCCCGTGTTTGGCTGCCTCCTCAAGTACACCCCTCCCTAAAGTTTTAAAATTAGGGTGTGGATCTCCACCTTAAAAAACAAGAGGGGGAGGGTTAAATAAAGGAGAATTCGGGCACTGGCTGGGTGAGGTTAGGGTTACTTTTTTTTTTTATTAAAAAGGGCGGGTTCTTCCTTGAAAAATATATATTTTCTCAATTTTAAATGTGTCGACCACATCTAGAGATCCTCTCCATACATCAAACAATAACAAAACATTAATCAAAACAGTAAGAAAGATAGAGGAGGAAGGAATGTTTTGGGGGAATTTCGTTTCAGGGCGTATGTTTTAATCAGGAGAAAATGAGGATGGGAGGGAGGAGGAAGAATTACAGTTGGGATTAGGTTGACGATTTGGGTGGGGTAGGGTTGGGGTTAAGGTAAGGGTTGGGATTAGGGTAAAATTTGGGGTGAAACATTAGGGTTAGGTTGTGAGTATTTAAACCCAATTTGGAAAGAGCGGGGGGCTGTGCAAGGACCTCCCATTCCAGGTACCCTCACTGTCCAAAACCCCTGACGGTGTCATGGCCGCTTTCGTCCATGGCACACTACCACGCTTCCATTTTTAAGTTATTTTCTATTTACAATTTATGTATTTATTATTTATTTTTATCACATTTTTAGTTTCTTTTTGCATCTTCTTCAGGTAAAACACACTGAAAACTAGAGCTGGCTGGCTGCAATGAGAGAGCTGCTGTCAGTTTGAGAGCTGAAAGCAGAATTATCAATTTCTGCAGTCTCCTCCTTTTGTACCCTCCCCTTTCTACGCTTTTTATGTTTTTCAGTACTTTCAGTTTTATCTCCTAAATGATGAATGAAACCAAATGTCCGTATTATTTCAGGTTTACATCAATGATTTTAATTGAATTGCATGTTATATTTTATAATTTAAATCACCCGCGACATGTTGAATTAAATTGACCCCTGAAGAATTAGCAACATGATTTGAAATGGTGTATTTATAATTATCCTATATGAATTTGTATGTGTATTCATGATATACTGTATTTTCCGGACGATAAGTCGCAGGTTTTTTTCGTAGTTTGGCCGAGGGTGCGATTTATAATCATATATGAAATTATTAACACGTTATTACTTGATAATTAACGCATTACTTACTATTATAGTTGATCACTTCAAGTCATTTTCACTTTAAACCGCATGGAGCCGCCACTGATGATGAGTCTGAATCCATTCACTGACTTCCGGAGTAAGGAGTTGTTCATAACACAGAGGACAGAGATTGACATACAGGACGAAGAGTTCGATGAATTTAATGATTTGGAGTTTGTTGGAATAATTGGATGGTCAGCCTTACCAAGGGCCTTATAATTTACGAGTTGGACTCCCTTGCTTCAACAAAGCTCTCTGTCTAGCGCCAGAGAATTCCTCAGTGAGTTCATGGCGTCGTTGATGTGTCATTAACTCCTGGAATCTATGTGCAACAGGAAGTCTCAACGATGTGGTACACGCCACCTTGTTCTGCAGTCATCAAGTCCAGAACCATCCTGTTTTGCAAGACCATCAGGCCAATAGCCTGAATCTCTCTGTTTTGTCCATCATTGACTTGCAGCGAGAGAGATTCAGAAAAGATTGGAAACGATAGTTCAGTGTCTCGATGAAGAGTGATTGTTTTCCAACTCCGATCCAAGGAAAAAGCGCATGAACAACTTTGTCTCCGACAGTCCACACTTTGTGGCTGTCAGGGACATTCGCACCCCAGATGGGGGTAATGTGGTTCAAAGGCTGCAACAGCCCTGCGTCTACATCCAGAAGAGTTGTGTGCTGTCGTCAGCTGATGATGTTGTATCCTGTCGGTGTTGTCGGTCACCCACACTGGTGCACACACCCGTGTCCATTTGGCGGGCAGCATCGGACAACTCTTCTAACCACTAAGCCACGAGCCATTCTGGTTGAAGCAGGTCCCGTCCAATGGTGCAGCCATGTTGGTAGGAGAGCCCTGACGCCTTGAAATGGCTCTCCCATCCTAGCACTCAGCGGGGATGTCCAAAGCTCCCATCCAGTTTCCCCCTGGAGATGAGTCGTTAATGCATTCGTGGGTTTCATTTTCTTGGATGAAACACGTGTAGTCCATTCCAGGTAGCCTTTTTGTTTCGGCCACTTGTGGCATCTGTCGTCCTTCAACAGTCACATTGGGATTAATCCAAAATAATTTGATCACGGGTTCTTTTCTGTGAGTCCAGGGCGGTAGGGGTAGCATCACTGACTGTGACAGCACGGTGTTAAAATCCAACCCCTCCCACAGAGGCCATGCATTTCGCCTCAGTGACAGTCATTGTTCTGGCCTCCAGGTGAACTTGCGTGGAAGAAGGTGTGTGGGGGGAGTTTGGAATACACATAGCATCCCTCCTGTGTGTGGGTACCAAGTGTTGGTTTTGTGTGGGTTTCTGGGGTCCCATGACCAGTCCTCAAAGTTCTCATCATGTGACCATCTTTTTCCTCGGTCATATTCAGATGAGCCCATAGACCATAGCACACTTCAACCACAACGCAGCAGAGGATCCACCTGGCATGTGGAGCCCCGTTGCAACTACAGTGGCAGAGACACCGATATTTCCCATTCCAGTTGGCGGGCGGCATCGGACAACTCTTGTGACCACAAAGCCACGATCCGTTCTGAATGAAGTAGGTCCCGTCTGATGGTGCAGCCATGTTGGTAGGAGAGCCCTTACGCCTTGAAATGGCTCTCCCATCCTGGCACTCAGCAGTGATGTCCAAAGCTCCCATCCAGTTTCCTCCTGGAGAGCACTCGCCGTCAATGCATTTGTGGGTCTCATTCTCTTGGATGAAACACGAGTAGTCCATTCCAGGTAGCCTTTTTGTTTAGGCCACTTGTGGCATCTATCGTCCTTAAACAGTCACATTGGGACTAATCCAAATGAGTTCGATCACAGGTTCTTTTCTGTGAGTCCAGGGCGGTCGAAACTGACTCTGACAGCACGGAGTTGAAATCCAACTCCTCCCACAGATGTCATGCATTTTGCTTCGGTGACAGTCATTGTTCTGGCCTCCAGGTGAACTTGCGTGGAGGAAGGGGGGTGGGGGGGGGGGGTTGGAACACACAGCATCCCTCCTGTGTGTGGGATCTCACAGTGAAGGTCACACAGCGGTACCAATTGTTGGTTTCGTGTGGGTTTCTGGGGTCCCATGACCAGTCCTCAAAGTTCTCATCATGTGACCATCTTTTTCCTCGGTCGACATTGTCACTTGGTCTATTCAGACAAGCCCATAGACCATAGCACGCTCCCCACAACGCAGCAGAGGATCCACCTGGCATGTAGAGCCCCGTTGCTACTAGGATGACAGAGACACCGATATTTCCCATTGCCTAGTCAGAGTGGGGATCTTATGGATTCTTCACCAACATTGAGATGCCCCACCCTAAACGACGAGGCCCCTTTGTAGTCAGACTTCCCCCCACTCCGCAAATGGGGTCAAGCACTCTCTGTTGCGTCCAGTGGCTGAGGTGAAAACAGCTGGGCCTTCCAGCAATGTTCAGTGCAGTGGGGGTAGTCAGCAAGACTTGGAATGGTCTCTCCCACCATGGCTGGCCCAGTTTGTCCTTTTTGACGACCTTTATGTCGTCTCAGTCTCCTGGCTTGGAGCGGTTGTTGAACTGTGGGAAAGAAAGATCAGGCGGCAGTAGATTTGCATTTGACACATCTTTCAGTTTGAGTACTCTGATCATGCTATCTGCCAAGGACTGTTCTTCGTCTACTTTTTTCAAACGTATCATTCACTAGTCAATTTTATTGCCCTTTTGAACTGGGCAAATAGGAGTGTTTGCGAGAAGAGTTTGAGCACTTCCTAATGATTCCTCCTGACCAAAGACCATTTATGACAGGCGCTATCTCATTTATTGCCTCCTGTTTCAAAGGATATTGCTTAACTTTTGGACGCCACTCTGATCTTGGGTTGATCTGTACTGGGGGAATGGATGTTAAAAGTCCTACATCAGATGGGCCCTTTGTCCACAGTTTTTCAGGAAGACCAGCCAATTCCCACTCCTCCTTTTCATTCAAACAAGTGTTGATTAGCCAGGGAAGCGCATAAGCACGTGCCCTTCCAACAGCTGCACCACTTCCTCATAGCTCATTTAGTCACTTTTCAATCATCTTGCGATTGCTTCAAGCAAAAGTTTGAAAAGCTTGAGAAAATTTTAACTTAATGGTATAACGCCAAATGTATTAGAGAATCCATATGTCGTAAAATGTTGTATTATTACTATCTTTCACGATCTGTCCTACTCCCTCCCTCCTTCTGAGGCTTGGCAACACCCATGCCTCACCTTGACAAACTTTTTGGGAGGATGTGTTCTTTACTATATATGATTCTATCATCATTTAATTTGACTTTCTTTCCAAAACGCTTCTCAATTTCCCGGTTCACACATCTTCTGCATGTGTTACTGGTTCTCCAGTTTTTTGTCTGTAATTATTAATCCAAAAACAACTTTTTTTTTGTTTTTCCTTAGCATTTAACTTACTCAAAATCACTCTTTCTTCAAAGTTGCTCAACTAATTTTCCATAGTAGTCTCCAACAACTTCAACCATTCAACCTGTATTTTCTTTTCATTCAGGCAATCATTCATCCTTGCCCATATGCACCTCACAGTCTCCAAAAAGGAGTCTTTCTATCAGATTGGTCTGAATTTATCCAAGATCTCCACACAACATATATCATTTTCAGCGCAATCTCTCGGATTTAACTCACATATAGAAGTTTGTATAATCTTATAACACAACCAATCAATTATTCCTATTAAATTTAGCATTACAATGTCTTAAATTCACAATTTTGCTTCTTCCAATTCCTGAAAGCATGTTCTGTCGTTTTTTTTTTTTTCCCTCGAATTTCTCATGAGGGCTCGACACTAACATGCACTAGTGTGGATCAGTTTTTGCTCGCAAACAGATTTCTCTCTTTTTCTCATATTTTTATCTTTCTTTTGTTTCTGTTCTGCGGTGCAAATTGGATAGACAAAAGATGAGCAATTTCTTTGCACTAAAAGTTTAGCCAATTTCAACATTCTAACACATACGCACACACATGCACAGCTCTCGCGCGCGAAAGGTAGGTCCCAGCACCAACCACTTGATCTGCAAATTTTAACTTTAGTGTACACACACAATTTGATCTCTGGTCATTTGCCATTGGGCATACAAACAGCATTGTCATACTTCTTGTATGGACAGGAGCTCTAATAATTATATTACTGTTTTACAAACCCCAGTATCACACAAAAACTCTACTTCACTTCCTCCAATGTTTAAGGTAACATATGTTTTTTCTTTTAATGCATTCAAAATGTCCCATGCTGCATGGATATCCACTATCTCTTCCTCTGTGGGAGCACAGGAGATCAAAGGGGGGGAATCTAGTCATGCTGAAAATTTGGTTTTTCCTCTGCCCCTTCCTCCACCCTTTGATCGGTATTGTTTTGCAAAACAATACCCTCGTGCAAAGTGTCCTGGTCTCCCACAGTTCCAACAGTTGTCCGAATCTGATGGGGGTTTTGATTTGAATGGTGGCTTGCGACCTTGTTGGTATCTAACTCTTCCTCTGCCCCTTTGGGAACTTTGGAAGAAAAGTCAAAGTCAGCTTTATTGTCAATTTCTCCACATGCCAAAGACACACAAAGAAACCGAAATTTCGTTCCCCCCTATCCCACGGTGACAAGACATGGCTCACAACAGACAAACAAGTAAACAAGTATAACAAAAGCGTGCTGACTAAATAATGAATAAATAACACAACAATAAATAAATAAATAAGAGGAGCAGGAAAAAAAAAAGGAGCAAGTGCGCGTACAGCAGACATTCCCGAAAATAGCGCAACAGTGCCGCATGCTACGCAGAAGGGGGTAGCGAGTTCAGGGCCCTAACAGCCTGGAGAAAGAAGCTGTTGGCGAGTCTGGTGGTGCGGGAGCGCAGGCTCCTGTACCTCTTCCCAGAGGGCAGAAGGTCAAACAAAGAGTGAGCCGGGTGACTCACATCTCTGGCAATCGAGGTTGCCTTGCGGGCGAGATGGGAGGTGTAAATGTCCTTCAGGGAGGGGAGCGAAGCACCAATAATCTTACCAGCCGTATTCACTATGCGCTGCAGGGCCTTCAAGTTCTGTTCAGTGCAGTTACCACCCCAGACAGCTATGCAACTGGTGAGGACGCTCTCAATGGTGCCATGGTAGAATGTAGACAGGACTGCCTGAGGAGCACATGCACGCCTGAGCTTCCGCAGGAAGTACAGGCGGCGCTGAGCTTTCTTTGCCAGTGACGAGGTGTTTGCGGACCAGGAGAGGTCCTCACTGATGTGCACCCCCAGAACTTGGTGCAGCTCACCCTCTCCACCACAGCACCGTCGATGATCAGCGGCAGGTGTGTTGTGTGACCCTTCCGGAAGTCAACAGTGATTTCCTTGGTCTTATTGACGTTCAGCAGGAGGTTGTTGTCCCTGCACCACGTGGTCAGAAGGTCAACTTCCGACCTGTACCGAGTCTCGTCGCCCTTCGTGATGAGACCCACCAGAGTCGTGTCGCCAGCAAACTTCACTATGCGGTTGTCGCTGTAGGTCGCAGTGCAGTCATGCGTCAGCAGGGTGAAGAGCAATGGACTGAGCACGCAGCCCTGGGGGGCCCCCGTGCTCAGCGTGATGCTGGCGGAGATTTTGTCGCCAACACGCACCACCTGAGGCCTCTGACAGAGGAAGTCCAGTAGCCAGTTGCAGAGGGAGGTACTGAGGCCCAGCTCGTCGAGTTTGCAGATGAGTCGCTGCGGCACAATGGTGTTGAAGGCAGAGCTGAAGTCTACAAACAGCAACCTCACATATGAGCCCTTTCTCTCCAGGTGGGTGAGGGCCGAGTGGAGGGCAGAGCAGATGGCATCCTCAGAGGACCGCTTGGCACGGTACGCAAACTGGAAAGGGTCAATGGTGGGGGGGAGAACGGACTTGATGTGCTCCATGACCAGCCGCTCAAAGCACTTCATGATGATGGGCGTCAGTGCCACAGGGCGGTAGTCATTGAAGCAGGACGGTGCAGGTTTCTTCGGCACAGGAACGATGGTGGCAGCCTTGAAACACGAGGGGACGATGGCCTGCTGCAGGGAAACGTTAAAGATGTCCGTGAAGACACCCGACAGCTCCCCAGCGCAGTCCTTCAGCGCTCGACCCGGGATGTTGTCAGGGCCCGCCGCCTTACGGGTGTCAATAGCGGCAAGCGCCCTCCTCACACCGTCGGCAGAGAGGCGCAGGGGCTGCTCGTGTGGGGGGGGGAGTGGTCTTCAGCGGGCAAGTGCTGTTCTGGGCGTCGAAGCGAGCAAAGAAGCGGTTCAGATCGTTCAGCAAACGGACGTCGCCCTCACAGCTCCTCGGCGCGGGCTTGTAGTCCGTGATGGTCTGAATGCCCCGCCAAAGGCTTGCTGTCCTTGAAGAGGGTGGAGACCTTGCACGAGAACGCCGTCTTCGCTTCTTTGATGCCTCGGGACAGGTCGGCCCTCGCTCTCCTCAAGCCAGCCTCATCCCCCGCTCTGAAAGCCTTGTCCCTGGCCCTCAACAGTCTGAGGACAGCCCCCGTCAGCCACGGCTTCCAGTTCGCGCGAGTGACGACGGATTTCGAGCAAGTCACATCATCGATGCACTTCGTGATGTAAGAGGTAACAGAGTCAGTATACTCCTCTATGTCCGTCCAATCGTTGTAGGTGGCTGCCTGCTTAAACAAGTCCCAGTCAGTGGTGTCGAAGCAGTCACGAAGTGCATCGGAGGCACCCTCAGGCCACACTCGAACCTGCCTCCGAACCGGCCTGGATGCCTTTACCAATTGTCTGTATGCGGGCAAAAGCAAAACGGTGAGATGGTCGGAAAGCCCCAGATGGGGGAGGGGGGTGGCTTTGAAAGCTCCCTTTTGCGCCGAGTAGACTAGGTCCAGGAAGCTGTCTCCACGTGTCGGAAAAGGAACATGCTGGTGAAGCCTCGGGAAAACAGACTTCAGGTTGGCATGATTGAAGTCTCCAGCGAAGATGGTGAAACCGTCAGGGTGCGCTGTTTGCTGTTCACTGACAGCCTGGTACAGTTCACCAAGCGCCGCGATCCTGTCTCCTTCGATGTTGGAAGGCGGGATGTATACCGCGACTAGCAGAATCGCGGTAAATTCCCTCGGCAGATAAAAAGGACGGCACTTAATGATCACAAACTCCACAAGCGGAGAGCAGTGCTTACATACCACCACAGAGTCCCGGCACCATTCTTCTCGGATGTAGACGCATATTCCACCTCCTCGCGACTTTCCCCCTCGTACAATGGCGCGGTCCGCCCGATAGCACGCTAGCCGCTCCAGATGCACGGCAGAGTCCGGAATGTTGTCACTCAACCAGGTCTTGGTGAACACGAGCACACAGCAGTTCCGCACCGTCCGTAGACCTCAGCAGGCGAACGTAATCCATTTTGTTGTCCAGCGATCGAACATTCGCCAGAAGAATGGAGGGCGCCGCCGGTCGCGCTGGGTTGGCCGCCAGCCTGGCCTGGACGCCTCCGCGCTTGCCCCTCTTCTGCCTCCTCGCACACCGTTTCCGACGGCTCCCAACCGGGGGAGGAATAGCGGGTGAGGTCGGCGACGTTTCAGGACGTAGCAGTCCGAGCGCCTTTAATGTCGACGCTTCAAAGTCCAGAACGCCGCAAAACCCACTTCTGCCGATGTCAAGCAGAACCTGCCTGCTGTACTTGTAGCACGGACGAGACGAACACACAAGACTGTCGGACGAACACTCATTAGACGAACAAATCACCGTACTGACGGGACAGAGAGTGGCCGCTGCGTGTGCACGCGCCGCCATCTTGAAAAAGAAGAAGATCGTTGTATCTCCATTTAGATCATTATCATCATCTAGATGAAATACATCACAACTTTTGCCTTTCTCAATCCCTTTGTCAGCGTCTCTGGGCCACTGCATGTTTTTTGTAAACCACGCAGTGTCCGCTTCCACCAAGTATTTCCTCACCCAATTGCCTAAGTCAGGGGGGAAACCAGTGAGGAGCGCAATTTTAAAATGTTGCTGATAAGCACTCTCATCTGCATCATTGAATGGGATGCCACTATGCACCCAGATTTTTTTTCCAAAAATATTATGATTTATTTTTTTTTTTTCTTTGAGGATCCTCAATGCAGGTTTAAATTGACCTTTCAACAACTTATTAGCCTGTGTTATTGCCGTTGATCAATGATAGAACTGCTTTTTAGTCAATTTATCCTACCAGTCACACTCTCAACCACACAAACTCAACCGCTTTGTATTTTTAGGCCTATTCAGGATGGGTGTAAAACCCTTCCAAACAGCTTAGAAAAACGGACAAAAAAAGAATCTACGCCCTTCTTCAATTAGGAAAAAGAAGCTCTGTTTTTTCTTAGCCTGTTCCTTCCACTGGGACTAGAATCCCAACTGTTTCATGGCTTGGAAAAACCAAAGCCGTATTCTCATTGCCCGGACAAATCAAAGCCGTATTCTCATACCCCGGACAAACCAAAGCCGTATCTCATAGCTCGGACAAACCAAAGCCGTATCTCATAGCTCGGACAAACCAAAGCCGTATTTCATAGCTCGGACAAACCAAAGCCGTATCTTTAGAGCTTTAACTTACTTATCCCCTGGTTCGTTGCACTGCCGGATCCCGTCAATCCACCTCTGTCAGACGAAGGCAGACCTAAGATGCTGGCCCAGCGAAGAATTCTCTTCCCAGGACTTCCTTTTCCAGGTCCTCCTAATGGACGCTGGCTTGTCGACAATGCAGCACGTCCTCCTCCGTCAGCCAGATCGCGGGTATGAGGGATCCGGGTCACGTCACCAAAATGTTAGAGTTGTGCTCACTCCAACTTAATTTGCAAGAACCAAACAGGAAACAATTAAGTCCTTTTAAGCACCTGCAGGTGGAGAGTCCATTCGTTGCTGTGTGGACAGCGATGATCGAATGAAGTCTGACTCAGGCCTCTTGTAGGAGCATTTTTATCAGGAGAAACAGAGTGGGGGTTGAGAGTGGGGGTGAGAGTTGACAGGATGGGGCCGAAGCCCCTGGTCTGCTGATCAAAGCACAGCAGGGGGTCTTTCACGATGTTGTGTAAACAAAACAACTTTGATTGCTTCCTCTGCAGCTCGTCAATCAGTTCAAAAGATCTTAGCACTTTGTTCAACTACTTTTGTTAGGACAGGACAAGCGAGTTTAATTAATACAGGTTACATTCCAACATAGGCATAGGATCAAACTAATCTATCAACCCTAACATCATGTACCCCCTAGAATACCTCCGTGTACCCCCATTTGACAACCACTGTTCTAAATAGTACTACTTCACGTTGGCAGGGCTGGGTAACAGGACTGTTGTCTTTAGTTCCCGGGGAAGGAGGGGGTCTTGTAGAGTCGCCCCTCTGGATGAAGCAGCTCTTTTTTTATTTAAAAAGAAAAGAGGACCTCGCGTAGGCAGGGATAAGAAACTTGTGTGGTTGAGAGTGTGACTGGTAGGATAAATTGACTACAAAGAGAATTTGTTGAAAGGTCAATTTAAACCTGCCTTGAGGATCCTCAAAGAAAGAAACATTTTGAAAACATTTTATAAACCTAAAATACCAAATTAAGATGGGAAATAAAAAGGGTAAATCTCTAGCTCGAGAGGAGAAGTACATGGCGAGTCGATTTCTTAATTGTATGCGATACATGCCGAAGTGGAAGAAAAAGTATGGAGTCGAAGGGAAGTTGAAAGTTGAAATGTGGAAGATAGTGGTTGAAGTTTTGGAGGAGAGTGTGGGTAGGAAGACAAAGGGACTGAAAAAGGAAAGAAAAGAGAGAGAATTGAATTGTGCTAGAGTGTGGTTGAAAGCGACAAAAGAGAGAAGAGAACAAATCCAAAAGACAATAGATAGAAAGGTGAAAAGTGATGAGGCCGCGAGTATGTCTGTCAGGCCAGAAGACAATGAGGCAACAGTGCGCAGGCGCTCAAGGCGCAGCTCAAGGCGCAGCTCAAGGCGCAGCTCAAGGCGCAGCTCAAGGCGCAGCTCAAGGCGCAGCTCAAGGCGCAGCTCAAGGCGCAGCTCAAGGCGCAGCTCAAGGCGCAGCTCAAGGCGCAGCTCAAGGCGCAGCTCAAACAGAGGAGCAAGAGGGGCCTTCCGCTCCTATGCAAAACTTGTATTCAAATTTAACAGACCTACACCCTCCCCCATACAATAGCAAAAAAGGTCAGTGTCACATTATTAGAAGTCCTGTACAAACAAGAGGTTTGACCACTGTTGCTAGATTTTCCCAAAATTTAGACAATGTTGATATGTGCCCAATGACACAGGTGCCAAACCCTATTGTAGGGGAAGGCCACCCTCCACATACATATGTTTTTCGGCCATGGACTTTGGAGGAGGCAAGAAAAGCAGTTGAAGGGGTTCCCCCTGTTGCTGAAGACCCAGATAAATGGGCAGAAGACATGGATGGAATCATACATTCCTACAGACTAAATGGGCATGAGGCAGGAGAAGCTGCAATGTTTTCTTTGGGAAAAGACTGGGCAAAGGTTAGAGGGAATTATACAGGTAGAAATAACCAAGGGCCTTTCCCCTATCTCGTTGAGGGAAATCAACTGGGAGGAGAACATGCAGCACAATGGAATGATCTTGTGCAAAGAGTGAGAACTATATTTCAAAGACGAGCGAATTATGGTCATTTGGCAGGAATAAAACAGAAGCCTGAGGAAGGTACTGATGATTTTAGCTTAAGATTTGAAAAAGAATTCAGGGTGCATAGTGGCATCCCATTCAATGATGCAGCTGAGAGTGCTTATCAGAAACAGCTTAAAAATGCGCTCCTCACTGGTTTCCGCCCTGAAATAGGCAACTGGGTGAGGAAACACTTGGTGAAAGTGGACACTACTAGTGTTACAACAACCATGCAGTGGGCCGGACATGCTGAAAAAGTGATCAAAAAAGGCAAAAGTTATGATGTATTTCGTCTAGACAATGATGATGATGATGAACTAGATGAAGATACAACAGTCTACTTCCAACGGTCCCAACAGGGCAGAGGAAAAGGTAGAGGCTAATAAGGTCGCGGGCCGCCATACAATTCAAAATCCCCATCCGATTCAGACAACTGTTAGAACTGTGGGAAACGTGGTCACTGGTCAAAAGAGTGTTATAAAAATAAAAAAAAAATCAAGGGGCGGAGGAAGAGGCAGAGGAAAAGGCAAATTCTCAGCATGACTAGATTCCTCCCCTTTGATCTCTTGTGCTCCTACAGAGGAAGAAATAGTAGATGTCCATGCAGCATGGGACATTTTGAATGCATTAAAAGAAAAACCATATGTCACCTTAAACATTGGAGGAAGTGAAGTAGAGTTTTTGTGTGATACCGGGGCTTGTAAAACCGTAATAAAAACTAAAGTCCCAAATCTAAAGGCCTCCCAAAATACTATTTGGGTGAAATCCGCTGATGGGAAGGTACACAAGGAGAGTATCTCCAGTCCAGTTGAAGTAAGAGATGATGAAACTGGAAACATGGCTTCAGTCTCGATTGTCCTATCCCCAAAATGGCCCTGCTGGGACGAGATCTGATGACTAGATTGGGAATAGCAATAATTCCAGAAAAAGCATGGCATCCGAGCATGTAGAGTGAGAGATGTTGACTCATATACTGCACAAGCAGGGGAGCAGGTTTGCTGTTCTTATGCTGAACAGAATCCCAAGCTACCAAACAATTTACTGAATGAAGCCCGAAAACAATTGTCACGATCTGAATCAGAAATGACTTGGAATGAATTACATGTCACCATGAATATTCTCAGTGATCCACAAGATGAATATATTGAAAGTTTTCTCAGTGACACAGAAGTCACTTTAACAATCACTACTCTGTACACTGATCGCAGGTCATTTGCAGCTGCTGCTGTGCTCCTGCCCGCTCCTCAGAAAGACAAATACAAGTTGTCGCCTGTACCCCACATTTCATTATTTAAACCTCACAGTGTAACATGGGCAGATGTGGGTTGCCGAATAAAACTTGCTAGATCTGTCACTGATTATGAGGACAAAGGTGATGGGTGGAGCTACAGTACCAGTTGTGATGGAGGACTTTTAACGTCCATTGCAGATCAAACCAAGATCAGAGTGGCGTCCAAGAGTTAAGCGATATCCTTTAAAACAGGAGGCAATAAATGGTATTGCCCCTGTTATAAATGATCTTTTGTCAGGAATAATCATTAGGAAGTGCTCGGATTCTCCTTGTAACACTCCTATTTTTCCAGTTTGAAAGGCCAATAAAATTGATTGGCGAAGGATACAAGATTTACGAGCAGTGAATGATGCAGTGCAGACAAGAGCACCTAATGTGCCTGACCCACACACACTTCTGAACACTTTGAAACCTAACCAGAAGTTTTTCACAGTAATTGATCTTAGCAATGCAGTTTTCTCAGTGCCAATTCACCCAGATTCACAGTTTTGGTTTGCGTTTACCTTTAAAGGACAGAGTTATACGTACACCAGATTGCTACAGGGATTTGCTGATAGTCCAACCATTTTCATTCAAGCTATCATGGCCTGTTTGGCTGATTTTCTGATGTCAAACAAAAGCCTACTTCTAGTTATGTAGATGATCTCCTGATAGCCTCTGAAACTGAAGCTGCTTGCAAGGAAGACTCGTTAGAATTGTTACACTATCTCTGCAAAACAGGGAATAAAGTAAGCAAGAACAAACTACAATGGGTCAGACAGGAAGTGAACTATTTAGGTCACACGTTGACAGCTTCTGGAAGACTGATACAGAAAACCAGAAAGCAAATCATTCTAGATCAGTGGTTCCCAAACTTTTTCAGACTAGCTGAATTCACTTGGCTCCCCAGTGAATTCCTAGCGCCCCCCCCATCAACTGACTCGTCCTACCGCACATGTTGTGTACAAATCGTCGTCCGTCAACCCCCCCCCCCCCCCCCCCCCCCCGTCGACTGACTCGTCCTACTGCACATGTGTCGTCAAACAAACGTTCGAACTTCTGACTTCTGACTGCCACCCCCTACCGCCCCCTTCAACTTCTGACTTTGGACTACCGCCCCCTACCGCCCCCTGCGTCCTCACCGCCCCCCTACCGCCCCCTTCGTCCTCACCGCCCCCCCAGATCTTTCCACCGCCCACTTTGGGAACCACTGTTCTAGATGCACCAAAACCGGGGACAAAAAAACAAATGTCATATTTGGGGCTCTGCAGAGCATGGATCCCACATTATGCAGAAAAGACGCAACCGCTGCTGAATATTGTGCATGGAGTCCCCATGGCAATGATAGAAAAAATAATGTGGACACCAGTAGCGGATGATGCTTTTGTAGTACTGAAACAGGCTCTGATGGAAACTACAACTCTTATCTTGCCAGACTACAATAAAACCTTTGTTCAAACAGCAGACTGCAAGAATGGTTTTATGACCTCAGTGTTGCTGCAGAGTCATGGCAGTAAACTAAGACCAATTGCATTTTATTCAAAAAAACTGGATCCAGTGGCTCAATTCTTACCAGACTGTGTCCAAGTAGTATGCACGGCAGCTCTTGCAGTGAGACAATCTGCAGATGTGGTCCTCTTTCACAAAATGGAGCTGCTAGTTCCACATGCTGTAGACGTGTTGCTACTGCAAAGCAAAATGAACTTTTTGTCACCTGCCAGACACCTATCCTACACTGCTACACTTCTGTCGCAACCGCACATTGTGATATAGAGGTGCACAGTTCTTAACCCAGCAACATTGATCCCGTTGCCAGGGGATGGAACCCCACATAACATTTTAGATGCTACAGAACATCTACAGCTGCCCAGACAAGATTTAGGTGACACACCGCTTGACGAGGGGGAAAAGTGGTTTGTGGATGGATCATGTTCAAAGGATCCTAAAGGAAACAATCAAAATGGTTATGCAATTGTGAAATTGCCAGACCAGATTGTTGAAGCAGAGAAGCTTCCATACAACAGGTCAGCACAGGCTGCTGAGCTAATTGCACTAACAAGCTAATCTGCTTGTCAATTGGCAGAAGATAAAGAAGTCACTGTATACACAGAGTCAGTATGCGTTCTCTACTCTTGTTCTATTTTGTAAAACAACGGGAGCGCAGAGGGATGACATCAACCGGTAAGCCGGTTACCCATGCCTCCTTGTTAAAAGACTTGTTGCAGGCCATCCTTTTACCTGCTAAACTAGCTGTGTGTAAAAGTGCTGCTCACACCACAGGCACAGATGAAGTCTCAAGTGGAAACAGATTAGAAGACAAAATAGCTAAAGAAGCAGCAGCAGGGAAACATGGCCATGATTTTTAAAAATAGATTCAGAGGACATGCAGTTCATAGATGAAACTATACTGACAGACATGCAAAGCAATGCTCCAATGGTGGAAAAACGAATGTGGACAACAAAAGGTGCAATACTGGATATAGATAATATCCACCACATCAATGACAAACTGTTTTACCAAAACCACTTTTTAAGGCAGCAGCAATTGCGACACATGGACCTTGCCATGTGTCGACAGGAGGGATGAGGTCCATCGTACATCAACAATTCACTACCTTTGGTTTAGATGCTTACTTGAAATTTTTTTGTAAAGCATGTCCTGTTTGTGTGAAACATAATCCACGGGGAAACATGAGACCCAAGAGAGGCTCATTTCCAAAACTCTCTTACCCATTTCAAATCATGCATATGGATTATATTGAACTCACACAAAGTGCACCTCACAAATACTGCCTAGTGATGATTGATGCATTTCCCAAATGGGTGAAAATAGTTACATCTAAACGTGAAGATGCGTTAACAGTGGCAAAAGCCATCTGCAAAGCCATCATACCGACTCATGGCATCCCCCAAATCATTTACAGTGACAACACTTTGTGAAGCAAGTTGTACAGAACATGGCTGTACACCTTGGGATAACATTAAAAAACGACTGCGCTTGGCACCCTTCGAGTGCTGGCTTGGTTGAACGCGCGAACGCCACTATCAAAAGCAGGTTGAAAAAATGAATGGAAACAACAGGCAGATCTTGGCCAGAGTGTATAGACTTCGTGAAGCTCTATATGAGAATCACTCCCACTTCAGAAGGGTTAACACCTTTTGAAATCATCCACGGGAGACCATATAGACTACCTGTGTTCCCTGCAGATTTACAAAAGGCAGATAAGAACAGTCCTTAGCAGATTACATGATCAGAACACTCAGACTGACAGATGTGTCAAATGCAAATTTACTGCCGCCTGATCTTTCATCCTCACAGGTCGACAACCCCATCAAGCCAGAAGACTTGAGTTCAGGATGGCAGCGCGTGCACACGCAGCGGCCACTCTCTGTCCCGTTCGGTGTTTTGTGAGTGTTTACTGAGTCTTTGTCCGGCAGTTTTGTGTGTGTTCGTCTCGTGTGATACGTCGTGCTACTAGTGCGGCGGGCATGTTCTGCTCAACATCGGCGGAAGTGGGTTTTATGGCGTTCTGGACTTTGGTGCGGAGAGATTAAGGGCGCTCGGACTGCTTCGTCATGGAGCGACGCCGGACTGGCCTGCTCTTCCTCCCCCGGTTGGACTGCGTTGTGAGCTCGGACTGCTCCGTCCTGGAGCATTGTTGGGATGCGTCGGCAGCGGGTCTGCGAGGCAGCGGAAGAGGGGCCAGCGCGAAGACGTCGGGCCAGGCTTGCGGCCAACCCAGCTTGCCCAGCCGTGCCTTCCATTCTCCTGGCGTACGTTCGTTCGTGGGATGACAAGATGGGTTGCGTTCGCCTGATAGGATCCACGAACCGGACAGTGCGTGCCTGCTGTGTGCTCCTGTTCACAGTAGCGTGGTTGACTGTCATCTTTCTGGACTCTGCTGTGCATCGGGAGCGGCTAGCGTGCTATCACTCTTATATGTTCATCTTCTTGTTTTATTTTTCCTGTGTTGTTTACTTGTATGTGCGTTGTGAACTCTGTCTTGTCACCCTGGGATAGTGGGAAACGTAATTTCGATCTCTTTGTGTGTCTTGACATGCGGAGGAATTGACAATAAAGGAGACTTTGACTTTGACTTTGACTGGGTCTACATCAAAGTCATCTAAAGAAAGAACTGGGCCAGTCCACGGTGGGAGGGACCATTCCAAGTCTTGCTGACTACCCTTACCACAGTGAAAATTGCTGAACGGCCCAGCTGGATTCACCTCAGCCACTGCAAGCTGCAGGGAGTGCTGGAGCCCTCATTTCGGAGTGGTGGGGAAGTCTCACTACAAAGGGGCCTCATCGTTTAGGGTGGGGCGTCTCAATGTTGATAAAGCGAACAACGATCCCCACTCCGCTAGGCGAGGGTATGTCTCGGTGTCCCTGTCATCCTAGTAGCAATGGGGCTCCACATGCCAGGTGGATCCTCTGCTGCGTTGTGGTTGGACCGTGCTATCGTCTATGGACTCATCTGAACAGACCAAGTGACAATGTTGACTGTGGAAAAAGATGGTCACATGATGAGAACTTTGAGGACTGGTCATGGGACCCCAGAAACCCATGCGAAACTAACACTTGGTACCGGTACGTTAAGTTCACTGTGAGATCATACACACAGGAGGGTTGCTATGCGTGTTCCACACGTCCCCCTTCCTCCACACAAGTTCACCTGGAGGCCAGAGCAAAATGCATGGTCTCCACGGGTCGAGTTCGATATCAACACCGTGCTGTCACAGTCAGTGAAGCCAACCCTTTCAGGCCTGGACTTGCAGGAAGTACCTGTGATCGGCTTTTCTGGACAAATCTCAATGTGACTGTTCAAGGACGAACATTGCCGCAGGTGGCCTACACAGAAGCCACCTGGAGTGAACTATATGTGTTACATCCAAGGAAATAAGACCCACAAATTGACGGCGACTGCTCTTCAGGAAGAAACTGGATGGGAGCTTTGGACATCACCGTTGAGTGTAAGGATAAGAGAGCCATTTCAAGTGGTGAGGGCTCTCCGACCAACATGGCTTCACCATCAAACGGAACATACTTCATACAGAATAGCTTGTGGCTTTGTGGTCACAAGGTTTATCCAATGCTGCCCGCGAACTGGACAGCGGTGTGTGCACCTGTGTGGGTGACCGACCACACCTACAGGATACAACATCATCAGCTGACGACAGCACACAACTCTTCTGGATGTCGACGCAGGGCTGTTGCGACCTTTGAACCACATGATCCCATGTGGGGCAAAAAGTGTCCGTCTGACAAAATTGTTCATGCGCCTTTTCCTTGGATTGGAGTTGGAAAACAATCACTCTTCATCGAGACACTGAACTATCATTTTCAATCCTTTGTGAATCGCTCACTGCAAGTTAACGATGGACAAAATAGAGAGATTCAGGCTATTAGACTGATGGTCTTGCAAAACAGGATGGTTCTGGATTTGATGACGGCAGCACAAGGTGGTGTGTGCCACATCATTGGGACTTCCTGTTGCACATACATTCCAGGAGATAACGACACGCACATCAAGGATGCCATGAACTCACTGAGGAATTTACAGCAGGCCATGTCAAACGACAAATTCCCACATCAATGGGATTTCTTTTCATGGCTATTCTCTGGCAACTGCTGTTGAAACTTGTGGTTCCTGTGCTTGTTGTGCTGGTATTGTTGTGCTTGTTGTGTTATCCCATGTTTGAAGTCTGCTGTGACGAGGGTTGTGTCTTCTATCGTAGCACAATTGCAAATACAACTTCTCACACATGACGCATGTGATGACTATAATGTGTTGCGAAACGTAGATTGCGTAGATGCTGTTTAGCCGAGCATGTTTTACAAAAAGTTGATGATTTGACCATCGAAAATGCCTCGCAAGTGATGGATACAATGATATCCAACTAGACCCTTCTAAAATTGCTGTAAACCAGGGAAAAAGACAAGTTTCAAAACTCTGTCTTAACAATCTATGGGGGAAACTCGCGCAGCGTGAGAACATGACAAACACAAAAATTGTGACAAAATCTGAAGAATTTTTTTAACTTCTGTTTTCAGGTCTGTGCGATGTGAAATTCTTCCACCTCATTAGCCAAAAGCGTTCGAACGTACAGTATTGTTTCAACATAAACAATGAGATACCCGCGTCAAAAATATCAATACACATACATAGATATTTGATTTTGTTCAAAAACCCCAGATAAATTGCAAGTGAATCTTTTGGCGAATCAAATTTCTCCCAACAACCAGAAGTTTTTCCTGGAGTGTTTTGAGGATGCTACAAGGTAGCCGCACGTGTATTTAGTGATTTAGTGATAGATTTGACACCTTCGTGCCCAGAACAATATAGACTACGTACAGGTGTACTACATAACCAGTGGCCTGTAGTTTATATCCCCAAACAATAAAACGATGACGAAGCTTTTTAAAACAAATGCTCCGTTACTCAAGTCTTTGTTTACATCCAAACCGGCCAAACACATTTACTACTCAGAGGTCCTACTAGTTTAGTGAAAGCATTGTGTGAGATTGCTCTAAATCTTCTTAAAGGATATGTGCCCCTAAAATCAAAACTCTACAAGAAACTTAAAAAGCAAAAGAAAAATATCCGCTTTTTGGCTGATAAGAAAAATACTTTGAAGAAGAAAAGTGCTGTGTTAGTTCAGAAAGTTTTATATTGCCTTTACTAGCCGCATTCGCACCTGTTCTGGGAAACATTGTTAGTGGTTTTATGAACAAATAATAAAATGAGTTTGAAAACGGTGCAGAATATGCACCTGGTCTCCCCTTATCAGCCTGCCTCGACCATTCGCGATACAGCCGAGTATTCTTTGGATGAAGAGATGAAGCAGGTTTTGGAAAATAAAAATTTAAATCAATATGAAAAGATCAAAATTTATCAAGCCCTGATGCAATGTTACATAGGGTTGGTCAAACAAAAAGACTCCGAACAAATCCCTATCGTGATTCGCGATGAAGGCAATGAGGCGGGTGAAAGAAAGACGACAGATAAGGTGACCGGTGAAGAATGGGGGGATATTTTGGATGCCGTCGGACCACGTTATCGCTGCAACGCCATCTATGTGTTGAAAAGATTATCGGCAAAGAATGTAAGTTGGACACCACTAAGTGAATTTATTTTTAAAGGAAAAACTGTCAAAGGTTCACATAGGAGCGATTTGTTAAAACATCTAGTCGTGAGTGGAAAAAAACTAGCCGGTCAACCGGTAGGATGGACCGAATTTCTGCGTACATTAGCACAGCTTAATCTACCTGAATCAAGTGTCTCGAATCCCTTGGCTCGTGCTGATTTTAAACATTTAAAATATGCTAGTGATGAAGATGAGGATGTTTCCTACGCAAAAGATGTAAGCGTGATAAATAAAAGAAAAAGAAAGAAGACCTCGCTGGTGGTAAAGTGGGTTAGTTATTAGATGTTAGATACTATTGTTGCTCCTGTTACTGAAAAAAAAACATGACTCTAACTCTCTTTAACAATGTTTATTGAATAAAAGAGATTTAAACATTAACACGGTTTCAGACAATGACATTTTCTAAAATTTATGCAATGAACATGATGTTTGTTCGCCACAGATCTGGTCTGGCCTCCGACATTTTTTGACAAACTCACTAACCATTGCGTCGTTATTCAGAGGATCAAGAGTGTAATCAACAATTCTTGGTAAGTAAGACCCCCTTCCACGTTAGCACAAATAATACACGCAGTGCTGACCGTAGCTCGTGTTGCAGCTGGCTGTTCTGGTATTCTACCCAACGAGAATGCTTCTTCAGAAATCTGTATATAGTACTTGATGAGTAATATAGATTGTCCGGTGGCAGACCAAAAGGGTCAAAGAATGTGGCCGAACCGTCCTCTTCTAGGTGCCTCGGATGCGTGTTTACAATGTAGTGTCTAGGGGGTGTGTCTTTGACGTCAGCGACCTTGTATGATGCAAAAACACCTCCAAACAATGCTCTTTGCATCCCAGTCATAATCAAATCCAATTCACGGCCGTTCATAGCGTTCATAATACTCCATCAATACTTCCCTCTTGGCATTAATATCAATAAGGGAATCATATGCTGCATATACAATAAGCGTGGCTGTGTGCGGGGGCCTGCCTGACTTAGATTGAAAACAAAAAGTGAGTAGCCGTGATTAAAGTCTTGTTGATCAATACATCGAGGTAAATCTTTCTAAAAACGCCCTGTATAAATTATGAAATTCACGTGTACATATCCCAGCTTTGAAATGGGGCTGAAAAGCTTTGGCAGGTATTTGTCGACCTTCGTGGCTAAGAGCTAAGTACTCTGTTATGATGAAAAAAATTAAACGGATTTAAATCTCTCCGTCCCATGAAGCTGTTATGATTTACCAAAGCTAATACAATTTGTTTAGGGATATGTTCTAGAAAGAGATTGTCTTGATGACAAATCCGCGAGTTTTGAGATATGGAGAATGTCTTCATATTGATTCTGGTTAATGGATACAATGTGTTACCTTTCTGTAAAGCTGCGGCGTGGCCTATTGCTACGGCTGGTGAGACTGTTACTTTTTTCACAAACAGTGATGCTCCGAGTATCTTGAGACACGAATCACTGTCTGGAGCGCTCATGAGACAAAAATCATCAGGAGCTCTAGTTAACTTCAGGCGCAGATCCACATTATTCAATAGATGGCGTTCAGAAAAAAAAATATCTCCATTAAGTGGACCCGTTAGATGGAATTCACGTGACCCTGCTATCAGCTGCGCGCGTCTAAGTAAACCCTCATTGACCTCCGCCCCTTCGAATGTTATGGAATCCATACGACCTCTTGTATCCTTAGCAAACATTCCTGCTGTGAATTGTGACTCCAAAGAATCGTTTGAAAAGTTTAACAATAACTCAATTATGGACCGATAGGCGTGCGTGGTGCTAAATTGTGAGATTAGCCGCCCGCCCAGCAAAACAGCTAATTGACTAAAAATTGTGTTTATTGGAAAATTTATAATACCAACTTGCTCGTGTGGCGATAGATTACTTCCATCTCTACGTGTTACTTTTAAATGCAGGTGGATAAATCTAAATATTTTCAGCTGTCCCTGGGTACAAAAAATTCAATTGGACCCTGATCCAAAATGGCGGATAAAGGGAGAAATTTCACATAAGAACTGTCTTCGATGGAGAGTTGCGTCAAGGGAGCGCAAAACAAGTTTAAACTTGTTAAGACGCACTCTTGACTTTTAAAATGTAGAAGGGCCATTTCAAGAGAAAATATCTGTCTTCCATCTCCTCCGTCTTTTCTTGACAACTGATCTGAGATTGGCCGAGTGCCTTTTCCTTTTAACGCCCCGTTTTTCTCCGCCCACCAGGCTGCAGCCCTCTGCGTGATAAAACTACAAGTCCCGAACCTTCTTGAGTGGTTTCCGGTTTCCGCTGAATCCTCTCTATGACCTGCCCTGCTACATCCGTTGCTATGTTTTTAGCAGTGGCTTGAAGGTGTGGCTTCACCAAGTTAAAGCCGTTTTTGAACATCAGCGCCACGAAGCGGAAGAGTTTTGTGAAAATAGAGCCCAGACCGCGCCCATTTTGAACGGGGCTTCCTTGGAACCCCAGAAATGACCCCTCTACTTGTGTTTCATAATAATTGACAAAATGATACAGGTCAGGATGCGTGGTTCACCATTATTTTTATTATTTCGATCTAAAATGCAGAATGAGAATAACTTTCCCGTATTCAAAATATACAGGGGTGTTCTGGTCTGTCCGTAGACTGATCCTAATATCTCAATATGACTTCTGCCTTTAACATATATATATATGACGTCCCCTCTGTTGGCAGAAACCTTCGGCTGTTTGAGATAGAAATTCTGTTTTTTCTCAAGCACGTCAAGAATTGAGTTGATGTATTAAATTTCACATCATCCGACCTCCAATGAACCTTTTAAGTCGATGCTTAAAATTCCACCTTGAATTCTGAAAGGGTATTTTCACTGAAAATGTGCATACTAGCATTTGACGTAGAATTCTCTCTGGACTTCACCCGTCTTGTAATTTTCACAGAATGACCATTCTACCAAACTTTAAATGCTTTTAACACTCGGATACCCAGCTGTCGAATTTGGCCGGCCAGCCGACCCAGTGGACGAGGAACTTGCGTCTGCCTGACACGGTGCGTGATTTAAGAATTTTTTGTATGCAGAAAATTTTTATTTTTTTAATTTTTACTTTCTGTAATTCCGCTTCGTAAAAGCTGTCTTCTATAGGCATACCGTCCTAGTCCGATATTTTGTAAACGGGTGGAACATGATGGAGACGTTGTGTTATTCTGAATACTTCATCCGTATAGCTTTGCAAAAAAACCTTCTCAAAAACTCCTCTTAGTTTAGAAATCCGCACAGTTTCACCTGGAGCGAAACGGAACTCGTTCCCCCGGTGGAAAGCATTGCTTGCATACAGGTTGGTGAAAACAATGTCTTTATTATCCTCGTTTACGGCATTTGGTGTCATTTTTATACTAGCATGAAAACTGTCATTATAGCTGACAATAAAATCCTGAATTACGTCGACGTATCCATCTGTGTTCTTAGCTGTAAAATACCTCCACATGCGTGACTTCAATGTTTTGTTGAATCGCTCAACAGTCTGCGTCTTTGTATCGGAAGACGTTGAAAAATGCAAATATTATTGTTAAATATTGCAAATATTGTGCTGCCTCATTAATTTCTGGAAATGTTTGTTAAAAAATTCTTTCCCCTTATCTGTCTGGAGCCGTAATGGAGCACCTCTAACTGATAAGACATCTTCAAATGCTTTGGTAACCTGCATACCTGTTTTAGCTTTCAAAACTCGTGCATATACACGTTTTGTGAAAATATCAATCACGGTCAGAAGATATTTATAAACGTCATTGTAGTGTGCTAATGATTGCATATCACGTAAATCTGCTTGAAATTATCTCATAGGACCTCGAACAAAATCTTTATTTCTAGGAAAAAATATTTTGGCTGGTGTGTGTAAACTATAAGCGTCTTGTTCTGACAGAAACTCCTTCACTTTTTTAATATTAGTGTTTTTACAGCTAACAGCTTACAGGTCTGTGTAAGCATGCCTCTCCCCCAAAACTCGCTGGATTTTTAGCATGATAATAGAGCTTTTCAAGACATCTCTCCCCACCCCTTGTTAGATGTGGTCTGGTGCATATCGGAGTGTGGCGCGGTTAATGAAGCATACAGGTATGAGATTTTGTGATTTTTTTTTAATTGAATGAACATAGAAAAACAATCACTTCGTTGGTCACAATAGTTTATAAAAAAGAAAATTCAGCTAGTTCTTAAAAACACTACTGAGTAGAAAAAAACAAGATACACATTAAAAACATTACTAATGAGTAGAAAAAATCAGTATAAAACACGCAGCAGTAAAAATCAAACTAAAAAACATGGTGAAAAAGAAATTCAACATGGTAAAAAACAATGTTTTTCTACAACTCCTAAGATTTAACATAACACATCAGTGAATATAACACAGACGGTGCTACTTTAGACTCAATTAGGGTTTTAAATCTCTTTAGCTCCCCAGTTATATTGATTGGCAAATGGTATTTAATGTTAGAACAGTCGCCAATTGGCTGACACCAATTTGGGCCTACATTTTTCTCACAATATTTCCCATTGTTTCTTTCCAAAAGTTCTAAATAGATCGATTTCAATGTTGCTCAACACCACAATATCACTAAATTCTTGTTTGATAGACCTGAGACGAGCAAAGACCTTGCATTCGTGAGCGAGTTCGTACAAAATGGCAGCAGCCGTGTTGCGGATGTTTTCAAGAGAGGTGGATGTCTTAAAATAGAAAAGCATGGTTGATAAAGTGTGGAGGAAGTTAGCATTGCACAACTCAGCCATTACTGCTTCATAATTTGCATAAAAATAAAAGCAGCGGTCCTCAAAAAACAGGCATGTGTGATGCAACTGGCTAAGGTCGTCAAGGGTACATCCGTCACGTGTCATTTTTGCATGTTTAATTAGTGCATCGTACAAAAGATGAACGACCATTAGTTTTACACGTATGTAATCTTCGACCACTAGCCATGATAGCGACTCTACTTTCATAGCGTATTCATCTTGATCAGCGTCGACTCTCGCAGGCGTTGATGTCAGCGGCGGTATTAGTTCAAAATCCATGTCAATCAGCGGGGAGTCCTGCATTGGAATGTTGTTTTCAGCGGTCGGTGTGGGATAGTTGACAACGAGATTCGGGTAGCCTTCTAGGATAGTGTCATCAACAGATCCAGTCACCGGTTGCCATGACCTCTGGCTCTGGCTCTGGATTGAGCATGTGAGCAACGTCATCGAGCGTTAATGGTGGCAAGTCCATACCGTTTTCAGGGTATGGCGCGCATGCGCCGTCAAACGGCTCGATGGCATCGATGGCAGGAGACGAGGACCAATGTTCATGCTTCTCCATCCCGGTTGCTAAGCAGCTCTCTCCGCCATACCCTGGGCACACAGGAAGGGTTGCAGGACTCTCAAACACCTCAAACGTTGAGACGAACCTCTGAAGAGACGGTCGAACCGCTGATCGTCGAAGCACAGTAATGGTAGCTGTAGCATCGGTTATAAAAGGGCGCTCACACCCTCAGCTGTCTGTGACGTCGTGACGCTCGGTCCGGCTGTAGGCGTCGGTAAGATGTCAAACCCCTCTGGTGCTGACCACGCTGTTATCGCCGGGGGTGGTGACCACGCTGTCGCTGATGATGACCACGTTGTAGCCGCCGCTGGTGGTGGTGGTGGTGATTCTGTTGCAGCCGATGATAAGGCGGATCTCGACCCCTCAGCCGGCGCGTTTGGTCGTGGAGATGCGATGAAAGCTGTGTCGCCCAGGTTTGGCTCTGTGCCAGAGTTGTCAGGGGTCCGAAAGCCCACTCTTGTACAGTTAAATGGGTATGCTAATGACTACAACCCCACCTTTCTGTGACACTAGGTAAAAGGAGGGGGGCTAAGAATGGTTGTACTGTTGAGGTGTGAGGAGGGCAGGGTGGGGGGAGTTTAAAGTTATTTTTTTAGTAAGGGTTAATCTAAAGTCAATTTACGTTTCACTCCGATGATGTTTGTCCAGACACGGCTAGATAGAAAGAGTCCCGTAATACTGTCACCAAATGCTTGCATCCATTTATACCATTCTGAAGCGGTACATTCACTATTGTTTGAAAAACTCCACATTCACTATTAAACACTTCTAGCGTCAGATCAGGAGAGCGATTAGCTCTCCATCTTCTGTTCCATCAACAGTTTGAGGAGAAACTTTAAGCCGGAAAAAACATCTCCCGCTCGCTGTAATTCTTGAAACCCACGTTATGTTCGGCTCACCTTGTAATCCGTGTTCATCGAGATATTCAGTCAAAACCTCGGGTAGGAGTTGATGTAAAACACCCCAGTCATTTGAGTTCAACGAACCATACGTGCTGGCTGCCTCACGGTCCCCTTCGTTTCTTATGAAGAAAGATAGCTCGCTGACCTCATAAAAAAATTTAAATCCCCACAGAGTCTCCGGTGTTAGATACCAGTTTTGCTCAAGTTTTTCTGTAGGATGCTGTTGCATACGCTTAAGATACATATGTATTTTCCTAGGCGCATCTAACAACCCATCAGGGCCTTTACGGCAAAGATGAATACTGACCGGTGTTTCCGCTATCATGATTTCAGCTTCAGGTTTGCAGTTTAACACCAAAGCTTTCGCTTAGCTCTTTTCTGTGAACTAGCCGCTCGACACTCTGCCGTAATATAGCCGGAGCAGGTCCAGCCCCTCTCTCAAACCACACCTCTGTGTATCACGTGTTTTTAGTCAGGACATGTTTTTAACTTAACACTTAACGGGAACTTTCATAAAACTATCTAAACAAATTGTAACATACAAAATATGCTGGAGGCACATCAAATATACTGAAATATAAGGCCTTCAGAGGCCTTCTTCTGTCTCCCTCCAAAATTAAATGCCCCCAACACCTAGTCTCTTTCTTTCAGATAACTTCATCAGCATATTGACGACGTTTTAACTACTCGACTCTCGGAGACGGCTACGACCTCAGCTCAAACTATTGTATGTCAAATTAGGTGCACCAATACCTTGCCTATCTCCTTCAGATGCTTTGTTTTTTCAACAAAAATTACACAGACGCCTCGGAGGCAATAAATGCTGGCTCTTTAACGACTCGACTCGACTCCTGGAGATGACTACGACCCCGGTTTTTCTCCCCCCTTGACCCCTAGACGCATTGGTTGATAGAAAATCTAGCTCAGATGTATCACTTCTTTGGTTTGTAACCGTTTCACAAAAATGGTTGCAAATCTATTTCATCAATGTTTGTTAGGAAATCTGACTCCGCTGACGAGAGGTTAGAATGACCCATTATATTTCTTTTTTACAAAACATAACAGAAGCAACACGGAATAGTAAAACGCAAACTCAAACTATTGAACGGACCCCACTAACTATTGAATGTCAAATTAGATGCACCAACATCCGGCTGCTATAATACATGCCCCATACATGATCCCATCAAAGATGGCGCCAGCAAGCCATAATGGTGCCAGCCAGCCAAGATGGCACCGCCTCGCTCTGCTATAGCTAATGATTTTGACGGCACTTTAATGACTCGACTCTCGGAGACGACTAAGACCCCGCAAACTCAAACTATTGAACGGACCCCACTCACTATTGAATGTCAAATTAGGTGCACCAACATCCGGCTACTATAATACAGGCTCCATACATGTCCCCATCCAAGATGGCGCCGGCAAGCCAAAATGGCGCCAGCCAACCAAGATGGCGCCGCCTCGGCTGACATTAGCATATACATTAGCATAACAATACCCCATCCAAGATGGCGTCAGCCAAGATGGCGCCGTCTCGAGACTGGCACCAAACTCATTGGCATATACATTTGCATAACAATAGACATCAAAGGTTTATACATTGTTATAATGCCATTTAAAATTATGAACTGTGGTCCAGTAAAAACCAGTTTAATGCTTTGGCAACTGGTGAAATAATTGCAAATTGCCAAACAGAGAATGGCTTATAAACAGCATACATTCGGTGTGTTTTAGTGCAAAAACACATTGGAATGATTGTTTCACTTAAACTCTGATGTTAATGATGAGTTTATCTTATTTTATACAGAAAACCTGGTGGTACCTGGGAGCATGCTGCTTTTTATGAAGAAGGCAGTGTGTCAGTTTGAGGATGCCATCCGTCAGCTGCAGAAAAAAACAACTTGCCTTGATTCGCTGGGCCGCGTTGTCGGAATGCTCATGTCTAAATTGGCCCGCGTCTACATTGAAATTGTCCCGAAGCATTGTGTCATAAAACTGGCACTGTCACGGGGACCTGCACGTCCCACAGTGAGCTGCAGAAATGAAACACATCCTAACGGAAACGCGCACATGACCCAGCTTTCATGATCAGTTGCGAGCACGTCTCCTCCGCCCCTTCCCAGTTCAAGACAAACGTCCATTTGCAAGATAATCAGTGATGGCAAAATAAAAATAAGCATTATAAAATGTAACGATTTGTTGTCTCTTTACAAAAATAAAACATAAAGTTATACGTAGAGTCATACACACATGAATATGTATCAACCTGGATTCTATAGTATAGCTCTACAGCAAACTGGGCAAACTGAATATTGCGTCGGCAAGATGAACAGTATTCACCGCGAGTTTCACTCGTAAAAATAAGTATAGTCAAAAATGTGGTAAATTGTAATGAAACAAAAACAAATACACCACACACTAAAGTTATGCTGATATGAAAAAAACTTACAAAGATTTAACCCAGCGCTGTGATGAAGCAGATTGGTATGAGTTTGTCGTTGTTTTAGCTGGTCAGTCACTGAAAAAGGGTCAGACTCGGAACTAAGTCAAAACGCAGGAGGGTGGAATATATGTTTGTAGCGTTTGATATTTTGTAATATTTTTAATTTATCATAGCGCAATGATACAATCAAAAAGTTCATGAGCGCTGTACGGTGCTGTATTGCGAGAACACTTCCCTATAGCCGAAAGCGTGTGAGAGCTATCCACGATGCTGCACTATCTACGGCACAGGTCTATCAATGGCATTGAGTCGCACACGTTGTGGCGTTGTCCATGGTGCTGCACTATATACAGCGCAGATCTTTCCGCGGTCGTGATCCGCACACTGTGCGGAGTTGTCCATGGTGCTCAGCGCAGCCTGAAAATGCGAAGTTTATATTTTACAAATTTGTTGTACAATAGAATTTATTAAGGCGCATGTCTGTTAGTGTGACGTTCTCAGTGTGTTTTATACATATAAATAAAAATTAATCGGAGGGAGACCTCTGCCCTATAGTTCGCGTAGGTTTTCAGCAAGGCAAGAGCATCGTTTTTGTAATAGCGGGTCTTGGACGCAACTGGGAGGAAAAGGGAAACCTCGAACGTTGCAGTGTAAACAAACTTCATAATATGCAGTTTGTGCTTCATAACACTTAAGTCTTAAGAAGCATTCGTCTTTGTAAATATTTTTTATTTGATTTGACTTTCATAGTGATTTTAGTGTGAAATGTGTGTCTTCGCCAGCTGCTGCTGTGTGTGAATCTACCTCATGTTTACTTCATGTTTATCTCGTGTGTATTATGCATGCAGCTTTCGTAGGCTTCGTACTATAAGCATGTCTGTCATGTTTAGATGTTAATACTCTATGCATTTTTCTTGTCTTTGTTACAGTTACCATTTCATTTCACTCCATTCTATTTCAGTGCATTAATTTCATCTCATCTCACTCATATACAACCCAAACCAGAAATAAAACAAGCAAACTGAAGCATTTGTGTATAAGTGTTGACAGGTGTTCTCTTTGCGTTGCCGTATCCTTGATGGAAGGAAAATCAAGAAAAGTAAGCCTTAAGAGTGGAGTTTTTCTGTATTGGTTCGCTGGGTGTCTAGCAGCACCCAGTCACGTGCCGTAAGGACAGTACTGTTAGAGATTTGCTCACTCCAACTTACTTTGCAAGAACCACACGGGAGACAAGTAAGTCCTGTTAGACACCTGCAGGTGGAGAGTCCATTCGTCGCTGTGCGTGCAGCGATGTTCGAATGGTGGTCTGAACCCTCCTTCCTGCAAGGGCATATTTATTAGGAGGAACAGAGTGGGGGTGAGAGTGGACAGGTTTGGTGAACCCCCGGCCTCTGGTAAGATCAGAGCATGGGGTGTTTTACGATGTTGTGGGAAACAGAACAACTTTGATTGCTTCCTCTGCAGCTGGTCAATCAAGCAGAGAATGCAACCACTTTATTTTACTGCGTTGTGAGAGCAAGACAAGATTGGTTAATCATTATAGTCTACATTCCAACATAATCCTATGATAAAGATAACCTGGAAAACCCTAACATCTCCCTCCTGTTTTATCATATGATTATGCCACCCCAAACAACAAAGACAAGTAAAAAAACACATATATATGTATAATGAAGAAAGAAGAATAGTAAAAATAAAAAACAACAAACAATGATAGCAACACTTTCCAGTGAAGATGAGGCATTACCTTAATACCCCAGATCAAACTTATTGTGTAAGCGAAAAACCTGCTGGCCAGATGTTATTAGCAGGAAAATTCTTACACGGCCCCTCTGCCTTAGGCGACCAGAATGCTATCAATAAAAAACAAAAAGAAAAACACAGAAACAGTACATCAGTGTATCCATTACTTGCGAAGCATATTTGATGGTCAAATCAACAAGTTTCCATAATACATGCTCAACAGAACAGCATCTACGCAACCCACGTCTCATTATCATTATCACATCTGTCACGTCTAAGAAGTTGTATATGTGCTCGTGTTTTCGTCAGCTGATGATGTTCTAGTCTGTAGGTGTGGTCTGTCACTCACACTGGCGCACACACTCGTGTCCAGTTGGCAGGCAGCATCGGACAACTCTGGTGACCACAAAACCACGATCCGTTCTGAATAGGCATGTGCACTCACAGGATGCAGGTGAGACAGTGCTTCTGATTTTCTGGATGAAGTAGGTCCCGTCCGATGGTGTAGCCATGTCGGTAGTAGAGCCCTTACACCTTGAAAACGGCTCTCTCATCCTGGCACACAGCGGTGATGTCCAAAGCTCCCATCCAGTTTCCTCCTGGAGAGCAGTCGTCGTTAATGCATTTGTGGGTCCTGCAACCTTGGATACAACATGTGTAGTCAGCAAGACTTGGAACGGTCCCTCCCGTCGTGGCTGGCCCAGTTCCTTCTTTTGATGACCTTGATGTAGACCCAGTCTCCTAGATTGATGGGGTTGTCGACCTGTGAAGAGGAAAGATCAAGCGGCAGTAAATTTGTCTTTGACACAGTTTGAGCACCCTGATCATATAATCTGCCAAGGACTGCTCTTCATCTGTTGCTTGCAACTCTCGTAGTCAATTGTAGTGCCCATTTAACTGGCAAATATGAGTGTTTGCGGGAAGAGTTTGAACACTTCCTAATGATTCCCTTTAACCAAAGACTATTTATGACAGGGGCGTTCCCATTTATTGCCTCCTGGTTTAAAAGAGATTGTCTTACCCATGCCTTCTTTCTCCTCACACGCTCGCACCCACACATGGTGTGCGCACACACACACCCACACATCTGGACGCACACATACACAAAACGGCATACAAAGTTCAGACGAACGACAACAGACTGTCACAATTTTACAGAGATCACGCACAAACACAGAAGACACAGACAAAGGGATTCTAATCCATCTCTCATGTAGCTTCTTTTGATAGAATCTCCTATTGGTAACTGTATAGCAGACGTTTTAGCATATAATCCCATACTCTGCTCTCTCACTTCTACTTTTTCATGTCGGTGCAGTCATAGGTGGCCCCTATTGCAGTCATTGTCTTGTTAACTGTCGCCTTGTGACTCCTATGCATGATTGTGTGAATGTCAAAAATTGGACGTACCTAGCTTTCTGACCATCCAACCTCCACTGTGGTACAAAAAACCTTACTATTGTATTGAGTAGGTACATTGAGCAACCTAGCTTCCTCCTGACTGCCAAATGTCCTGTTCTAAAATTTATATAACTCGACCTCTACGTCTTAGGCTTGATGAGCCAAAATATCAGATCTTGCTCTTGTTTCCTACCGTTTTAGCCTATTTGTTTTATCCAAATCCGTTCAATCTCTGATTATTATGCTTTTCTCTGTAGCCCTACGTATTTTTCAATTTTTATTTTTTATTTTTTTTAATTTATCAAATCTCCTCAGTTCTGTCAAACTCAGTGCACAATGAACCTCCCTTCCACTTTGAACCAAGCTTCACCAAATTTGGTAACGCCGTAGCAAGGAGTGCGATTTGGTTGTCGGACACTCCGAGTCCATATCTTTTTGCCGCACTTCACCCTCTCAAGTTGGTGTTCTTTTGTTGTTGCTTCAGAGCGACCCCATCCATCACTCTTGAATGAGTCCATTGTTCAAATGAGTCAATTTTCATCATTGTGAGTTCCTCCGCTTTTCACTGTCTTTTCCGTCCCCGAGGATGTTGTATTTCCTCTGGAGTGTACTTGTCCCCCTCCAAGCACAACAGCAGTCTTTTCTTGTCCTTCGCCAAAGGTCAAAGGTGCTTCAGAGCCAGGCACCATTTTGTAGTTGTTCACGGCTGCAGGCGAAGTCTCGGATTGGGTTTCAGGGACCCTGACACTGAGAATGACAGGCTGGGACATCAAACTTGTAAGACTATCTCCAAATGTAGCTGCTTCCATCAATTTGCTGGTAACGTTTGTTTACCAAACTTCAAATTCTTCTAATAACAGCGGTCTCGTTTTTATATCGTAAATCCTGCAACTCATCCTATTTTTGAGCTACATTTTATCTATAGTTCCAATTTAATCGGACAGTATGTTGTCTTCAGTATCATTATTTAAAATCAACTAATCGAGGTCTGCGTTCCACATCAAGCCCTGATCTGTATGTCTTGACCTCTCATGTTATTGTCATGCTTGCTCAAAAATGTGACTTAGAGTATGGTGCTGTGAATTCTCAATCTCCCCAATGAAATTGGATCCCACCTCGTAGTTCTTATCAATCTCATGTTCCTGTTAGCCTGCAATTGTCCAAATCAAAAATGTTTTCTTTTAACTGTCTTTCTTTTGAACCTCTAAATCTCTCGTGTTGCTAACCTATCTACACCAGAACAAAAAATTTACCACAGTATAACACCAAATGTATTCGAAAATTCATTGTCATAAAGTGTTGTATTATTACTATCTTCCACTATCTGTCCTACTCACTCCCTCCTTTTGAGGCTTGGCAACGCCCATGCCTCACACCTTGACAAACTTTTTGGGAGAATGCATTCTTTACTGCATACGATTCCATCATCATTTAATTTGACTTTCTTTCCAAAACGCTTCTCAATTTCTCAGTTCACACATCTTCTACATGTGTTACTGGTTCTCCAGTTTTTTTTCTAGTTAATTATCAATCCAAAAGCTACGTGTTTCTTTCTAACATTCAACCTGCTCAAAATCACTCTTTCATCAAAGTCGCTCTACTAATTTTCCATAGTAGTCGCCAAAGACTTCAACCATTCAACCTTTCATTCAGGCAATCATTCATCAATGCTCATCATATGCATCTCACACAGTCTCCAAAAAGGATTCTTCCTATCACATTGGTCCCAATTCATCCAAGCTCACCACACAACATTCATATATCATTTTCAACTCAAGTTTCCTGGTAGAACAATCCACCAATTAAAAAAAAACTTAACTAAAACAAACAACTGGCAAATTAATCTGAATTTTTTCTTTGTTTTTAAATTTGAAGAACTCAATCTCTCAGATTTAGCTTGCATTTAGAATTTTGTATAATCTTATAACACAACCGATCAATTATTCCTATTAAATGTAGCATTGCAAAATCTTAAATTCACAATTTAGCTTCTTCCAATTCCTGAAAGCATGTTCTGTCATTTTTTTTTCTTCGAATTTCTCATGTGGGCTCGACACTTGACATGCACTAGTGTGGATTAGTTTCTGCTCGCAAACAGACTTCCCTCTTTTCCTCTCATTTTTATCAGTCAAATTGTTTCTGTTCTGCGGTGTAAATTGAATAGACAACAGTCTAGCAAATTTCTTTATACTAAAAGTTCAGCCATCAACTTAACCCATACGCACACACATGTACAGCTCTCGCGTGCGGAAGGTAGGTCCCAGCACCAATGATTCGTCACAGGCGTGCCATTTCCTGTGGTCGATCATGAGCTGGTCCCTCCCATGCACACGAGGACAGCACATTCTAATTTTATTTATTTATCTTCGAGAAGCAAGTTGTATTTCTTTACCACTTGATTTGCATATTTTAACTTTAGTGTAACACAATTTGATCTCTGGTCATTTGTGAGTGGGCATACAAACAGCATTGTCATACTTGTATGGACAGGAGCTCTAATAAGAAAAAAATTTAATAACCTGTGAATCACATGTTTTGTTGTCATATGGACATCTGTTAATTCTTTCTTTGTATGAGTATGAACGGTCAAAGAGGAGGAAGCTTGTCATGCTAAAAATTTGGCTTTTCCTCTGCTCCTTCCTCCACCCTCTGATTGGTATTGTTTTGCAAAACGACACTCTCGTGCAAAGTGTCCTCGTCTCCCACAGTTCCAACAGTTGTCTGAATCTGATGGGGCTTTTGATTTGAATGGTGGCTTGCGACGTTGTTGGTATCTAACTCTTCCTCTGCCCCTTTGGGAACTTTGGTAGAAGATCGTTGTATCTTCATTTAGATCATTATCATCATCTAGATGAAATACATCAGAACTTTTGCCTTTCTCAATCCCTTTGTCAGCGTCTCTGGGCCACTGCATGTTTTTTGTAAACCAAGCAGTGTCCGCTTCCACCAAGTGTTTCCTCGCCCAATTGCCTAAGTCAGGGGGGAAACCAGTGAGGAGCGCAATTTTAAGATGTTGCTGATAAGCACTCTCATCTGCATCATTGAATGGGATGACACTATGCACCCAGAATTCTTTTTCAAATCTCAATTGAATGGCGGCCTCATCACTTTTCAACTTTCTATTGTTGGATTTTGTCCACAATTTAGGGAGCGCGTTATCTGCGCCTCACGGCAAAAGCCTTTGCCAATCACCTGTTATTCAATTTACTCACTGCGTGCTCGTTTGATTTCTTCAGATTTAGGAAAATGCAAAGACACTGAAGCAGAAATTAGACTTAGACAGCTTGGTTGAGTTCAATCACAATTCTTGTTCAAAAAGCTCTGTTTTCAGGAAAGTGCAATACAGCGCTGGGCCCTTCAAGAGCGGAAAGTCTCCATTCAGAAAAGGGCAAAGTCTAAGGTTGTTAGATCAGTTTTATATTCAGTAGCACATTGTGGGCCGGGATTGATGGGCGATGAGTCTTCGGGGTGGGGCAAGTTCGAAGGAGAGTCTGCTTCCATGCGAGTGGTGCTGGTTATGGGCGATTCGGTGTGTTGGTGGGGGCTGTTGGTGTGTGTGTGTGGAGGGGGTTGTTGTCTTCCATCCCGTATCTCGGCCTTGGCGATCATCTTTGGCCGAGTTCTCGGGTGGCTCCTTCTGGCACCAGCTGGTTTTATCTCCACGTGACCTTCCTGTGAACATTCTCCTCCAATCTCGGACATACACTGTCGTACCGCATTCAACCGTATCTTTTTCTTTGTTAGGTCAAGATATTTCCCTCTGTGCAGAACGTTCAGTAGTAATCAAAAACTGGCGTCTAGCATTAGTCAAAACATAAGATACAATCAAGTACTGAACGGTCAAGACGACTGCGGCCATGTCCATGATTCAGAGAAAAAACATCAGGCATGCATTCCACAGTTCCTTAAGGGTCATTAAGGTATTTAGGCAATATATCAAAAGTCATTTGTTATTTCAAAGTCCTCAGAAATATATATATCAGATCATAAAGTTATAAAAACCTTTCTCATCACCACTTATCAAAAATGTCTAGTTATGTCTTCTTTATTGATTTGGTGTGTAGGTATAATTATATGCTTCAAATGTTTCTTTTATTTATTTAATATGTGAATATACTTGTCTGCTTATGTACTTTATTCAATGAGGTTTGAGCATATCTGTTTTTGTAGCGAGGCAGGACTTTTTGTATTTCGACCTCATTCCTTCACTCCCTCTGTTGACCTCAGTTTTACTGAGGTCACCAAAATCGTTGATGCCACCAGGGTCCCTCTGTTGGCACACCACGTCCCTCTGTGGAGCCGCTACAAGTCCCTCTGTGGGGCCGCCAATGAGTGAGAAAAATAAATATAGATAAAATTCATACCCAGACATTTGTAAAAGATGGAGAGTGGAAAGGCAATTGGCCTAGACGACATTCCAGTGACAGCATGGAACTATCAAGGAGAGATGGCAGGGGAGATTCTTAAAAAGCGAGAAGTTCCCCGGAAAGGTGTTGACTTCTATTTCTTAATTCAGACCACGGCGATGCGCAGAACTGTAGTAGCTACAGAGGTGTTGTTATGTTTATTAAGCAAAGCATGAAGTTATCGGAAAGAATGTTAGAAGCGAGGCTTGGAAATCTACTAGCCAAAATAATGGAGAGTGTGGCAGAGACAAAGATAGGACATGCAGATGGTTGGTGGCACAGAAAGATATGGAAACGATCGCTCTGCAGTCGCGGCCCCTAACAGGAGCAGCCGAAAGAAGTGGAAGATGAGAAAGAAAATGTGAAAGAGAAATACATAAACAAATAACGAATTACATACGTAAAACAAATAACGAAATACATACATACATATATAGTACATACATATAGACAGACAGACATCGAACAATTGCCCATTCGGCCACTCAGCCCTTCAGTCAGTCACTCAATGAATCACTCAATCAATAAACCAACCAATCAATCAATCAACCACCCAATCAATCAATCAATCAATCAATCAATCAATCAATCAATCAATCAATCAATCAATCAATCAATCGCACAGGTGTTAACTAATTTGTAATTGTATTGCAAGCAATTCAAACTCTAATGGAATATGATGATGTCCATATCTGTTTTATCAAATTCTAATCCTACTTTACCTTTGTATAAGGCACAGGTGTCAAACTCAAGACCTGGGGGCCAGATGCAGCCCGACACATGATTTTATGCGGCCCCCGAAGACAAATTGTGCTTTTTATTCATGAGTCATTACTCGAATTGCAAATTGTCTTCACTTTTAATAATATTTTATTTTTAAATATTAGACCAGTTTTTATTTGTCTGATTTGAAAGCGAGTTACTTGTCAGTTTGTTTTGTAGCTTTTACTCTATATAATATGAGGTGCTCACACATTTATTTGGGTATGACAGTCATACCGGTCCTCCGAAAGAAGCTATGACTACACTGCGGCCCGTGAACAAATGAGTTTGACCCCCCTGGTACAAGGGATAGCCTTCTCATTGATCAATCACGTATCTTAAATCATGCTTTTCCTCCTTTGAAGCGACTATGTACTTCAAACCCAAACGGCACCATTTTATAGGGAAAAAACTTGTTGAATCTATTTGTTTTCGACATAATACTACCGCAATCATCTTAAATTTGTTCAGTTTATCAATCCCTTCCATTGTTTATCCTGCAATCACGTGAATAATGTGTTATTCAAACTTTAACGTTCATAATCCACCTGTTCCCAATTTGTTTGGAGTCTGTATGTTATTGTTCTAATTTTTTACATTTAATACTCTCCCACCTATTTGATCCTATCTTGTGAAGGTCTACAGTTTATTATGAGCTATTTTGAAACTCTTCACACTTGTTACCAGGCTTTGGCTCCATCTCATGATGTTGTCTCCCATTCACTTCATTTCTGCCGAGCTGCTTCTTCTCCTCCGTCCAGCATGTTGAAGACTTAAAAACCATCAAATCTGAAAACACTTAAAATCTCACAATTCCCCCCTTTGTTTTTTTTTTTAATTATTTTTCTACCTCCCCCTTTTGACACATTCTAAAAAATGTGTCACAATGGTTAAAAAGTAAAAATAACAATATCCATGGTGACATACCCATCGCCAGCTGGACTTCGGTGTACCTCCAGATGCCATCCTAGCCTGGAATCACCAATTCTCAGTCCCTGAAACTCGACTGGCAGCATCTCCCATGGCTGTATGAACAAAAGCCACCACCCACCTGTAGCTGTGCATGCAGCTCTCCGTACAATAAACATCCATAATACCAAAAAATAAAATTCATAATGATAAAAATAATCCACACATGGGCGCATGTCAAACGCATGAAATAGAAAATTGGAGCCTGCCGAGCCTGTCATGAAACCGATCACATTTACAAACTCGTTATGAAAAGTAAGGGGTTAGTTGTTAATGCATGTTCACAGACATGACACAAAATTCTCCAAGACTGCAGTTGACAACCTGCAAAGTAAAGCAAGTTTAACAAATAAAGCACAATCTGCTCCCTGGGTTGCTGTTAGAGGCTGCAATACAATTAGGTAAAACATCAAAACAAAGCAAGTCATCACAAATTCCGTCACATACATTTCGTCACACTGTCAGGTAAGTCCAGAGTTGTTGTCATACACTGTCTTGGCTCAGAGTCTTGATTGTCAATGCTGGTATAGTCACGTCTGGTCATAATCTTGAAATGGGCCTTCTCCATTGAAGTCTTTTGTTGTCAATGGTGCCCCAGAGTAATCCTAAACCCATATTTAGTCCAAAATGAGCCCTGATCAATCTTGCTTTTTTCAAATCTGTAGTATCTTTATATTTTTCAGGTGAGAGGAATGTTATCCTCTGCTGTGATCACATCACCCCAACCTTAAATCATGTTAACCATTCACAATACACAAACCCCATCCCAAGTACAGACTTGACATTCATACAGCATGACAGACAAACTGTCATCCCACAACACACACATAAAACATACAATATTAAATTGTAAAAAGAACCCTCCCTATGCAAAATTTTCTCCTCAATTAAAATTTCCCTTTTTTATTTTAAATCCAAAATTAATATCTAATTGTCTGGTCTCCTGTCCTCACATCGTTTGCCAATATGCATAATACTGGAACATGATTTAACTCCCCATTTAGTTTGCTCACATCTCACACTTAGACTATTTGACACTTTGTGTTGAGCTGTAACTTCAATATTTCCACCTTCTCATATTTCTTCCACTAAACAGTTCCATTTTGCTTTCAGTTTAAATTCATCCCTCCAAATAACTACCTCTGGCAAAAAACCAAAAATTTTTAGAGCACTCCCTTTTACTGTCACCTTGTTCCTTCATTCATCTCCTCACAAGCATTACTGACCCTCCTAAGAAATAATGATACTGAAAATAATGTTTAAAAAATATACACAGCTTCCTCCTGCCACTTACACTATAACCTTGGATTATCGTTCTCATTTTTGTTGATGCCAATTCTTAGAATTAAAAAGAAAGACTTACTCTTGATAATTGAGTGACGCTATATCACAAATTTTGAAAACCTTCTTCCATGTTCCCCCTTTGTTCCTATCAAAACCAATTAGAAATATTTTTGCTGTCATGATCATCATTGTGGCCCTCACACTTATTGTTCTTGTATTTTAAATTGGCAATTTTTGTACATTTGGAGCCCTTTGAGACTTGCTTGTGGGATATATAAATAAATTTGAATTGCCTTGACTTTATTATTATTCAACTTCTTCTGCATTCCTCTTCCTTTTATTTTAATCTTAACTACTTCCACATAATTCATCTGATTTACTCCATTACACTTTTAACCTCCGAGATTCAAATTCAAATTTCACATCCTCACTTCCAACATTGCGGTAAAATTTTGCAAAGTTTCATTTTTTTTTCCCTTCTAATTTCTTCTAGTTTTCCTTTTTTCTTCTTTTTTTTTTTTTTTCCACTGACTCAACTCATTTCAATTTTTTTTTTTTTTTTTTTTAACTGTTCATCTTATGCCTACCTATTCCAAAACTTCCCACTCCCCAAATTTCAAATTTTCAACTTTAAAATTCACGCCCAATTTAACAAAATTCTTTCTAAATTTTTATCAATTTTCTAGCCAATTCATCACGTTCCAAATTTAAACATAACCTTGTAGCTTTCCCCGAATTTTTATTCAGCCTCTTCGCTTTCACACGCAATTTCTACAGAAATGAATAATTCTAGTTATTATTGTTAATCATCTGTGGCCCTCGTAAGGACAAGCCACACCAGTAATGGATGGATGGATGGATTGTTAATCCTAACCCCAAATGCCGATCATAAATTGCCATTTAAATCAATTGTCGCAAGGGTCATGTCAATGTATTTGTTATTTAAAGCCCTACTGTATTACTATTTTGCCGACTATCCAGAATTCCAACTTTCTTATGGCCCCTCACCCATTCAAGCTGAAATATGCATCCTATAAGTCAGTCGCAGTTGATGTGTAATTAAATTCTGTTGTTTTGATAAAGGTCAATTAAGTTTAGCAATTCAGCCTTCTGTTGCCCGAATCCAAATTTTCACTGGTCCAATTATAAAATTTCATTATTTCAGTTAGATTAATTATGTCTTCGAAATGCTAAGTTACATATAAAAATTTATGATTCAAAAGATTTAATTTCTATTGATCAATGTCCACCTTGCAAAGTTTCTGATCACGCGGTTGTGTAATTTGTCAGTGCATCTTCACTGTCCCTATCTATGTATTTTATTTTTTTTTTATCCCCGTTTCAGTGTCAATAAGCAGCCTTATTATTCCCACTTTTATCAAAACTCCTCAGTTATGTCTGCCCCAGCACCCAAACACACTTCCATCCCTTTTGTCCCACACTCCACCAACTTTGTAATGCTTCAGCAGTCTTTAGCAATGTGTCCAGTTTGACTTCATGTGACTCGTGCAAGTCTTTAGCAGCCTCTCCTCTTAGATTCTCATGATGATGATTCAGGGCTGGACCGTCCGCCATTCTCAAATGCGTCCATCTTGTCTTTGTTCTTTCAGTCCATTTTCTTTTTGATCTGCAACTGTGTGTATTCCACCAACTATATGGTTCTTGTCCTGTGAAGAGCTGTGCTTGCCCCCTTCAAGCATGATAATAGTTCCTGTTGTTCTCCCAAAGGTCAAAGGTGTCTCATGACCAGGGACAGTCCTCTGTTGATTTTGAGGCAGCCAGTAGAGTACAAGGACTCAGTTCAGGACTTGTGCCATGCGCGAGGGCAGAACACACTGGGACACAAATTTCACAAAACTATCTTCGTGTTATCAGTCTTCATGTGTAGTATTTGTTCCTTACACCCCAAATCTTCCCATTAACATATTGTATCCTATCAGTTGCGCACACACATCATCTTACTATCAAGCCGCCCTTATCAAAAGCTTTTTTTTTTTTTTTTTTTCGAGTAATCCATCCACCCTACCCATTAACACGGCTAAAATCCTCGTTCCAGTGTTTATCATCAAATAAAGTTCCGAAATCCTTTGTAATAAACTGTAATGTAATTTAACAATCTACCAACATGGTTGTATATGCGGTGAATGTTATTGTTCAATCTATAGGTCATACAGCGCCTGTGTTCCAACTATGACACTCGTCCTTGGTTTACCATCTCATAAGTTATTGTTGTCAGCAGCGCTAAATGATAGTGCTTGAAAGTGAATGTCTTATCGCCCAATTTAAAACACATGCCGCATTTGAGCGAGTATTTATTCATTTATTTGCCATCCTCATGTTAGCTGGCATGTGTCAGAATTAAAATGTAATTTTGCTTTTAATTTTAAGTCTTTCAAAATTGCTTTATCCTTACTGCACCGAGATAAACTGTCAAATATATCTTTAAAAACAAACAAAAACAATCTATGCTCTGCACAGACTCTTAAAAGTGGCACCCAAATGCCAGATTACAAATCAAACCTCCTCCTTCACTCTCACATTTTTGATAAAACAGTCTACTTATCTAGACACTGTCATCACATACGAAATAATGGCCTGCAAATTAAATATAATGTCGTTGCTCTGGTCCCTCAAAACATGTAACTAGGATTTGGACAATTATTAACCCCCATCAATTGATCAATTTTCTCCTCACTAAATTCCTAGCCTGTTAATCTATCTGCATAAAGAAGACATTTACAATGCAGGGGATAAGAGAATAACAAGGAACACCTTAACAATAAACACAAGGAAAACCTAACAATAAACAAAATAAACCCAAACCACAATCAAAACCAAATAAACTCGGCCCATGACCTATGTAGACCAACACAGTACTCCAAATATTTCCCCATTAAAAATTTAAGCCTTTTTGTGTAGAGCACCATTGATTTCTAATCATTGACCTAATTTTATCCTTAATTTAATCCCAATCACGAATGCCCCCTACTTACTTTACTTGGTGTTCTTTTAATAAAAAGTGCCCCCTTGCAATGTCGTTTTTATTTGTTGTTTTTAACTCTAAGTGATTCAAATCTTTGACTTATCCTTACATGTGTCCTTGTATAGTCTTGTGTCATAACCAATCAATAATTCCCCCTAAATTTAAAATCTGCAATCATAATTTAATTTTATCCAATTCTACAATGTATGTTCTCTCTTACTCTCACATTTTTATGAGGGCTGGGCACTCTCCTCGTTGGACGAGTTTCTGACCACAACCCTCAGATTATTCTATCATTTCTAATTTTTACATTTAACAATGCAAATCTGATTAACCATTGTCTACCACACCGTTTCCGTGCACCAATTTAACGCAATTCCATCCTTTATAACGAACTGATACACAAAGACAAACATACACATAAACAAACACACGGGCCCACAACATAGACATGACGATCTTCCCAGTTGATAACAAGGGTGGGGGGGGCAACTGAAGTGCGGAGAGCCTCGCCATCACCACGTCGCACAATGTAACCCCCCACCTCTGTCCAAAAGGTGCATTTGTGCCCACCTGACCGTTTGGCCCAAACTTTAGAGCTGCACCCTTTTGAAAACAAAAATGATTACAGTTTAACCCCACCACACAATGGGATATAACCTTCATGCTAATTAAATATACATTCTTTATCAAATTCTTGTTAAGCCATTTTTTCTGACTCCAACTCTCATGCAAAATCAAAATAAAATCAACAATTTTATACAAATCAACTTATTGTTCTTCATGAACCACAAATCATCACTTCCATCCCATGAACAGCACCACAACTAATCACTCACTTCTTCAGCTGCGCCGCTGTCCCATCTGACAGCCAAGCCTGCTTTCCACACAATATCATCATAGACACACTTCAACAATTATGTAGCGACCTGGTTAACCCAGTTACCCTTCGCCCTAGACAACAATATAAGTCTCTAAGGTCGCACTATTGAAGTCGCCAGGCATCCGTCCTGCTATATCAGCGATGCCTTCACCATTTTTTTTTTCTTTTTTTTTTTTTCTTTTTTTTTAATTATATTTTTTTTTTCACGAGTCCCTGACTCGTATTGGTGGCCTGGCCGATCCAATCGACCCCGACCTTAGGCAACAGTATAAGTTCCTAAGTGTCTACTATTGAGGCCACTCAGGTGCCCATATGCTAGTCACTGGCATCCCACAAGTTCCAGCGGTGTGAGCGCCCTTTGCTGATCAGACAAAGTCCTCACCACCTTTCTCTTAATTCACCACGACTCGGACATCCCAGATGTCCCTCGCCTTAGACAGCCCTATAATGTTCTAAGGTCACACTATTGGAGTCGCTCGGCATCCGTACTGCTATATCAGCGACGCCTTCACCTGTTTTTGTATTTTTAATTTTTTCCACAAATCACTTTTACCAAATTCCACACAAACACACACTTCTATACAACCACCATTCCTGAACACAGAGCTGAAATTATTAATTTTTGTATTCCGCTTTCACTCCACAATATTGCTGAACTGGGAGAGAGAAAAAAAAAAGTTTCCCCCTTACCTTTTGTGCCGATCGGACTGCAATACTGTTGAGCAAGAGCGGAGAAGGAAGAATCCTTTGTGGAGCATGCACTTTCCCTTCTGAAGAAATCACGTCGGGGTCACCATTTGTTGAATTTTGTCCACAATTTAGGGAGCGCGTTATCTGCGCCTCACGGCAAAAGCCTTTGCCAATCACCTGTTATTCAATTTACTCACTGCGTGCTCGTTTGATTTCTTCAGATTTAGGAAAATGCAAAGACACTGAAGCAGAAATTAGACTTAGACAGCTTGGTTGAGTTCAATCACAATTCTTGTTCAAAAAGCTCTGTTTTCAGGAAAGTGCAATACAGCGCTGGGCCCTTCAAGAGCGGAAAGTCTCCATTCAGAAAAGGGCAAAGTCTAAGGTTGTTAGATCAGTTTTATATTCAGTAGCACATTGTGGGCCGGGATTGATGGGCGATGAGTCTTCGGGGTGGGGCAAGTTCGAAGGAGAGTCTGCTTCCATGCGAGTGGTGCTGGTTATGGGCGATTCGGTGTGTTGGTGGGGGCTGTTGGTGTGTGTGTGTGGAGGGGGTTGTTGTCTTCCATCCCGTATCTCGGCCTTGGCGATCATCTTTGGCCGAGTTCTCGGGTGGCTCCTTCTGGCACCAGCTGGTTTTATCTCCACGTGACCTTCCTGTGAACATTCTCCTCCAATCTCGGACATACACTGTCGTACCGCATTCAACCGTATCTTTTTCTTTGTTAGGTCAAGATATTTCCCTCTGTGCAGAACGTTCAGTAGTAATCAAAAACTGGCGTCTAGCATTAGTCAAAACATAAGATACAATCAAGTACTGAACGGTCAAGACGACTGCGGCCATGTCCATGATTCAGAGAAAAAACATCAGGCATGCATTCCACAGTTCCTTAAGGGTCATTAAGGTATTTAGGCAATATATCAAAAGTCATTTGTTATTTCAAAGTCCTCAGAAATATATATATCAGATCATAAAGTTATAAAAACCTTTCTCATCACCACTTATCAAAAATGTCTAGTTATGTCTTCTTTATTGATTTGGTGTGTAGGTATAATTATATGCTTCAAATGTTTCTTTTATTTATTTAATATGTGAATATACTTGTCTGCTTATGTACTTTATTCAATGAGGTTTGAGCATATCTGTTTTTGTAGCGAGGCAGGACTTTTTGTATTTCGACCTCATTCCTTCACTATCTTTTGTCTTTTGGATTTGTTCTCTTCTTTCTTGTGAAGCTTTCAACCACACTGTAGCACTTCTACCACTTCAGCATGTATTGCATACAATTAAGAAATCTACTTGCCATGAACTTCTCATCTCAAAGAAGAGCAGAGCAAGAGACTTACCGTTCTTATTTCCCATCTTAATTTCAGTAGTTTAAGGTTTTACAATTTTTTTCAATTTTTTTTTTCTTTGAGGATCCTCAATGCAGGTTTAAATTGACCTTTCAACAAATTACTAGCCTGTATTAATGCCGTGGATCAATGCTAGAACTGCTATTTAGTCAATTTATCCTACCAGTCACACACTCAATCACACAAGTTATCCCTGCCTACGTGAAGTCCTCCTTTTAAAAAAAGGAGCTGCTTCATCCAATGAGGGGACTCTAAAACACCCCCCACCTTCCCTGGGAACTAAAGACAACAGTCCTTGCCCCCAGCCCTGCCAACGCGAAGTCCTCCTTTTTTAAAAAAAAAGGAGCTGCTTCATCCAGTGAGGGGACTCTACAACACCCCCCACCTTCCCTGGGAACTAAAGACAACAGTCCTTGTCCCCAGCCCTGCCAACGCGAAGTCCTCCTTTTTTAAAAAAAAAAGGAGCTGCTTCATCCAGTGAGGGGACTCTACAACACCCCCCACCTTCCCTGGGAACTAAAGACAACAGTCCTTGTCCCCAGCCCTGCCAACGCGAAGTTGTACTCTTTAGAACAGTGGTCGTCAAATAATGATCCACGGAGGTACAGAGATTTTAAAACAGTTTGAGAACCACTGCTCCAAAAGAGACACCTCATCCAGAGGGGGACTCTACAACACCCCCTCCTTCCACAAAACTTACTTTTTCCTGTGCACTTCCACCTTTTTACGCGTTTCACAAACAACAACACAATCACACAACTTCAGGCCTTTAACTTACTTGTCCCCTGGTTCGTTGCACTGCCGGGTCCCGTCAAGCCACCTCTGTCAGACGAAGGCAGACCTAAGATGCTGGCCCAGCGAAGAATTCTCTTCCCAGGACTTTCTCCTCCAGGTCCTCTTAATGGACGCTGGCTTGTCGACAATGCAGCACGTCCTCCTTCGTCAGCCAGATAGCGGGTATGAGGGATCCCGGGTTTCGGCACCAAAATGTTAGAGATTTGCTCACTCCAACTTATTTTGCAAGAACCACACAGGAGACAAGTAAGTCCTTTTAGACACCTGCAGATGGAGAGTCCATTCGTCGCTGTGCGGGCAGCGATGTTCGAATGGAGGTCTGAACCCTCCTTCCTGCAAGGGCATATTTATTAGAAGGAACAGAGTGGGGGTGAGAGTGGACAGGTTTGGTGAACCCCCGGCCTCTGGTAAGATCAGAGCAGGGGGTGTTTTACGATGTTGTGGGAAACAGAACAACTTTGATTGCTTCCTCTGCAGCTGGTCAATCAAGCAGAGAATGCAACCACTTTATTTTACTGCGTTGTGAGAGCAAGACAAGATTGGTTAATCATTATAGTCTACATTCCAACATAATCCTATGATAAAGATAATCTGGAAAACCCTAACATCTAGTACAGTAAACAGAGTATAATCAGCGGGCTCAAGTCACACGGAGCTACATTCAGCAAACATGAGTCTACGCTCAGGAAAGAACCACCTGAAAGTTTATAAACAGCGGAACAAAGATGAAGCAGACTTTGTGCCGGAGATCGACTCGGAGCAACCACCTGTCGCCGACGCAGCCACAGACCAACTGTACCCTGGAGGACAGCCATCGTGCGACAAACGGCTGCCTTCACCCCCACACAGCTTGTCTTCGCCGAGAAGGAAGCCAACCTCATGTGACAAAAGGCCGAATTGGACGCCTGTCTTCACATTTTGAAATGTAAAAAAGAAGTAGCAGGAGCAGAAGCTAAGGTTACGGCGTACGAAGAAGTACAAAGTCAAAGCGGGGCGCTGAGCATGAAACCTTGTCAAGCCAGAGACATTTTAATACAGTATGACGCACAAGTGCATATGTGGAACAATACAAGTTGCTCAAACCCACAACTACAACGTCACACATGTCGCCACCAAGAATGGACGATATTAAACAAGAACCGGAAGTAAACAAAGGTCCAACCAACACCTACGCCTTCAAACCATTAGCCCAAGCATTCCAAATTGCAAATAGAAACTCAGTCGAAGCAAACGGAGCACAGGACTTCGCTAAATACCTCATCTGCAAAGAACTCGTCAGCGCTTGTTTACTGCAATTTGACGACAAACCGGAAAACTATTGGGCATGGAAAGCATCAATTATTGACGTGACTAAAGCCTTAAATGAATCAGAAAGCAAGGACCTAGAAAGAAGAAAGAAGGAAGTTAGACCTACTAACAAGGTGGCTAGGTCCAAGATCTGTACATCACGCTAAAAGGATTCATGCAGTACCCGCTGTAGGCGTAAAGATGATTTTGGAACGGCTTGAAGAGTTATGGTTCCTCAGAAGCAAGTGAAGACGCACTGCTAAAAAAGATAGGAGAGTTTCCAAGGCTAACAAACAAAGATACGAGCCAGGGAAGAAACCTGGGAGATATCTTGCTGGAGCTATTGTGGGCCAAGTCAGATGGGACACTTCCAGGCCTTGCATATTTGGACACTGCTCGTGGGGTATGACAAATAGTGAATTTTGAAGTTTCTCTTCAGAGAGAATCTTTGGCCACAAAGTGAGCAGGAAAAAGGTTTTTCACCTGTGTGTGTTCTTGCATGTGATTTTAAGTTTACCTTCTGAGAGAATATTTGGCCACAAACTGAAGAGGAAAAAGGCTTCTCACCTATGTTTTGAAATGTCCCTTCTCTGAGAATCTTTGACCACAAACTGAGCAGGAAAAAGGGTTTTCTCACCAATGTGGGTTATTTTGTGTCTTTTTAAGCTTCCATTCTCTGAGAATCGTTGGCCACAAACTGAACAAGAAAAAGTTTTTTCCCCTGTGTGTGTTCTTGCATGTGTTTTTAAGTTTACCTTCTGAGATTGTTTATTATTTATTCATCACTCTTATTTATTCATTGTTTGTGGCTTCTTGTTTTATTTTCTTGTGTTGTTTACTTGTATGTACATTGTGTACTATGTCTTGTCACCGTGGGATAGTGGGAACGTAATTTCGATCTCTTTGTGTGTCTTGGCATGTGAAGAAATTGACAATAAAGCAGACTTTGACTTTGACTTTGAGTTTGAGAGATTCTTTGGCCACAAAATGAAGCAGGAACAAGGGTTCTCACCAGTGTGGGATTTTGTGTGTGTTGGAACTTGAAGGAACTCCATTTCCTGCTGGCCGCAACCGCGGTCCAGGTCATTGAGCGAACTAGGCCTTCTCTGTGGAACACAAATGCAGTGGACTCTGTTGGCACGCCGCCGTTGTCCGCGTTGACTTACCAAGCTTGCCATCTCCTCGTTCTCCTGGGTGACAAAGCGCACTTTGCTTTCAAGGCAACACAGCACCAGCGAGAGTTCTTCATTCTTCCTGCTCAGGCGTTTGTTTTTGTACAGGAGTGGCAGAAACTGGCTTTCTGTTTCTCTCAGTCGCTTTAGCTGCAAGCATGAAGTGCGGGATGTGAAAGACGCACAACACGCGGGCCAGAACGTATCCATTCCTTTTGCATCGGTTTGAACGGAATCGTGGCTTTGGCTCCCAATAAAAGACATCTACCAGGCAACCGACTCGCCGCGCCGCTCAACTAATAAGCAAGCGCAATGGGTGCCTCGCTGGATGGCGCGCATCAAACGTAGCGCAAACCTTCAAGCGTGCCGTCAATAAATTACCAGTTCATTGCGCTCTTCAGAAAGCAGGGCGTTTCGATCCTCCAGTTTCCTGATGACTGCGCTGAGCTCAGCGATTTTCAGATGAAACCGTCGCGTGTCCCGATCCTCCTGAGACTGAAAACGCCCCGCAACACACACACACAAGCACTCGTTCAAAGTTCAAAACTGTTTTTGTGCTACCTTCCTCCAGCAACGAACTAAGTCATGCGTACTGCAAGTGTGTGATGAGGTGGCTTACGCTATGAAGAGGATTGCTAGTAGCGGCGTTGACCCCACTTCCAGGGTAGTTTAGGCCCGCCCTTTGGGAATCCCTCAGGGCAGCGATCTGCTGCTCGGCAGCCTGAGTCTGCAGCTGAAGGCGGTGGACGTGGCCGGCCCCAGGGCTTTATCCAAAACACTAACCGCTCTGTCTTTCAGCTTGATCTCATCCATCTGGATGTACAAACGGGGAGCGCTCAGGCAGGCGGGCAAACTCATTTGCCAGAATTGTGACAAAAACAAAGAGAGCAACCGGCCAATTTTTTTCTTGAATCGACTAGAACACCTTTGCTGTGACAAAAGCGAAGCGAGCAACCGGACGTTTTCTTCTTGTGAAATAGAATAGAATAGAATGCCTTAGGTGTCAATGCACTGCAGGTATACAACGAAATTGGGAACATAGCCACGCACCGCGCATCTGATCAGTCCTACCAGTCGGCAGATCTCCCTCTCGCAGTCTCTCTTGGTTCGGCTCAGCTCCTCCCAATGCTGGTGATGAGCCGATCGGAGCTCGGCCGCTCGGGACTGCCAGGCCTGCTGGGCCGCTGCCAGGGCTTCTTCCGCGCTCCTGGTGGAGGCGACACCGCTCGGTCTCCCGACACCGCCGCGTCTCCTCCACCTCCGCCAGCAAAGCGCCCCCGCTCCTCACCTGAGCAGACATTGGGCCACACCGGGCCGTTGAGACCGCAACGGAGCGCCGCGACGCTTACTGGGGACAAGTTACACAATACGGTAGCGGCCGCATCGAAGCCCAACGTGGCGTGCGGATAGTCAGACACGGATTGAGCGGATCACCTTGTCCATGGAGCCGTCCCTCAGGCTGAGGACCAAGGCATTCAGTCGCTGGATCTCTCCATCTTTGATTTTGATCACTCTCATCAGCTCCATTTCATGCTGCCGCAGTAATGTCTACCTGGTAACGGCTAACTCTTTCTGCTTCTCCTCATGGAGTTTTCTTTTGAGTTCCGTCATGGCGGCGGTGGCACGGTGGTGCTCCGCCCGCAGGTCCTGACTTCTTTCTCTCTCCAGACAGCTGACCTGACATGACTTAGACTTACACAAACTTTATTGTCATCTTGTCTGCACATGGTGCATACAAAACGAAATTCCGTTGCATACGTCTTACAACAAAGTAGTGATATTGCAGTTGAATAGAAGTAACATATCCTATGAAAATATATATATACATATATATAGCTGAGCTGAGCTGTTGATGATCATTGGAGCGTGGTGAGGCTGTTTTTCCCTGAAGTCGACGATGATCTCCTTCATCTTCTCCTCATTCAGGATCAGGCTGTTTTCTCTGCACCAGCCCACCAGCTGCTCCACCTCCTCTCTGTAGTCCAGGTCGTTGTTGTCTCTGATGAGCCCCACCACCGTTGTGTCGTCTGCTGACTTCACGATGTGATTGGTGGTGAACCTGAGGACGCAGTCGTGTGTCATCAGGGTGAACAGCAGGGGGCTCAGGACGCAGCCCTGAGGGGAGCCTGTGCTGAGGGTGATGACATCAGAGGTGTTCTGTCCGACCCGGACTGACTGAGGTCTGTTGGTGAGGAAGTCTAGCAGCCAGTTGCGAAGGGGGGTGTTGAAGCCCAGGTGTTCCAATTTTCCTACCAGATGCTGTGGGATGATGGTGTTAAACGCTGAGCTGAAGTCCAGGAACAGCATCCGCACATGGGTGTTCTTCTCCTCCAGGTGAGCCAGGCTCAGGTGAAGAACGGAGGAGATGGCGTCCTGAGTGGAGCGGTTTTGCCGGTCGGCAAACTGGAACGGGTCAAATAATAGGGGGAGTCTGGAAACGATGTGACCTTTAAGCAGCCTTTCGAAGCACTTCATCATAACCGGAGTCAGTGCAACAGGCCGGTAATCATTAAATGAGGTGATTTGAGGTTTCTTCGGCACCGGAATGATGGAGGCAGTCTTAAAGCACGCCGGCACTGTGGCTTGGCCCAGCGAGGTGTTAAAAATGTCTGTGATGACCCCAGCCAGATGACTTGCACATTCCCTGAACACACGCCCAGGAATGTTGTCGGGGCCAGGGGCCTTACAGGGGTTGACTCTCCTCAGGGTCTTCAACACATCGGCGGAGTCAAGGCAGAGTACCTCCTCTTCCTGATGGGGGACAGTTTTAACTGCTGGAGTGCCGTTTAGTGCCTCGAACCTCCCAAAGAAGTTATTTAGACCATTTAGAAAGTCAGCATCAACTACACCCACCGGGGGGGGGGAGGGTGAGTTGTAGTCTGTAATCGCCCGTATGCCTTGCCACATACTCCTGATGTTTTTGACGTCGTGGAAACGATCCTGAAATTTTCGACTGCGGTCTCGCTTCGCTATCCTGATGGCACGGTTCAAGTTGGCTCTCGCTGTCCTCAGTGTCTCCTTGTCGCCAGACTTGAAGGCAGAGTTCCGCGCTCGTAGCGTTTGACGTACCTCCTCAGTCATCCAGGGTCGTTGGTTGCCCCGGATGATGATAATCTTAGTGGTGCTGACGTCCTCGGTGCATTTGTTGATGTAGGCTGACACAGTCATGGCACACGCATGTCTAATCTACATCGGGAAAACTGGGAGGGAGGGAGGGAGGGAGGCAGGCAGGCAGGGAGGCAGGCAGTGTCTGTCTGTTGAGGTTTTCACCTTGTTCTTCTCCTGCTGAAGTTCTAACTGGACGTCCATCAGTTTGGTTCTCAGCTCGTCATTGGCGGCCTGAAGGGCGTCCGTTCGCTCCGCCTTGGCCCGCCCTGCCGGAGCTCGTTTGGACATCTCTTACTCGAGTCTCGCCCGGTCGTCAGTCAGAGATCACAACATTTGTACCTGGAGAGCACAAACGCAGCGCTGTTTTCCACTGGCTTCGAACTCAACTTCAATCGGTACCGTAACTTACAACATCATAAACATAGAACTAGCTTGACTTATTCATTGAATAAATGCATTTGGTTCTTCAAAACTGCATCACGCAACATAGCGTGACCGAGACGGCCGTTATCCACCTGCGTGAAGTTATTTGGTGAAATGAATGAGATGTTTAAGACACCATCGTTCTGTCTCTATGTAGATGAAGGGAAATAATCGATTGCTGAAGGTCCAAAGGTGTTGTGATAAACAAATAAACATATTAGTGATTAGTGACATATTTGTGATAAACATATTAGGCAGGATAATCACATATGTTAACTTGACTGCCCACACTGTATTTATTTATGGTTATTTGTTAAATCGAGTACTGTTAGACATGAAATAGGAAGTGTTTAACATAAATGGAAGACGAAAGGGGTACTCACCATTGTAGCTCCTGCTGGTCAATGATACGAGCCTCTTCTTGCAGTGGAAAACATACAGCCAACAAACACCGTGGAACCTAAAGGAATGAAATTAAACATTAACATTTAGCCTCAACCAACATTCACAGATACAACGCAACGCAAACTACACAAACGTAAATCTTTTTAAACACAATGAGTTGTACTTACCGTGTACGCTCTAGACGGTCCACTTGCAAGCAGAAAATAAAGATATTTCTGTTGATAATCGTCGTGTTTGTATCCGGTGTCTCGCTCAAGGCCATTGCGCCCACAGATTTGAATTTTGGCGAGAGTTCAGCCTATTGACGTCATTTCCGCGGTGTAATACCCGCATATCTGAAACGGCAAAGTTAAGAGTAGAGTTAAATAAAGTTTTTAGTCAACGCAATAATTTACAACCGTTGACCAGTCGAAATAATCGTCGAAATTTGGCGTCTGTGGCTGGAAGCAGACGCCGAGTTCGACATTCCTCCCAAACGCCACATTCCCTCGCTTTTCAGGGCTAAAAAAAAAACAGTTGTAATTACCTTGTACGCTCTAGACGGTCAAGTTGCAAGCTGAAAACAAAAATATTTGCCTTGTTAGTCATCGTGTTACTAACCGCTGTGTCTTGTTTGCCAGAATTGCCGCTTTCCTACTTCCTGTTGCAAGCCACGCCCACGAATTATAATTTTGCCGTGAGTTCCGCCTATTGACGTCATGACCGCGTCACATGACTGCGACGTAATGTTATCTAAAACTGTTTGTGCGGTATTGTGTTGTTCTGTGCGGTATTGTGTTATTCTGTGCGGCGTCGTGTTGTTCTGTGCGGCGTCGTGTTGTTCAGTGCGACGTCGTGTTGTTCAGTGCGGCATGGTGTTGTTCAGTGCGGCATGGTGTTGTTCAGTGCGGCATGGTGTTGTTCAGTGCGGCATAATGTTGTTCAGTGCGGCATAATGTTGTTCAGTGCGGCATGGTGTTGTTCAGTGCGGCATGGTGTTGTTCAGTGCGGCATGGTGTTGTTCAGTGCGGCATAATGTTGTTCAGTGCGCCATAATGTTGTTCAGTGCGGCATGGTGTTGTTCAGTGCGGGATGGTGTTGTTCAGTGCAGGATGGTGTTGTTCAGTGCGGCATGGTGTTGTTCAATGCGGCATGGTGTTGTTCAGTGCGGGATGGTGTTGTTCAGTGCGGCATGGTGTTGTTCAGTGCGGCATAATGTTGTTCAGTGCGGCATGGTGTTGTTCAGTGCGGCATGGTGTTGTTCAGTGCGGCATGGTGTTGTTCAGTGCAGGATGGTGTTGTTCAGTGCGGCATGGTGTTGTTCAATGCGGCATGGTGTTGTTCAGTGCGGGATGGTGTTGTTCAGTGCAGGATGGTGTTGTTCAGTGCGGCATGGTGTTGTTCAGTGCGGCATGGTGTTGTTCAATGCAGGATCGTGTTGTTCAGTGCAGCATAATGTTGTTCAGTGCAGCATGGTGTTGTTCAGTGCGGCATGGTGTTGTTCAGTGCGGCATGGTGTTGTTCAGTGCGGAATAGTGTTGTTCAGTGCGGCATGGTGTTGTTCAGTCCGGGATAGTGTTGTTCAATGCGGGATCGTGTTGTTCAGTGCGGGGTGGTGTTGTTCAGTGCGGGATGGTGTTGTTCAGTGCGGCATGGTGTTGTTCAATGCGGCATGGTGTTGTTCAGTGCGGGATGGTGTTGTTCATTGCGGCATGGTGTTGTTCAGTGCGGCATGGTGTTGTTCAGTGCGGCATGGTGTTGTTCAGTGCGGCATGGTGTTGTTCAGTGCGGCATAATGTTGTTCAGTGCGGCACGGTGTTGTTCAGTGTGGAAAGGTGTTGTTCAGTGCAGGATGGTGTTGTTCAGTGCGGCATGGTGTTGTTCAATGCAGGATCGTGTTGTTCAGTGCAGCATAATGTTGTTCAGTGCAGCATGGTGTTGTTCAGTGCGGCATGGTGTTGTTCAATGCGGCATGGTGTTGTTCACTGCGGGATGGTGTTGTTCAATGCGGGATCGTGTTGTTCAGTGCGGCATAATGTTGTTCAGTGCAGCATCGTGTTGTTCAGTGCGGCATGGTGTTGTTCAGTGCGACATAATGTTGTTTAGTGCGGCATAATGTTGTTCAGTGCGGCATAATGTTGTTTAGTGCGGCATGGTGTTGTTCAGTGCGGCATGGTGTTGTTCAGTGCGGCATGGTGTTGTTCAGTGCAGGATGGTGTTGTTCAGTGCGGCATGGTGTTGTTCAATGCGGCATGGTGTTGTTCAGTGCGGGATGGTGTTGTTCAGTGCAGGATGGTGTTGTTCAGTGCGGCATGGTGTTGTTCAGTGCGGCATGGTGTTCAGTGCGGCATGGTGTTGTTCAGTGCGGCATGGTGTTGTTCAGTGCAGGATGGTGTTGTTCAATGCGGGATCGTGTTGTTCAGTGCGGCATGGTGTTGTTCAGTGCGGCATGGTGTTGTTCAGTCCGGCATAATGTTGTTCAGTGCGGCATGGTGTTGTTCAGTGCGGCATGGTGTTGTTCAGTGCGGCATGGTGTTGTTCAATGCGGCATGGTGTTGTTCAGTGCGGCATAATGTTGTCCAGTGCGCCATAATGTTGTTCAGTGCGGCATGGTGTTGTTTAGTGCGGGATGGTGTTGTTCAGTGCAGGATGGTGTTGTTCAGTGCGGCATGGTGTTGTTCAATGCGGCATGGTGTTGTTCAGTGCGGGATGGTGTTGTTCAGTGCGGCATGGTGTTCAGTGCGGCATAATGTTGTTCAGTGCGGCATGGTGTTGTTCAGTGCGGCATGGTGTTGTTCAGTGCGGCATGGTGTTGTTCAGTGCGGCATGGTGTTGTTCAGTGCGGAATGGTGTTGTTCAGTGCGGCATGGTGTTGTTCAGTGCGGGATGGTGTTGTTCAATGCGGGATCGTGTTGTTCAGTGCGGGGTGGTGTTGTTCAGTGCAGGATGGTGTTGTTCAGTGCAGGATGGTGTTGTTCAATGCGGCATGGTGTTGTTCAATGCAGGATCGTGTTGTTCAGTGCAGCATAATGTTGTTCAGTGCAGCATGGTGTTGTTCAGTGCGGCATGGTGTTGTTCAATGCGGCATGGTGTTGTTCAGTGCGGGATGGTGTTGTTCAGTGCGGCATGGTGTTTTTCAGTGCGGCATAATGTTGTTCAGTGCGGCATGGTGTTGTTCAGTGCGGCATGGTGTTGTTCAGTGCGACATAATGTTGTTCAGTGCGGCATAATGTTGTTCAGTGCGGCATGGTGTTGTTCAGTGCGGCATGGTGTTGTTCAGTGCGGCATGGTGTTGTTCAGTGTGGCATGGTGTTGTTCAGTGCAGGATGGTGTTGTTCAGTGCAGGATGGTGTTGTTCAGTGCGGCATGGTGTTGTTCAATGCGGCATGGTGTTGTTCAGTTCGGGATGGTGTTGTTCAGTGCGGCATGGTGTTGTTCAGTGCGGCATAATGTTTTTCAGTGCGGCATGGTGTTGTTCAGTGCGGCATGGTGTTGTTCAGTGCGGCAAAATGTTGTTCAGTGCGGCATGGTGTTGTTCAGTGCGGAATGGTGTTGTTCAGTGCGGCATGGTGTTGTTCAGTGCGGCATGGTGTTGTTCAGTGCGGCATGGTGTTGTTCAGTGCGGCATAATGTTGTTCAGTGCGGCATAATGTTGTTCAGTGCGGCATAATGTTGTTTAGTGCGCCATGGTGTTGTTCAGTGCGGCATGGTGTTGTTCAGTGCGGCATGGTGTTGTTCAGTGCGGCATGGTGTTGTTCAGTGCGGCATAATGTTGTTCAGTGCGGCATAATGTTGTTCAGTGCGGCATGGTGTTGTTCAGTGCGGGATGGTGTTGTTCAGTGCGGGATGGTGTTGTTCAGTGCGGCATGGTGTTCAATGCGGAATGGTGTTGTTCAGTGCAGGATGGTGTTGTTCAGTGCGGCATGGTGTTGTTCAGTGCGGCATAATTTTGTTCAGTGCGGCATGGTGTTGTTCAGTGCGGCATGGTGTTGTTCAGTGCGGGATGGTGTTGTTCAGTGTGGCATGGTGTTCAGTGCGGCATGGTGTTGTTCAGTGCGGTATCGTGTTGTTCAGTGCGGTATCGTGTTTCTCAGTGCGGTATCGTGTTGTTCAGTGCAGTATCGTTGTGTTGTTCGTATTGTGTTGTGTTGTTCGTAATGTGTTGTGTTGTTCGTATTGTGTTGTGTTGTTCGTATTGTGTTGTGTTGTTCGTATTGTGTTGTGTTGTTCGTATTGTGTTGTGTTGTTCATATTGTGTTGTTCATATTGTGTTGAGTTGTTCGTATTGTGTTGTGTTGTTCGTATTGTGTTGCCTTTAACACTTAGCCTCTAACACTTAGCCTCTAACACTTAGCCTCTAGCATCTAGAAGGTAAATAAATAGGAAGGAAGGACTCACCGGTGACGTCTTCGCCCACGTCCAAGCGTTGTACTTTGTATTTTCATCCTTCTGACAGTGGAAAACATAGCCAACAAACACCGTGGAACCTAAACGAATGAAAGAAAACTATCATTTGGCCACAACCAACATTCACAGATACAACACAATGTGACGTGCGGGGTTGAGGTTAAAGGTTGAGTGAAGGGCCCTCGTTTTAAACTACTTTTTTGAAAAGGATTGGGAACAAGTAAGACGTATTTAATTTATTTAATGGGAAGTAGTAAGAGCTATTGAATTTAATCTATGTATTATATTCTATTGTATTGTATTCTGTTGTATTCTTTTGGATTGTATTCACACTAACCCCACTAAAACTTCAGCCCACAAAAACTCGCCTCTGGCGCCTAGCCTCTGGCACTTAGCCTCTAACACTTAGCCTCTAACACTTAGCCTTTAACACTTAGCCTTTAACACTTAGCCTTTAACACTTAGCCTAGAAGGTGAATAAATAGGGTTAAAGGTTGAGTGAAGGGACCTCGTTTTAAACTACTTTTTTGAAAAGGAGTGGGAACAAGTAAGACGTATTTAATTTATTTAATGGGAAGTAGTAAGACTTATTAAATTTATTTAATCTACTTTTCTTCCCAGGCAAAATTTGATGTGCTGCAATTCCAAATTTCCAAAGTGAATGAAGGAAAGAAGTTGTTTAAATTATGATTTTGTTTAAATACTAGGCATAGACACAAAATCTACGGCACAAAATGGGCAGACTTTACTTGTTTGAAGAGGACTGGTTACAAGACAGACTTTTCTGATTTATTTAATGGGAAGAAGACTTATTTAGTTTATTTAATCTATTTTTGTTCCCTGGCAAAATTGGATTTGCTGAAATTGTATTTTGCCAAATCTTGCCTTGAGACCTGATAGGAAGTATTAAACGCTTAGTTAAATCAATACAAGTTGGTAATAAGAGCGAGTAATGTTGGTTGAACCGATGAATGAAGGTTGAAAGCAATTTAAATTATGACTTTGTATAAATACTAGATATTAACAGAACATCTACTGCGCGAAATGGGCAGAGTTTACTTGTTTGAGAAGGAGTGGCTTATTCAAAACTAAGATTTATTTAATCTGTTTGTTCCCAGGCAAAATTGGATGTGATGCAATTCCAAATTTCACCACATGATGGTGCCCAATTTTGACTTCATAGGACATATTAAACACTTAGCTTGTTATTATGTTCAAGGTAATCAGATTTGTTTATTATTCTAATGGCCTCTTCAAAACTATTCTGGATTACTACTTTGGATCTATTCTACATTACTTGGCAACAACATACTCTGTAACAGATTAGGCAGTATAATCATATATGTTAACTTGAGAGTGCCCACACTCAATCTACTTATCGTGATGTGTTAAATCAATTACTGTTAGACATTATTTGTCTGATAATCTACCAAATCTTTGAATTGAAGAATTTGTGATTTAATTAATAGCTTGTTGTTATGTTAAGGGTAATCAGACTTGTATATAATTCTAATGGCCTTCTTTTGAAAACTATTCTGAATTACAACTTTGGATCTTATATTACTTTGCAACAATCTACTCCGTGACAGATTAGGCAGTATAATCACATATGTTAACTTCAGTGCCCACACTGTATTTATTTATGGTTATTTGTTAAATCAAGTACTGTTAGACATGAAATAGGAAGTGTTTAACATAAATGTTATGGCTACTCACCATTGTAGCTCGCTCCTGGTCAATGATACGAGCCTCTTCTTGCAGTGGAAAACTTGCAGCCAACAAACACCGTGGAACCTAAAGGAATGAAATTAAACATTAACATTTCGCCTCGACCAATTTTCACACGTACAACGCAACGCGGCTACACTTCTGCTATTACAAACGTAAATCTCCTTAAACACAATGAGTGTTACTTACCGTGTACGCTCTAGACGGTCCAGTTGCAAGCAGAAAATAAAGATATTTCTGTTGATAATCGTCGCTGCTCAGTGGCTCACGGCCATCGCGCCAACAGATTTGAATTTTGGCGGAGGTTCCGGCAATTACGTCATATCCGCGGCACATGACTGCGACGTAATACCCGCTTATCTGAAACGGCAGTTAAAAGTAGAGTTACATCAAGTTTTCTTGGAACCTAAACGAATGAAAGAAAACTATCATTTGGCCACAACCAACATTCACAGATACAACACAACGTGCGGGGTTGAGGTTAAAGATTGAGTGAAGGGCCCTTGTTTTAAACTACTGTTTTGAAAAGGAGTGGGAACAAGTAAGACGTATTTAATTTATTTAATGGGAAGTAGTAAGACTTATTAAATTTATTTAATCTACTTTTCTTCCCAGGCAAAATTTGATGTGCTGCAATTCCAAATTTCCAAAGTGAATGAAGGAATGAAGTCCTTTAAATTATGATTTTGTATAAATACTAGGCATTAACACAAAATCGACGGCACAAAATGGGCAGACTTTACTTGTTTGAAAAGGACTGGTTACAAGACAGACTTTTTTAATTTATTTAATGAGAAGAAGACTTAGTTTAATTGATCTATTTTTGTTCCCTGGCAAAATTCGATTTGCTGCAATTCCAAATTTCCAAAGTGAATGAAGGAAAGAAGTCGTTTAAATTATGATTTTGTGTAAATACTAGGCATAGACACAAAATCTACGGCACAAAATGGGCAGACTTTACTTGTTTGAAGAGGACTGGTTACAAGACAGACTTTTCTGATTTATTTAATGGGAAGAAGACTTATTTAGTTTATTTAATCTATTTTTGTTCCCTGGCAAAATTGGATTTGCTGAAATTGTATTTTGCCAAATCTTGCCTTGAGACCTGATAGGAAGTATTAAACGCTTAGTTAAATCAATACAAGTTGGTAATAAGAGCGAGTAATGTTGGTTGAACCGATGAATGAAGGTTGAAAGCAATTTAAATTATGACTTTGTATAAATACTAGATATTAACAGAACATCTACTGCGCGAAATGGGCAGAGTTTACTTGTTTGAGAAGGAGTGGCTTATTCAAAACTAAGATTTATGTAATCTGTTTGTTCCCAGGCAAAATTGGATGTGATGCAATTCCAAATTTCACCACATGATGGTGCCCAATTTTGACTTCATAGGACATATTAAACACTTAGCTTGTTATTATGTTCAAGGTAATCAGATTTGTTTATCATTCTAATGGCCTCTTCAAAACTATTCTGGATTACTACTTTGGATCTATTCTACATTACTTGGCAACAACATACTCTGTAACAGATTAGGCAGTATAATCACATATGTTAACTTGAGAGTGCCCACACTCAATCTACTTATCGTGATGTGTTAAATCAATTACTGTTAGACATTATTTGTCTGATAATCTACCAAATCTTTGAATTGAAGAATTTGCGATTTAATTAATAGCTTGTTCAGGGTAATCAGACTTGTATATAATTCTAATGGCCTTCTTTTGAAAACTATTCTGAATTACAACTTTGGATCTTATATTACTTTGCAACAATCTACTCGGTGACAGATTAGGCAGTATAATCACATATGTTAACTTCAGTGCCCACACTGTATTTATTTATGGTTATTTGTTAAATCAAGTACTGTTAGACATGAAATAGGAAGTGTTTAACATAAATGTTATGGCTACTCACCATTGTAGCTCGCTCCTGGTCAATGATATGAGCCTCTTCTTGCAGTGGAAAACTTGCAGCCAACAAACACCGTGGAACCTAAAGGAATGAAATTAAACATTAACATTTCGCCTGGACCAACATTCACACGTACAACGCAACGCGGCTACACTTCTGCTATTACAAACGTAAATCTCCTTAAACACAACGAGTGTTACTTACCGTGTACGCTCTAGGCAAAATTGGATGTGATGCAATTCCAAATCTATCTGAAACGGCAGTTAAAAGTAGAGTTACATCAAGTTTTCTTTTTTAATCAACACAATCATTTACAACCGTTGACCAGAAAGAATCGTCGAAATTCGACGTCCCCCACAAACGCCACGCTCATTCGCTTTTCAGGGCAACAAAAGTACTTCTTTTTAGAAACGATGAGTTGTACTTACCGTGTACGCTCTGGACGGTCCAGTTGCAAGCAGAAAATAAAAATATTTCTCTTGTTAGTCGTATGTTACCATCCGCTGTGTCTTTGTCAACATCGCCGCCATTTTCCTACTTCCTGCTGCGAGCCACGCCCACGGATTTAAATTTGGGCGGAAGCTCTTTCCATTGGCGTCGTTTTCGCGTATAGCAAATCCGATTGGTTGGGAAGGGGGCACGGTTATGCAGCCGAGGGGTCCTGTGATCGGTGGGATGTAAAGTAGGCGTCGACGTCACGTCCGCGTCACGTGACCACGACGTGGCAGACGTCATATAGCAACCGCTGTTTTGTTTAGTAGACTTACAGTTGTTATGCATTGACATAATGGCGCACACACCAAATAGATTTAAATAAATTAAATAATTCTTCTGCCCACTCTCTTTTAAACAAGTTAACTCTCCCCGCGGATTTGAATTCCGGCGAAAGTTACGCCCATCGACGTCACGTATGTCACGTGACCACGACGTGGCAGATGTCATATAGCAACCGCTGTTTTGTTTAGTAGATTTACAGTTGTTATGCATTGGCATAATGGTGTGCACTCAAAATAGATTTAAATAAATTAAATATTTCTTCTGCCCACTCCCTTTTAAACAAGTTAACTCTGCCCACGTCCATTGACGTCTTGTCTGCGTCACGTGACCACGACGTAGCGACGTCATATAGTAACCGCTGTTTTGATCAGTAGACTTAGTTATTATGCGTTGACATAATGGCGCACCGGTTAGCATGGCCACCTCTTAAGCATGATGTTGCGGGTTCGACGCCTGATCAATGTTAGCATGTTGTGAGCTGAAGTGCATGGCGCTGAAGATTTGAATCTTTGAAATGCGCTGAGGTCTGACATATCAGGCAGAATGGTTTGCCATCACGTTCAACAAAAAATAGAAACTTTCCCACTCTGATTAAAACGTCCTGTGTTCATCTACGTATTTTCGTTTTGCTGTGCATCTTTTCCCTGCCATTTCGAGAGCCCAATTGACACTCATAGTTTAAAGAAATGTGTTTGCCCATCCTACTTTGTGGAATTTCACCACATGCGCTTTTGACCAAAATACCAAATTGAACTCAAGTGAAGCCAACACGCACAACCCCCCCCCCCCCCACACACACACACACAAATGTTGATATGAACATAAAAGAGCCGCATGCGGTTCGGGAGTTGCGGCTTGGCCAAACCTGTACTATACAACTTTATTTGTATAAAATTTTCACAACAGCTGTCACACAAACAAAGCGGGAAAAACCGAAGACGTGCGTGTTCCGCCCACGCTGGATTTATTTGCACCTTTGAAAAGACACCGTATTGCCGCAGATGTGGCAAAGAGTACTTTTGGGCATCTGAGACGGAAGGATGTCCAAAGCATCACGTCACCTGGTCTGGTAGGCATGGTGGTGGGACGTTGAGGTCAACCGCTTTGGGGTTGGCTGAATCTTTGATCGCAGGATGCCACACACTTGAAGACAGAAGCAGAAAAGCAGAGCTAAATGCAAAATGTACTCACCGGTGACTCCAATTTTTTTCCCCCCTGAAGAAACAGCTGGACGGGTGGCCCCGGCTGGCCAGTGGGACTCTTGTTATTCTGACCCTTTTTAGTGCGCGTTTGGGGCAACAACCGTTTTTTGTGGCGCTCTCTTCTGGTTCAAAAGTGCCCTGCATGTGAATTTGCTTTTCCTGCCTTCTGATTGGATGAGCGCCGGTGTGACGCGGTGCCTCTGTCACCGTGGCGGGGGGTATACGTTGGCATCGGAGCGTCTGCCAACGTCTGAGACCGGCTGGCAGTGTACCGGAGGTGTCGAGTGCGGTGCCGCTGGAGCTCACTCACCAGCTGGTGTTAGGGCCACAGAATGAAGGCCAAGGAGAAGAATAGAAAGAGAAACAGAAACTTCTCCTCCAATTGTTTGATTTGTCTCTTCTGAGCTTCGATGAATTCTTTCTTTGTTCCTCTAGGACGGACAAATGGAAAGTGGCATTCAAAAGCCAGTAAGCGTGCAAGTAACTGCCGGGCTGGCTTTGGGCCCTTACCTGTTGCGCGCTGTGCAGCAGATCCATTCTCTCTTGGAGGATGCAAGCGTCGCGCTCCCTCAACTCGCACATCAGGGCTCGCTTCCATTGGTCCACGGCGCTCCTAAGCTCTTCTCTCTGATCCGCCGTCAGCACGTCATTCACGCCAGCGTGGCTGGCTTTTTCGCCGTCCGTGGCGGGGCAGTCCCGCTGCGGTAGCGCCTCGTACAACATGGCCTCCAGCTCCAGGATCCTCTGGGCCGCAATCCTCGTCCATCAGTGGTCCGGCGGGAGATTTGAGGGCGGCTTACCTTATGAGCCTGGTCCATGGAACACTTCCTGAAGTCCAACTCTTCATCTAGGTAGCCCTTCTGCTTGCAGAACATATCCTAGCACAGCTCAAGGTCAGAATTGTTGGGGCACATTGCCGGAGTTCCCCTTGGCTGATGTCGCGTGTCTGTCTACCTTCTCACTTTCAATGTTCAACATCTTCTGTTGAAGTGCTGACTTGGTCACTTTGATGTATTCTAACCACTGAGGAAAGGCTGCTGTCACATAAGCAGAATGCGAGAGCGTGCGTGGACGTGCGCGTTACCTTCTCGGCTAGGGTGAGAAGGGTCCTGGCGTGAATCACGACCACCTGCTCCTCGTTGGTGAGATTCTGCAAGAGCCCAAAGGCACAGCGTCAACAAGCTTCTTTCAGCGCAAAGCCTTCCAAAAGTCACATTTGAGCCGCCGAGTCTCGTGGAGTGCGAACATAAGGAGTTCGACATACACTTACGGCGTTATAGCCCAGGATGTCCAGCTTCTTCATCAGATCACTGATGACGATGTCCGGGGGAAAGGCGCAAGGAGCAATGTAAGGTGTTCTGGGACCTCGGGTTAAGGTTAGGGTTGCGAGGGACGCCTTACGTACGCTCACGCCCTCGGCCTCGCAGTAGATCTGCAAAGGGCTGAGGCCGTCTGGGAAACGGACTTGCAGAAACTTCAAGACGGGGGAGCGCCACTCCCTCTCCTGAAAGGCAGAGGCATGCATCCGTCCGTCCGTCCGTCCGTCACATCTCTGGCCTCAACACGCTTGTGCGAGTCTTCCCACCTCCAGCTCCAGGATGCGGAACTCAAGCAGTTCGTTTTGGTCTCGGATATCCTGGATGTGCTCTTTCAGACGCGCTTCTTCCGCCTCCATCCGCCTGACCTGAAAAGACAGTCAGACCTCATCTGCGGGGCTTCCCGACGGGTGTGACGCCAAGCGACTCCGCCCAGCGCCTTTCTTTCCGTCACCTTTTCGGCCAACTGCTGATTGCTCTGACGCAGCAGCTGCTTCTCCTCCACCCACTTGACATTCTAGAAGAGACAAACGCGTGGACAGCTTTGGAATGTTGTGTCATTTTCATCCACAAATTCTTTGGTTGACTGGAAAATGACATTTGCTTTTCTCCGCATTTTCCCAGCCACGTTCGGGGGGTTGGTCCAGTAATGCCAGACGGATGAGTGACTGAAGAATGTAGCTATTTTGTCTGAGAAAAAGGTGTGCTCATTGATGAGCTTACCTGTCCTTGTTGCTTCAGCGCTGACTCCAGATCTGCTACTCTGCTTTGATAGTGACCCATTTCTACCATCAGCTTTTCTCTGGTCTGAAAGGAGGAGGAGGGAGGCTCCTCCTCCTCCTTTCAGACCAGAGAACACCCGAGGCTGGGTGAGAACGGGGAGGCTGCGACCCGGCCGGGGGTTGCGGGAAGGGGCGCCACCTTGATCTCCTTCTCGGCGTCGTAGTCCCCTTCGCTGGTCTGGGCTAGCAGAGCGTAGGCTCGTTGCAGCGCTTGATATTCTTGCGTCAGCTGGCGGTAGCGAAGCTCCGCCTCTTCATGCACACACCAATGCAACACAGCACTAGTACCAGAATCAGTCAGACCGGCGACAAAGCACCCGCGACGCAAAGACGAGTCCGATTCCAGGCTGAAGAGGAATGTTTGGTGCCAATACGCTGGCAGAAATGGCGGGCTACCTCTTCGGGTTCCGTGTCGGGGGTTCTGTCGGTGTGAAAAGACAAGGACGATCCGTCCGAGTCCACCAACACGTCTTCGTCGTAGCCGTAAAATGTTTCGATGACCTGCGGGCGCGGAAGCAAACATCTCTCTGAACAAACTGAAGCGACACCTCACGATGAATCGACAAGAGGAACGATAGCGAGAAAAAGGCCATTTCATCTTGCGCAACACCAAGCAGCCGCAAACAAACAGACTCACCTTGCAGGACCTCACGCTTTGTTCCTCCTCAGAGATTCTCGACGTCGGTATCGTAGCAGCAAATCTCTCTCCTGTCGACACAAATAATCCGCCTTTGAGATTCTTTGGATGCAAAGGGAACGAACGGCTCCGGCGCAGAAACAAACGCGACTCACAATGACATTTCTGACATGAGCTCCTGTCTCCAGAGCCTGAAAAACACGTCACCGGCGATGATTGGAGGGACGCTCGTCTTTTCCAAAAGTGACAACTACAGGGTGTGTCAGGGTTTTCCAGATTATCTTTATCGTATCATTGTGTTGCTTTGACTTTGACTGCAACCTTTAATAAATAATATTATTTATCCCTTATTTATCCCTATCGCTTATCCCTTCCTACACAAAGTCGTAAAACACCCCTTGCTATGTTTTGACTAGAGGTCAAGGGCTTCCTCTATTCAATCCACTCTTACACCCACCCTGTTTCTCTTAATTAAAATGCTCGTGCAGGAGCCGAGAGTCAGACTTCATTCGTACAACGGATGGACTCTCCACCTGCAGGTGTCCAAAAGAACTTACTTGTCTCCCGTGTGGTTCTTGCAAAATAAGTTGGAGCGAGCGCAACTCTAACAGGGTGCATTTTGCCACTAGCTGCCTACGGACAATGACGTCGCGCTCGCGGCTCATGGTTGACGGGCTGAGCAGCCGGGCAAGTCCGTCGTTTTCAGCGCACAGCGAGTGGCAAAGGCGCTGACAAAACGGGAGCTTTGAGCTGCTGAAAACGGCAAAACAAGTCTAAAGCGTGTTCAAACGCGTGCGCACAATGCTCCTGCTTGAATGGTCGGAATTTAAGGGGCCAATTCTTTGGATGGCGGCCGCCGGCCAAGCTTTGGACGGAAAAGGTTTCCTGGCGACAGCGAGCGAGCGCGGCGCTGCCGTACGTGCACCGAGTCGCCTGCCTGAAGACCTTGGACAAGTCGTCGATGATGTGCCGCTGCTCCACAACTTGAAGGAACTCCATTTCACCGTCCTGCTGGCCGCAACCGCGGTCCAGGTCATTGAGCGAACTAGGCCTTCTCTGTGGAACACAAATGCAGTGGACTCTGTTGGCACGCCGCCGTTGTCCGCGTCGACTTACCAAGCTTGCCATCTCCTCGTTCTCCTGGGTGACAAAGCGCACTTTGTTTTCAAGGCGACACAGCACCAGCGAGAGTTCTTCATTCTTCCTGCTCAGGCGTTTGTTTTTGTACAGGAGTGGCAGAAACTGGCTTTCTGTTTCTCTCGGTCGCTTTAGCTGCAAGCATGAAGTGCGGGATGTGAAAGACGCACAACACGCGGGCCAGAACGTATCCATTCCTTTTGCATCGGTTTGAACGGAATCGTGGCTTTGGCTCCCAATAAAAGACATCTACCAGGCAACCGACTCGCCGCGCCGCTCAACTAATAAGCAAGCGCAATGGGTGCCTCGCTGGATGGCGCGCATCAAACGTAGCGCAAACCTTCAAGCGTGCCGTCAATAAATTACCAGTTCATTGCGCTCTTCAGAAAGCAGGGCGTTTCGATCCTCCAGTTTCCTGATGACTGCGCTGAGCTCAGCGATTTTCAGATGAAACCGTCGCGTGTCCCGATCCTCCTGAGACTGAAAACGCCCCGCAACACACACACACAAGCACTCGTTCAAAGTTCAAAACTGTTTTTGTGCTACCTTCCTCCAGCAACGAACTAAGTCATGCGTACTGCAAGTGTGTGATGAGGTGGCTTACGCTATGAAGAGGATTGCTAGTAGCGGCGTTGACCCCACTTCCAGGGTAGTATAGGCCCACCCTTTGGGAATCCCTCAGGGCAGCGATCTGCTGCTCGGCAGCCTGAGTCTGCAGCTGAAGGCGGTGGACGTGGCCGGCCCCAGGGCTTTATCCAAAACACTAACCGCTCTGTCTTTCAGCTTGATCTCATCCGTCTGGATGTACAAACGGGGAGCGCTCAGGCAGGCGGGCAAACTCATTTGCCAGATTTGTGACAAAAACAAAGAGAGCAACCGGCCAATTTTTTTCTTGAATCGACTAGAACACCTTTGCTGTGACAAAAGCGAAGCGAGCAACCGGACATTTTCTTCTTGTGAAATAGAATAGAATAGAATGCCTCAGGTGTCATTGCACTGCAGGTATACAACAAAATTGGGAACATAGCCACGCACCGCGCATCTGATCAGTCCTACCAGTCGGCGGATCTCCCTCTCGCAGTCTCTCTTGGTTCGGCTCAGCTCCTCCCGATGCTGGTGATGAGCCGATCGGAGCTCGGCCGCTCGTGACTGCCAGGCCTGCTGGGCCGCTGCCAGGGCTTCTTCCGCGCTCCTGGTGGAGGCGACACCGCTCGGTCTCCCGACACCGCCGCGTCTCCTCCACCTCCGCCAGCAAAGCGCCCCCCCTCCTCACCTGAGCGGACATTGCGCCACACCGGGCCGTTGAGACCGCAACGGAGCGCCGCGACGCTTACTGGGGACAAGCTACACAATACGGTAGCGGCCGCACCGAAGCCCGACGTGGCGTGCGGATAGTCAGACACGGATAGAGCGGATCACCTTGTCCATGGAGCCGTCCCTCAGGCTGAGGACCAAGGCATTCAGTCGCTGGATCTCTCCATCTTTGATTTTGATCACTCTCATCAGCTCCATTTCATGCTGCCGCAGTAATGTCTCCCTGGTAATGGCTAACTCTTTCTGCTTCTCCTCATGGAGTTTGCTTTTGAGTTCCGTCATGGCGGCGGTGGCACGGTGGTGCTCCGCCCGCAGGTCCTGACTTCTCTCTCTCTCCAGACAGCTGACCTGACATGACTTAGACTTAGACTTAGACAAACTTTATTGTCATCTTTTCTGCACATGGTGCATACAAAACGAAATTCCGTTGCATACGTCTTACAACAAAGTAGTGATATTGCAGTTGAATAGAAGTAACATATCCTATGAAAATATATATATATACATATACTATATATATATATATATATATTAAAAATAAGTATAAAGTGCAGCAGTGATAATTTTGCAATAGTGCAAGTAGGCAAAACAGTATTCAAGAGTGTGCAGAGGAATGCTAAACAATGTATTAAACTTCTATTTAAAGGGTTTATACAAGTTCAGTAAAGTTGGTAGTGCGAGATAGTGCAAGATAGAGGTCCGTAGTGTCATAAAGTACAGTTCTGTGAATGTGTGATGCAGAGTTCAGTTTAGAGCTCAACAGTTCTAGTGTTCAACAGTCTGATGACAGCAGGGAAAAAGCTGTTGCAGAACCTGGTGGACCTGCAGCGGATGCTGCGAAACCTCTTCCCAGAGGGCAGCAGGGAGAACAGTCCATGGTGGGGGTGTGATGGGTCATTGATGATGTTACGGGCACGGGATATGCAGCGCTGAGATGAAATGTCCTGAATGGAGGGAAGAGGAGCCCCTATGATCCTCTCTGCTGTCCTCACCACTCTCCTCACGTTCTTCCAATCGGAGGCGGTGCAGCCTCCACACCACACAGAGAGACAGCTTGTCAGAATGCTCTCTATGGTGCTCCTGTAGAACGTCCTCATGATGGGTGGGGGCAGGTGGGCTCTCCTCATCCTCCGCAGGAAGTACAAGCGCTTCTGTGCCCTCTTGACCAGTGCCGTAGTGTTCATAGTCCAGGTGAGGTCTTCTGTGATGTGGACCCCCAGGAATTTGGTGCTGCTGACCACCTCCACAGCTGAGCTGTTGATGATCAGTGGAGCGTGGTGAGGCTGTTTTTTCCTGAAGTCGACGATGATCTCCTTCATCTTCTCCTCATTCAGGATCAGGCTGTTTTCTCTGCACCAGCCCACCAGCTGCTCCACCTCCTCTCTGTAGTCCAGGTCGTTGTTGTCTCTGATGAGCCCCACCACCGTTGTGTCGTCTGCTGACTTCACGATGTGATTGGTGGTGAACCTGAGGACGCAGTCGTGTGTCATCAGGGTGAACAGCAGGGGGCTCAGGCAGCAGCCCTGAGGGGAGCCTGTGCTGAGGGTGATGACATCAGAGGTGTTCTGTCCGACCCGGACTGACTGAGGTCTGTTGGTGAGGAAGTCTAGCAGCCAGTTGCGAAGGGGGGTGTTGAAGCCCAGGTGTTCCAATTTTCCTACCAGATGCTGTGGGATGATGGTGTTAAACGCTGAGCTGAAGTCCAGGAACAGCATCCGCACATGGGTGTTCTTCTCCTCCAGGTGAGCCAGGCTCAGGTGAAGAACGGAGGAGATGGCGTCCTGAGTGGAGCGGTTTTGCCGGTCGGCAAACTGGAACGGGTCAAATAATAGGGGGAGTCTGGAAACGATGTGACCTTTAAGCAGCCTTTCGAAGCACTTCATCATAACCGGAGTCAGTGCAACAGGCCGGTAATCATTAAATGAGGTGATTTGAGGTTTCTTCGGCACCGGAATGATGGAGGCAGTCTTAAAGCACGCCGGCACTGTGGCTTGGCCCAGCGAGGTGTTAAAAATGTCTGTGATGACCCCAGCCAGATGACTTGCACATTCCCTGAACACCTGCCCAGGAATGTTGTCGGGGCCAGGGGCCTTATGGGGGGACTCTCCTCAGGATCTTAGACACATCGGCGGAGTCAATACAAACCTGAAAAAAGGAAACATAAACACAAAATTGAATATAAACTAAAAAATGGTTGGAAGTAAATATTTACATTATCAAAAAACAATACTTACCTGATACAAACCTGAAAAAAGGAAACACAGTTATACTTACCTATGCCGAGATCACATATTCACGCCCAATCGGTGCCTGCAAGAAAAGAAACAGAAATTCACAAGAGCGAAAACAACAAGTTAATAAGCTAAAATAAGTAGATGGGAAATTATCCGGAACGAAACGCAAATTGCTGACATGAAACTATATAAGGACCGCTCAAAGCAGGAAACTCAGTCTCGATGCGGCCATGAAGGAGGAAACAGCTCCACATGCAATGAAACTAAATTTAGCTGCAATTCCCGTGTGCCAGACCTGAGGAAGGCACAAAAGATGCCGAAACGTTGTCGATGGCCACACGGAGGAAATAAAAGGGAGCGCAAACTAGCGCCGATAGGAAAACAATTAGACGCAAAATTATAATTTACCCACGCTCTACCCAGATAGGAGAGCGCATGGATGCCGCACAGAGCAAGATGCTCTCGCTCCACCCAGATAGGGGAGTCGATGAATTAAGTGCGAGGTACGACTAATTTGACCGCAAATGCAGCTGTCAATCTATCATGCCAAGTCGAAACTCATTTATTACATATATAACAAAGGCGACCGGATAGGCAAAGTACAAACACAAAAACAAACAACAACTACAAAGCAAATACATGTTTATTAAGCCCAATTTGGCCTGACCAGCATGGCTGGCGCAGCCACGACGGGCGGTGTGCTCTGGGGCTGGTTGTGGGACGTGGGCGTGGATGGTAGGACCGTGCCTTTGCTCCTCTCCTTCGGGGGAGGAACTCCCTACTTAATCCTAACTCGCCTGTGCCACCTCCACTGCCCCCCCACGTTTCCAGTTTCCATTCAGCTCCTGCTGCGTCTGTGCGCTGTCCCCTGAACCGATCCTACCCTAACCCTAACCCTAACCTAACCCCAAACCCTAACCCTAACCCTAACCCCAACCCTAACCCTAACCCTAATCCAAATCCCTCCCTGATTCCCAATATGAAAAAAAATTCAACCTTAAGTCAAAAATTGAAAATAAGAAGTCAAAAATTTGAACAGTAAACACAAAATTGAATATAAACTAAAAAGTGGTTGGAAGTAAATATTTACACTATCAAAAAACAATACTTACCTGATACAAACCTGAAAAAAGGAAACATAAACACAAAATTGAATATAAACTAAAAAATGGTTGGAAGTAAATATTTACATTATCAAAAAACAATACTTACCTGATACAAACCTGAAAAAAGGAAACACAGTGAAGGAATGAGGTCGAAATACAAAAAGTCCTGCCTCGCTACAAAAACAGATATGCTCAAACCTCATTGAATAAAGTACATAAGCAGACAAGTATATTCACATATTAAATAAATAAAAGAAACATTTGAAGCATATAATTATACCTACACACCAAATCAATAAAGAAGACATAACTAGACATTTTTGATAAGTGGTGATGAGAAAGGTTTTTATAACTTTATGATCTGATATATATATTTCTGAGGACTTTGAAATAACAAATGACTTTTGATATATTGCCTAAATACCTTAATGACCCTTAAGGAACTGTGGAATGCATGCCTGATGTTTTTTCTCTGAATCATGGACACGGCCGCAGTCGTCTTGACCGTTCAGTACTTGATTGTATCTTATGTTTTGACTAATGCTAGACGCCAGTTTTTGATTACTACTGAACGTTCTGCACAGAGGGAAATATCTTGGCCTCACAAAGAAAAAGATACGGTTGAATGCGGTACGACAGTGTATGTCCGAGATTGGAGGAGAATGTTCACAGGAAGGTCACGTGGAGATAAAACCAGCTGGTGCCAGAAGGAGCCACCCGAGAACTCGGCCAAAGATGATCGCCAAGGCCGAGATACGGGATGGAAGACAACAACCCCCTCCACACACACACACCAACAGCCCCCACCAACACACCGAATCGCCCATAACCAGCACCACTCGCATGGAAGCAGACTCTCCTTCGAACTTGCCCCACCCCGAAGACTCATCGCCCATCAATCCCGGCCCACAATGTGCTACTGAATATAAAACTGATCTAACAACCTTGGACTTTGCCCTTTTCTGAATGGAGACTTTCCGCTCTTGAAGGGCCCAGCGCTGTATTGCACTTTCCTGAAAACAGAGCTTTTTGAACAAGAATTGTGATTGAACTCAACCAAGCTGTCTAAGTCTAATTTCTGCTTCAGTGTCTTTGCATTTTCCTAAATCTGAAGAAATCAAACGAGCACGCAGTGAGTAAATTGAATAACAGGTGATTGGCAAAGGCTTTTGCCGTGAGGCGCAGATAACGCGCTCCCTAAATTGTGGACAAAATCCAACAAATGGTGACCCCGACGTGATTTCTTCAGAAGGGAAAGTGCATGCTCCACAAAGGATTCTTCCTTCTCCGCTCTTGCTCAACAGTATTGCAGTCCGATCGGCACAAAAGGTAAGGGGGAAACTTTTTTTTTTCTCTCTCCCAGTTCAGCAATATTGTGGAGTGAAAGCGGAATACAAAAATTAATAATTTCAGCTCTGTGTTCAGGAATGGTGGTTGTATAGAAGTGTGTGTTTGTGTGGAATTTGGTAAAAGTGATTTGTGGAAAAAATTAAAAATACAAAAACAGGTGAAGGCGTCGCTGATATAGCAGTACGGATGCCGAGCGACTCCAATAGTGTGACCTTAGAACATTATAGGGCTGTCTAAGGCGAGGGACATCTGGGATGTCCGAGTCGTGGTGAATTAAGAGAAAGGTGGTGAGGACTTTGTCTGATCAGCAAAGGGCGCTCACACCGCTGGAACTTGTGGGATGCCAGTGACTAGCATATGGGCACCTGAGTGGCCTCAATAGTAGACACTTAGGAACTTATACTGTTGCCTAAGGTCGGGGTCGATTGGATCGGCCAGGCCACCAATACGAGTCAGGGACTCGTGAAAAAAAAATATAATTAAAAAAAAAGAAAAAAAAAAAAAAGAAAAAAAAAATGGTGAAGGCATCGCTGATATAGCAGGACGGATGCCTGGCGACTTCAATAGTGCGACCTTAGAGACTTATATTGTTGTCTAGGGCGAAGGGTAACTGGGTTAACCAGGTCGCTACATAATTGTTGAAGTGTGTCTATGATGATATTGTGTGGAAAGCAGGCTTGGCTGTCAGATGGGACAGCGGCGCAGCTGAAGAAGTGAGTGATTAGTTGTGGTGCTGTTCATGGGATGGAAGTGATGATTTGTGGTTCATGAAGAACAATAAGTTGATTTGTATAAAATTGTTGATTTTATTTTGATTTTGCATGAGAGTTGGAGTCAGAAAAAATGGCTTAACAAGAATTTGATAAAGAATGTATATTTAATTAGCATGAAGGTTATATCCCATTGTGTGGTGGGGTTAAACTGTAATCATTTTTGTTTTCAAAAGGGTGCAGCTCTAAAGTTTGGGCCAAACGGTCAGGTGGGCACAAATGCACCTTTTGGACAGAGGTGGGGGGTTACATTGTGCGACGTGGTGATGGCGAGGCTCTCCGCACTTCAGTTGCCCCCCCCACCCTTGTTATCAACTGGGAAGATTGTCATGTCTATGTTGTGGGCCCGTGTGTTTGTTTATGTGTATGTTTGTCTTTGTGTATCAGTTCGTTATAAAGGATGGAATTGCGTTAAATTGGTGCACGGAAACGGTGTGGTAGACAATGGTTAATCAGATTTGCATTGTTAAATGTAAAAATTAGAAATGATAGAATAATCTGAGGGTTGTGGTCAGAAACTCGTCCAACGAGGAGAGTGCCCAGCCCTCATAAAAATGTGAGAGTAAGAGAGAACATACATTGTAGAATTGGATAAAATTAAATTATGATTGCAGATTTTAAATTTAGGGGGAATTATTGATTGGTTATGACATAAGACTATACAAGGACACATGTAAGGATAAGTCAAAGATTTGAATCACTTAGAGTTAAAAACAACAAATAAAAACGACATTGCAAGGGGGCACTTTTTATTAAAAGAACACCAAGTAAAGTAAGTAGGGGGCATTCGTGATTGGGATTAAATTAAGGATAAAATTAGGTCAATGATTAGAAATCAATGGTGCTCTACACAAAAAGGCTTAAATTTTTAATGGGGAAATATTTGGAGTACTGTGTTGGTCTACATAGGTCATGGGCCGAGTTTATTTGGTTTTGATTGTGGTTTGGGTTTATTTTGTTTATTGTTAGGTTTTCCTTGTGTTTATTGTTAAGGTGTTCCTTGTTATTCTCTTATCCCCTGCATTGTAAATGTCTTCTTTATGCAGATAGATTAACAGGCTAGGAATTTAGTGAGGAGAAAATTGATCAATTGATGGGGGTTAATAATTGTCCAAATCCTAGTTACATGTTTTGAGGGACCAGAGCAACGACATTATATTTAATTTGCAGGCCATTATTTCGTATGTGATGACAGTGTCTAGATAAGTAGACTGTTTTATCAAAAATGTGAGAGTGAAGGAGGAGGTTTGATTTGTAATCTGGCATTTGGGTGCCACTTTTAAGAGTCTGTGCAGAGCATAGATTGTTTTTGTTTGTTTTTAAAGATATATTTGACAGTTTATCTCGGTGCAGTAAGGATAAAGCAATTTTGAAAGACTTAAAATTAAAAGCAAAATTACATTTTAATTCTGACACATGCCAGCTAACATGAGGATGGCAAATAAATGAATAAATACTCGCTCAAATGCGGCATGTGTTTTAAATTGGGCGATAAGACATTCACTTTCAAGCACTATCATTTAGCGCTGCTGACAACAATAACTTATGAGATGGTAAACCAAGGAGGAGTGTCATAGTTGGAACACAGGCGCTGTATGACCTATAGATTGAACAATAACATTCACCGCATATACAACCATGTTGGTAGATTGTTAAATTACATTACAGTTTATTACAAAGGATTTCGGAGCTTTATTTGCTGATAAACACTGGAACGAGGATTTTAGCCGTGTTAATGGGTAGGGTGGATGGATTACTCGAAAAAAAAAAAAAAAAAAAAAAAAGCTTTTGATAAGGGCGGCTTGATAGTAAGATGATGTGTGTGCGCAACTGATAGGATACAATATGTTAATGGGAAGATTTGGGGTGTAAGGAACAAATACTACACATGAAGACTGATAACACGAAGATAGTTTTGTGAAATTTGTGTCCCAGTGTGTTCTGCCCTCGCGCATGGCACAAGTCCTGAACTGAGTCCTTGTACTCTACTGGCTGCCTCAAAATCAACAGAGGACTGTCCCTGGTCATGAGACACCTTTGACCTTTGGGAGAACAACAGGAACTATTATCATGCTTGAAGGGGGCAAGCACAGCTCTTCACAGGACAAGAACCATATAGTTGGTGGAATACACACAGTTGCAGATCAAAAAGAAAATGGACTGAAAGAACAAAGACAAGATGGACGCATTTGAGAATGGCGGACGGTCCAGCCCTGAATCATCATCATGAGAATCTAAGAGGAGAGGCTGCTAAAGACTTGCACGAGTCACATGAAGTCAAACTGGACACATTGCTAAAGACTGCTGAAGCATTACAAAGTTGGTGGAGTGTGGGACAAAAGGGATGGAAGTGTGTTTGGGTGCTGGGGCAGACATAACTGAGGAGTTTTGATAAAAGTGGGAATAATAAGGCTGCTTATTGACACTGAAACGGGGATAAAAAAAAAATAAAATACATAGATAGGGACAGTGAAGATGCACTGACAAATTACACAACCGCGTGATCAGAAACTTTGCAAGGTGGACATTGATCAATAGAAATTAAATCTTTTGAATCATAAATTTTTATATGTAACTTAGCATTTCGAAGACATAATTAATCTAACTGAAATAATGAAATTTTATAATTGGACCAGTGAAAATTTGGATTCGGGCAACAGAAGGCTGAATTGCTAAACTTAATTGACCTTTATCAAAACAACAGAATTTAATTACACATCAACTGCGACTGACTTATAGGATGCATATTTCAGCTTGAATGGGTGAGGGGCCATAAGAAAGTTGGAATTCTGGATAGTCGGCAAAATAGTAATACAGTAGGGCTTTAAATAACAAATACATTGACATGACCCTTGCGACAATTGATTTAAATGGCAATTTATGATCGGCATTTGGGGTTAGGATTAACAATCCATCCATCCATCCATTACTGGTGTGGCTTGTCCTTACGAGGGCCACAGATGATTAACAATAATAACTAGAATTATTCATTTCTGTAGAAATTGCGTGTGAAAGCGAAGAGGCTGAATAAAAATTCGGGGAAAGCTACAAGGTTATGTTTAAATTTGGAACGTGATGAATTGGCTAGAAAATTGATAAAAATTTAGAAAGAATTTTGTTAAATTGGGCGTGAATTTTAAAGTTGAAAATTTGAAATTTGGGGAGTGGGAAGTTTTGGAATAGGTAGGCATAAGATGAACAGTTAAAAAAAAAAAAAAAAAAAATTGAAATGAGTTGAGTCAGTGGAAAAAAAAAAAAAAAGAAGAAAAAAGGAAAACTAGAAGAAATTAGAAGGGAAAAAAAAATGAAACTTTGCAAAATTTTACCGCAATGTTGGAAGTGAGGATGTGAAATTTGAATTTGAATCTCGGAGGTTAAAAGTGTAATGGAGTAAATCAGATGAATTATGTGGAAGTAGTTAAGATTAAAATAAAAGGAAGAGGAATGCAGAAGAAGTTGAATAATAATAAAGTCAAGGCAATTCAAATTTATTTATATATCCCACAAGCAAGTCTCAAAGGGCTCCAAATGTACAAAAATTGCCAATTTAAAATACAAGAACAATAAGTGTGAGGGCCACAATGATGATCATGACAGCAAAAATATTTCTAATTGGTTTTGATAGGAACAAAGGGGGAACATGGAAGAAGGTTTTCAAAATTTGTGATATAGCGTCACTCAATTATCAAGAGTAAGTCTTTCTTTTTAATTCTAAGAATTGGCATCAACAAAAATGAGAACGATAATCCAAGGTTATAGTGTAAGTGGCAGGAGGAAGCTGTGTATATTTTTTAAACATTATTTTCAGTATCATTATTTCTTAGGAGGGTCAGTAATGCTTGTGAGGAGATGAATGAAGGAACAAGGTGACAGTAAAAGGGAGTGCTCTAAAAATTTTTGGTTTTTTGCCAGAGGTAGTTATTTGGAGGGATGAATTTAAACTGAAAGCAAAATGGAACTGTTTAGTGGAAGAAATATGAGAAGGTGGAAATATTGAAGTTACAGCTCAACACAAAGTGTCAAATAGTCTAAGTGTGAGATGTGAGCAAACTAAATGGGGAGTTAAATCATGTTCCAGTATTATGCATATTGGCAAACGATGTGAGGACAGGAGACCAGACAATTAGATATTAATTTTGGATTTAAAATAAAAAAGGGAAATTTTAATTGAGGAGAAAATTTTGCATAGGGAGGGTTCTTTTTACAATTTAATATTGTATGTTTTATGTGTGTGTTGTGGGATGACAGTTTGTCTGTCATGCTGTATGAATGTCAAGTCTGTACTTGGGATGGGGTTTGTGTATTGTGAATGGTTAACATGATTTAAGGTTGGGGTGATGTGATCACAGCAGAGGATAACATTCCTCTCACCTGAAAAATATAAAGATACTACAGATTTGAAAAAAGCAAGATTGATCAGGGCTCATTTTGGACTAAATATGGGTTTAGGATTACTCTGGGGCACCATTGACAACAAAAGACTTCAATGGAGAAGGCCCATTTCAAGATTATGACCAGACGTGACTATACCAGCATTGACAATCAAGACTCTGAGCTAAGACAGTGTATGACAACAACTCTGGACTTACCTGACAGTGTGACGAAATGTATGTGACGGAATTTGTGATGACTTGCTTTGTTTTGATGTTTTACCTAATTGTATTGCAGCCTCTAACAGCAACCCAGGGAGCAGATTGTGCTTTATTTGTTAAACTTGCTTTACTTTGCAGGTTGTCAACTGCAGTCTTGGAGAATTTTGTGTCATGTCTGTGAACATGCATTAACAACTAACCCCTTACTTTTCATAACGAGTTTGTAAATGTGATCGGTTTCATGACAGGCTCGGCAGGCTCCAATTTTCTATTTCATGCGTTTGACATGCGCCCATGTGTGGATTATTTTTATCATTATGAATTTTATTTTTTGGTATTATGGATGTTTATTGTACGGAGAGCTGCATGCACAGCTACAGGTGGGTGGTGGCTTTTGTTCATACAGCCATGGGAGATGCTGCCAGTCGAGTTTCAGGGACTGAGAATTGGTGATTCCAGGCTAGGATGGCATCTGGAGGTACACCGAAGTCCAGCTGGCGATGGGTATGTCACCATGGATATTGTTATTTTTACTTTTTAACCATTGTGACACATTTTTTAGAATGTGTCAAAAGGGGGAGGTAGAAAAATAATAAAAAAAAAACAAAGGGGGGAATTGTGAGATTTTAAGTGTTTTCAGATTTGATGGTTTTTAAGTCTTCAACATGCTGGACGGAGGAGAAGAAGCAGCTCGGCAGAAATGAAGTGAATGGGAGACAACATCATGAGATGGAGCCAAAGCCTGGTAACAAGTGTGAAGAGTTTCAAAATAGCTCATAATAAACTGTAGACCTTCACAAGATAGGATCAAATAGGTGGGAGAGTATTAAATGTAAAAAATTAGAACAATAACATACAGACTCCAAACAAATTGGGAACAGGTGGATTATGAACGTTAAAGTTTGAATAACACATTATTCACGTGATTGCAGGATAAACAATGGAAGGGATTGATAAACTGAACAAATTTAAGATGATTGCGGTAGTATTATGTCGAAAACAAATAGATTCAACAAGTTTTTTCCCTATAAAATGGTGCCGTTTGGGTTTGAAGTACATAGTCGCTTCAAAGGAGGAAAAGCATGATTTAAGATACGTGATTGATCAATGAGAAGGCTATCCCTTGTACCAGGGGGGTCAAACTCATTTGTTCACGGGCCGCAGTGTAGTCATAGCTTCTTTCGGAGGACCGGTATGACTGTCATACCCAAATAAATGTGTGAGCACCTCATATTATATAGAGTAAAAGCTACAAAACAAACTGACAAGTAACTCGCTTTCAAATCAGACAAATAAAAACTGGTCTAATATTTAAAAATAAAATATTATTAAAAGTGAAGACAATTTGCAATTCGAGTAATGACTCATGAATAAAAAGCACAATTTGTCTTCGGGGGCCGCATAAAATCATGTGTCGGGCTGCATCTGGCCCCCAGGTCTTGAGTTTGACACCTGTGCCTTATACAAAGGTAAAGTAGGATTAGAATTTGATAAAACAGATATGGACATCATCATATTCCATTAGAGTTTGAATTGCTTGCAATACAATTACAAATTAGTTAACACCTGTGTGATTGATTGATTGATTGATTGATTGGGTGGTTGATTGATTGATTGGTTGGTTTATTGATTGAGTGATTCATTGAGTGACTGACTGAAGGGCTGAGTGGCCGAATGGGCAATTGTTCGATGTCTGTCTGTCTATATGTATGTACTATATATGTATGTATGTATTTCGTTATTTGTTTTACGTATGTAATTCGTTATTTGTTTATGTATTTCTCTTTCACATTTTCTTTCTCATCTTCCACTTCTTTCGGCTGCTCCTGTTAGGGGCCGCGACTGCAGAGCGATCGTTTCCATATCTTTCTGTGCCACCAACCATCTGCATGTCCTATCTTTGTCTCTGCCACACTCTCCATTATTTTGGCTAGTAGATTTCCAAGCCTCGCTTCTAACATTCTTTCCGATAACTTCATGCTTTGCTTAATAAACATAACAACACCTCTGTAGCTACTACAGTTCTGCGCATCGCCGTGGTCTGAATTAAGAAATAGAAGTCAACACCTTTCCGGGGAACTTCTCGCTTTTTAAGAATCTCCCCTGCCATCTCTCCTTGATAGTTCCATGCTGTCACTGGAATGTCGTCTAGGCCAATTGCCTTTCCACTCTCCATCTTTTACAAATGTCTGGGTATGAATTTTATCTATATTTATTTTTCTCACTCATTGGCGGCCCCACAGAGGGACTTGTAGCGGCTCCACAGAGGGACGTGGTGTGCCAACAGAGGGACCCTGGTGGCATCAACGATTTTGGTGACCTCAGTAAAACTGAGGTCAACAGAGGGAGTGAAGGAATGAGGTCGAAATACAAAAAGTCCTGCCTCGCTACAAAAACAGATATGCTCAAACCTCATTGAATAAAGTACATAAGCAGACAAGTATATTCACATATTAAATAAATAAAAGAAACATTTGAAGCATATAATTATACCTACACACCAAATCAATAAAGAAGACATAACTAGACATTTTTGATAAGTGGTGATGAGAAAGGTTTTTATAACTTTATGATCTGATATATATATTTCTGAGGACTTTGAAATAACAAATGACTTTTGATATATTGCCTAAATACCTTAATGACCCTTAAGGAACTGTGGAATGCATGCCTGATGTTTTTTCTCTGAATCATGGACACGGCCGCAGTCGTCTTGACCGTTCAGTACTTGATTGTATCTTATGTTTTGACTAATGCTAGACGCCAGTTTTTGATTACTACTGAACGTTCTGCACAGAGGGAAATATCTTGGCCTCACAAAGAAAAAGATACGGTTGAATGCGGTACGACAGTGTATGTCCGAGATTGGAGGAGAATGTTCACAGGAAGGTCACGTGGAGATAAAACCAGCTGGTGCCAGAAGGAGCCACCCGAGAACTCGGCCAAAGATGATCGCCAAGGCCGAGATACGGGATGGAAGACAACAACCCCCTCCACACACACACACCAACAGCCCCCACCAACACACCGAATCGCCCATAACCAGCACCACTCGCATGGAAGCAGACTCTCCTTCGAACTTGCCCCACCCCGAAGACTCATCGCCCATCAATCCCGGCCCACAATGTGCTACTGAATATAAAACTGATCTAACAACCTTGGACTTTGCCCTTTTCTGAATGGAGACTTTCCGCTCTTGAAGGGCCCAGCGCTGTATTGCACTTTCCTGAAAACAGAGCTTTTTGAACAAGAATTGTGATTGAACTCAACCAAGCTGTCTAAGTCTAATTTCTGCTTCAGTGTCTTTGCATTTTCCTAAATCTGAAGAAATCAAACGAGCACGCAGTGAGTAAATTGAATAACAGGTGATTGGCAAAGGCTTTTGCCGTGAGGCGCAGATAACGCGCTCCCTAAATTGTGGACAAAATCCAACAACAGTTATACTTACCTATGCCGAGATCACATATTCACGCCCAATCGGTGCCTGCAAGAAAAGAAACAGAAATTCACAAGAGCGAAAACAACAAGTTAATAAGCTAAAATAAGTAGATGGGAAATTATCCGGAACGAAACGCAAATTGCTGACATGAAACTATATAAGGACCGCTCAAAGCAGGAAACTCAGTCTCGATGCGGCCATGAAGGAGGAAACAGCTCCACATGCAATGAAACTAAATTTAGCTGCAATTCCCGTGTGCCAGACCTGAGGAAGGCACAAAAGATGCCGAAACGTTGTCGATGGCCACACGGAGGAAATAAAAGGGAGCGCAAACTAGCGCCGATAGGAAAACAATTAGACGCAAAATTTTAATTTACCCACGCTCTACCCAGATAGGAGAGCGCATGGATGCCGCACAGAGCAAAATGCTCTCGCTCCACCCAGATAGGGGAGTCGATGAATTAAGTGCGAGGTACGACTAATTTGACCGCAAATGCAGCTGTCAATCTATCATGCCAAGTCGAGACTCATTTATTACATATATAACAAAGGCGACCGGATAGGCAAAGTACAAACACAAAAACAAACAACAACTACAAAGCAAATACATGTTTATTAAGCCCAATTTGGCCTGACCAGCATGGCTGGCGCAGCCACGACGGGCGGTGTGCTCTGGGGCTGGTTGTGGGACGTGGGCGTGGATGGTAGGACCGTGCCTTTGCTCCTCTCCTTCGGGGGAGGAACTCCCTACTTAATCCTGGCGCAGCCACGACGGGCGGTGTGCTCTGGGGCTGGTTGTGGGACGTGGGCGTGGATGGGAGGACCGTGCCTTTGCTCCTCTCCTTCGGGGGAGGAACTCCCTACTTAATCCTATGAGAAACAAAAATATTTCATTCAATACGGGTGTGCCAGACCTGAAGAAGGCTTAGTATAGCCGAAACGTTGTTAAGGCACACTACTATTTACATTCAATTTAATAATTTCCTATTTACAGTCGATTTAATAATTTACTATTGTTGATTTTATTTACAGTTATTTACAAATCATTTATTTCATTGCAATAAATTACGTTGCTAAATTCGGACAATTTGGACACTAAAAATCTTTTTGAAAAATAGACATTTGATAATTTGTTTTAGAATAAAAAGTCTAAAATTCAAGTTTTACCCACTCATTATATCTTTGAAATTTGAAAATTAAAAATATACATTTAGACATAACAATAAAAATTTGAAGTCCAAAAATTAATATGTCAATTAATTACAACGGGGAATGGACAGTTGTCCGTAGGGGGCGACAGCGCCAGCCTGCAACCCGGGGGCGGGAGCGGGTGGCGAGGTATGGCCACGGATGGATGGACCGTGCGTTGTCCTCTTCTGCTAGGGGGGGACATCAGTTCCCCGTCCCTGGTAGGGGTTGGACTTCACAATCCAATCCTAACCCTAACCCTAACCCTAACCCTTATTTCGGCCACTTGGTGCGTGTGCACGGCCTCCCGCTGGAACCGGGTGGTGTGCGCGAGTGTGCTGGCCGCTGGAAGTGCAATGAGGCTCTGCAGTCTCCTCCGCGGTGCTCATAAACAGCCGATCCGCTAGGCGGGAGCTTATTTCGGCCACTTGGCGCATGTACACGGCCTCCCGGTTGTTCCGGGCGGCGTGCGCGAGTGTGCTTGCCGCTGGAAGTGCAATGAGGCTCCGCGATCTCCTCCGCGGGGCTTATAATTGCCGATCCGCTAGGCAGGAATTTATTTCGGCCACTTGGCGCGTGCGCACGGCCTTCCGGTGGAGTTGGGTGGCGTGTGCGAGTGTGCTTGCCGCTGGAAGTGCAATGAGGCTCCGCGATCTCCTCCGCGGTGCTTATAAACAGCGGCTCCGCTAGGCGGGAGCTTATTTCGGCCACTTGGCGCATGTACACGGCCTCCCGGTTGTTCCGGGCGGCGTGCGCGAGTGTGCTTGCCGCTGGAAGTGCAATGAGGCTCTGCGGTCTCCTCCGCGGTGCTTATAAACAGCCAATCCGCTAGAAGGGAGCTTATTTCGTCCACCTGGCGCGTGCGTACGGCCTCCCGGTGGAACCGGGAAGCGTGCGCGAGTGTGCTGGCCGCTGGAAGTGCAATGAGGCTCCGCAATCTCCTCCGCGGTGCTTGTAAACAGCCGATCCGCTAGGCGGGAGCTTATTTCGGCCACTTGGCTCGTGCGCACGGCCTCAAGGTGGAATCGGGCGGCGTGTGCGAGTGTGCTGGCCGCTGGAAGTGCAATGAGGCTCTGCGGTCTCCTCCGCGGTGCTTATAAACAGCCGGTCCACTAGGCGGGAGCTTATTTCGGCCACTTGGTGCGTGCGCACGGCCTCCCGGTGGAACCGGGAAGCGTGCACGAGTGTGCTGGCCGCTGGAAGTGCAATGAGGCTCCGCTATCTCCTCCGCAGTGCTTATAAACAGTCGATCCGCTAGGCGGGATCTTATTTCGGCCACTTAGCGCATGCGCACGGCCTCCCGGTTGTTCCGGGCGGCGTGCGCGAGTATGCTTGCCGCTGGAAGTGCAATGAGGCTCCGCGATCTCCTCTGCGGTGCTTATAAACAGCCGATCTGCTCGGCGGGAGCTTATTTCGGCCACTTGGCGCGTGCGCACGGCCTCCTGGTGGAACCGGGTGGTGTGCGCGAGTGTGCTGGCCGCTGGAAGTGCAATGAGGCTCTGCAGTCTCCTCCGCAGTACTTATAAACAGCCGATCCGCTAGGCGGGAGCTTATTTCGGCCACTTTGCGCGTGCACACCGCCTCCCGGTTGTTCCGGGCGGCGTGCGCGAGTGTGCTGGCCGCTGGAAGTTTAATGAAGCTCTGCGATCTCCTCCGCGGTGCTTATAAACAGCCGCTCCGAGAGGCGGGAGCTTATTTCGGCCACTTGGCGCATGCGCACGGCCTCCCGGTTGTTCCGGGCGGCGTGCGCGAGTATGCTTGCCGCTGGAAGTGCAATGAGGCTCTGCGGTCTCCTCCGCGGTGCTTATAAACAGCCGATCCGCTAGGCGGGAGCTTATTTCGGCCACTTGGCTCGTGCGCACGGCCTCAAGGTGGAATCGTGCGGCGTGTGCGAGTGTGCTGGCCGCTGGAAGTGCAATGAGGCTCTGCGGTCTCCTCCGCGGTGCTTATAAACAGCCGGTCCGCTAGGCGGGAGCTTATTTCGGCATCTTGGTGCGTGCGCACGGCCTCCCGGTGGAACCGGGAAGCGTGCGCGAGTGTGCTGGCCGCTGGAAGTGCAATGAGGCTCTGCTATCTCCTCCGCGGTGCTTATAAACAGCCGATCCGCTAGGCGGGATCTTATTTCGGCCACTTAGCGCATGCACACGGCCTCCCGGTTGTTCCGGGCGGCGTGCGCGAGTATGCTTGCCGCTGGAAGTGCAATGAGGCTCTGCGGTCTCCTCCGCGGTGCTTATAAACAGCCGGTCCGCTAGGCGGGAGCTTATTTCGGCCACTTGGCGCGTGCGCACGGCCTCCCGGTGGAACCAGGAAGCGTGCGCGAGTGTGCCGGCCGCTGGAAGTGCAATCAGGCTCCGCGAACTCCTCCGCGGTGCTTATAAACAGCCGCTCCGAGAGGCGGGAGCTTATTTCGGCCACTTGGCGCATGCGCACGGCCTCCCGGTTGTTCCGGGCGGCGTGCGCGAGTATGCTTGCCGCTGGAAGTGCAATGAGGCTCTGCGGTCTCCTCCGCGGTGCTTATAAACAGCCGGTCCGCTAGGCGGGAGCTTATTTCGGCCACTTGGCGCGTGCGCACGGCCTCCCGGTGGAACCAGGAAGCGTGCGCGAGTGTGCCGGCCGCTGGAAGTGCAATCAGGCTCCGCGAACTCCTCCGCGGTGCTTATAAACAGCCGCTCCGAGAGGCGGGAGCTTATTTCGGCCACTTGGCGCATGCGCACGGCCTCCCGGTTTTTCCGGGCGGCGTGCGCGAGTATGCTTGCCGCTGGAAGTGCAATGAGGCTCTGCGGTCTCCTCCGCGGTGCTTATAAACAGCCGGTCCGCTAGGCGGGAGCTTATTTCGGCCAGTTGGCGCGTGCGCACGGCCTCCCGGTGGAACCAGGAAGCGTGCGCGAGTGTGCCGGCCGCTGGAAGTGCAATCAGGCTCCGCGAACTCCTCCGCGGTGCTTATAAACAGCCGCTCCGAGAGGCGGGAGCTTATTTCGGCCACTTGGCGCATGCGCACGTCCTCCCGGTTGTTCCGGGCGGCGTGCGCGAGTGTGCTTGCCGCTGGAAGTGCAATGAGGCTCCGCGATCTCCTCCGCGGTGCTTATAAACAGCCGATCCGCTAGGCGGGAGCTTATTTCGGCCACCTGGCGCGTGCGCACGGCCTCCCGGTGGAACCGGGAAGCGTGCGCGAGTGTGCTGGCCGCTGGAAGTGCAATGAGGCTCCGCAATCTCCTCCGCGGTGCTTGTAAACAGCCGATCCGCTAGGCGGGAGCTAATTTCGGCCACTTGGCTCGTGCGCACGGCCTCAAGGTGGAATCGGGCGGCGTGTGCGAGTGTGCTGGCCGCTGGAAGTGCAATGAGGCTCTGCGGTCTCCTCCGCGGTGCTTATAAACAGCTGATCCGCTAGGCGGGATCTTATTTCGTCCACTTAGCGCATGCGCACGGCCTCCCGGTTGTTCCGGCGGCGTGCGCGAGTATGCTTGCCGCTGGAAGTGCAATGAGGCTCCGCGATCTGCTCAGCGGTGCTTATAAACAGCCGATCCGCTCGGCGGGAGCTTATTTCGGCCACTTGGCGCGTGTGCACGGCCTCCCGGTGGAACCGGGTGGTGTGCGCGAGTGTGCTGGCCGCTGGAAGTGCAATGAGGCTCTGCAGTCTCCTGCGCGGAGCTCATAAACAGCCGATTCGCTAGGCGGGAGCTTATTTCGGCCACGGCGCGTGCGCACGGCCTCCTGGTGGAACCGGGAAGCGTGCGCGAGTGTGCTGGCCGCTGGAAGTGCAATGAGGCTCCGCTATCTCCTCCGCGGTGCTTATAAACAGCTGATCCGCTAGGCGGGATCTTATTTCGTCCACTTAGCGCATGCGCACGGCCTCCCGGTTGTTCCAGGCGGCGTGCGCGAGTGTGCTGGCCGCTGGAAGTGCAATGAGGCTCTGCAGTCTCCTCCGCAGTGCTCATAAACAGCCGATCCGCTAGGCGGGAGCTTATTTCGGCCACTTGGCGCATGTACACGGCCTCCCGGTTGTTCCGGGCGGCGTGCGCGAGTGTGCTTGCCGCTGGAAGTGCAATGAGGCTCCACGATCTCCTCCGCGGTGCTTATAAACAGCCGATCCGCTAGGCAGGAATTTATTTCGCCCACTTGGCGCGTGCGCACGGGCTTCCGGTGGAGTTGGGCGGCGTGTGCGAGTGTGCTTGCCGCTGGAAGTGCAATGAGGCTCCGCGATCTCCTCTGCGGTGCTTATAAACAGCCGCTCCGGTAGGCGGGAGCTTATTTCGGCCACTTGGCGCATGCGCACGTCCTCCCGGTTGTTCCGGGCGGCGTGCGCGAGTGTGCTTGCCGCTGGAAGTGCAATGAGGCTCCGCGATCTCCTCCGCGGTGCTTATAAACAGCCGATCCGCTAGGCGGGAGCTTATTTCGGCCACGGCGCGTGCGCACGGCCTCCCGGTGGAGCCGGGCGGTGTGCGTGAGTGTGCTGGCCGCTGGAAGTGCAATGAGGCTCTGCGATCTCCTCCGCGGTGCTTATAAACAGCCAATCCGCTAGAAGGGTTCTTATTTCGAACCGCTCTGTCTTTCAGCTTGATCTCATCCGTCTGGATGTACAAACGGGGAGCGCTCAGGCAGGCGGGCAAACTCATTTGCCAGATTTGTGACAAAAACAAAGAGAGCAACCGGCCAATTTTTTTCTTGAATCGACTAGAACACCTTTGCTGTGACAAAAGCGAAGCGAGCAACCGGACATTTTCTTCTTGTGAAATAGAATAGAATAGAATGCCTCAGGTGTCATTGCACTGCAGGTATACAACAAAATTGGGAACATAGCCACGCACCGCGCATCTGATCAGTCCTACCAGTCGGCGGATCTCCCTCTCGCAGTCTCTCTTGGTTCGGCTCAGCTCCTCCCGATGCTGGTGATGAGCCGATCGGAGCTCGGCCGCTCGTGACTGCCAGGCCTGCTGGGCCGCTGCCAGGGCTTCTTCCGCGCTCCTGGTGGAGGCGACACCGCTCGGTCTCCCGACACCGCCGCGTCTCCTCCACCTCCGCCAGCAAAGCGCCCCCCCTCCTCACCTGAGCGGACATTGCGCCACACCGGGCCGTTGAGACCGCAACGGAGCGCCGCGACGCTTACTGGGGACAAGCTACACAATACGGTAGCGGCCGCACCGAAGCCCGACGTGGCGTGCGGATAGTCAGACACGGATAGAGCGGATCACCTTGTCCATGGAGCCGTCCCTCAGGCTGAGGACCAAGGCATTCAGTCGCTGGATCTCTCCATCTTTGATTTTGATCACTCTCATCAGCTCCATTTCATGCTGCCGCAGTAATGTCTCCCTGGTAATGGCTAACTCTTTCTGCTTCTCCTCATGGAGTTTGCTTTTGAGTTCCGTCATGGCGGCGGTGGCACGGTGGTGCTCCGCCCGCAGGTCCTGACTTCTCTCTCTCTCCAGACAGCTGACCTGACATGACTTAGACTTAGACTTAGACAAACTTTATTGTCATCTTTTCTGCACATGGTGCATACAAAACGAAATTCCGTTGCATACGTCTTACAACAAAGTAGTGATATTGCAGTTGAATAGAAGTAACATATCCTATGAAAATATATATATATACATATACTATATATATATATATATATATATTAAAAATAAGTATAAAGTGCAGCAGTGATAATTTTGCAATAGTGCAAGTAGGCAAAACAGTATTCAAGAGTGTGCAGAGGAATGCTAAACAATGTATTAAACTTCTATTTAAAGGGTTTATACAAGTTCAGTAAAGTTGGTAGTGCGAGATAGTGCAAGATAGAGGTCCGTAGTGTCATAAAGTACAGTTCTGTGAATGTGTGATGCAGAGTTCAGTTTAGAGCTCAACAGTTCTAGTGTTCAACAGTCTGATGACAGCAGGGAAAAAGCTGTTGCAGAACCTGGTGGACCTGCAGCGGATGCTGCGAAACCTCTTCCCAGAGGGCAGCAGGGAGAACAGTCCATGGTGGGGGTGTGATGGGTCATTGATGATGTTACGGGCACGGGATATGCAGCGCTGAGATGAAATGTCCTGAATGGAGGGAAGAGGAGCCCCTATGATCCTCTCTGCTGTCCTCACCACTCTCCTCACGTTCTTCCAATCGGAGGCGGTGCAGCCTCCACACCACACAGAGAGACAGCTTGTCAGAATGCTCTCTATGGTGCTCCTGTAGAACGTCCTCATGATGGGTGGGGGCAGGTGGGCTCTCCTCATCCTCCGCAGGAAGTACAAGCGCTTCTGTGCCCTCTTGACCAGTGCCGTAGTGTTCATAGTCCAGGTGAGGTCTTCTGTGATGTGGACCCCCAGGAATTTGGTGCTGCTGACCACCTCCACAGCTGAGCTGTTGATGATCAGTGGAGCGTGGTGAGGCTGTTTTTTCCTGAAGTCAACGATGATCTCCTTCATCTTCTCCTCATTCAGGATCAGGCTGTTTTCTCTGCACCAGCCCACCAGCTGCTCCACCTCCTCTCTGTAGTCCAGGTCGTTGTTGTCTCTGATGAGCCCCACCACCGTTGTGTCGTCTGCTGACTTCACGATGTGATTGGTGGTGAACCTGAGGACGCAGTCGTGTGTCATCAGGGTGAACAGCAGGGGGCTCAGGCAGCAGCCCTGAGGGGAGCCTGTGCTGAGGGTGATGACATCAGAGGTGTTCTGTCCGACCCGGACTGACTGAGGTCTGTTGGTGAGGAAGTCTAGCAGCCAGTTGCGAAGGGGGGTGTTGAAGCCCAGGTGTTCCAATTTTCCTACCAGATGCTGTGGGATGATGGTGTTAAACGCTGAGCTGAAGTCCAGGAACAGCATCCGCACATGGGTGTTCTTCTCCTCCAGGTGAGCCAGGCTCAGGTGAAGAACGGAGGAGATGGCGTCCTGAGTGGAGCGGTTTTGCCGGTCGGCAAACTGGAACGGGTCAAATAATAGGGGGAGTCTGGAAACGATGTGACCTTTAAGCAGCCTTTCGAAGCACTTCATCATAACCGGAGTCAGTGCAACAGGCCGGTAATCATTAAATGAGGTGATTTGAGGTTTCTTCGGCACCGGAATGATGGAGGCAGTCTTAAAGCACGCCGGCACTGTGGCTTGGCCCAGCGAGGTGTTAAAAATGTCTGTGATGACCCCAGCCAGATGACTTGCACATTCCCTGAACACCTGCCCAGGAATGTTGTCGGGGCCAGGGGCCTTATGGGGGGACTCTCCTCAGGATCTTAGACACATCGGCGGAGTCAATACAAACCTGAAAAAAGGAAACATAAACACAAAATTGAATATAAACTAAAAAATGGTTGGAAGTAAATATTTACATTATCAAAAAACAATACTTACCTGATACAAACCTGAAAAAAGGAAACACAGTTATACTTACCTATGCCGAGATCACATATTCACGCCCAATCGGTGCCTGCAAGAAAAGAAACAGAAATTCACAAGAGCGAAAACAACAAGTTAATAAGCTAAAATAAGTAGATGGGAAATTATCCGGAACGAAACGCAAATTGCTGACATGAAACTATATAAGGACCGCTCAAAGCAGGAAACTCAGTCTCGATGCGGCCATGAAGGAGGAAACAGCTCCACATGCAATGAAACTAAATTTAGCTGCAATTCCCGTGTGCCAGACCTGAGGAAGGCACAAAAGATGCCGAAACGTTGTCGATGGCCACACGGAGGAAATAAAAGGGAGCGCAAACTAGCGCCGATAGGAAAACAATTAGACGCAAAATTATAATTTACCCACGCTCTACCCAGATAGGAGAGCGCATGGATGCCGCACAGAGCAAGATGCTCTCGCTCCACCCAGATAGGGGAGTCGATGAATTAAGTGCGAGGTACGACTAATTTGACCGCAAATGCAGCTGTCAATCTATCATGCCAAGTCGAAACTCATTTATTACATATATAACAAAGGCGACCGGATAGGCAAAGTACAAACACAAAAACAAACAACAACTACAAAGCAAATACATGTTTATTAAGCCCAATTTGGCCTGACCAGCATGGCTGGCGCAGCCACGACGGGCGGTGTGCTCTGGGGCTGGTTGTGGGACGTGGGCGTGGATGGTAGGACCGTGCCTTTGCTCCTCTCCTTCGGGGGAGGAACTCCCTACTTAATCCTAACTCGCCTGTGCCACCTCCACTGCCCCCCCACGTTTCCAGTTTCCATTCAGCTCCTGCTGCGTCTGTGCGCTGTCCCCTGAACCGATCCTACCCTAACCCTAACCCTAACCTAACCCCAAACCCTAACCCTAACCCTAACCCCAACCCTAACCCTAACCCTAATCCAAATCCCTCCCTGATTCCCAATATGAAAAAAAATTCAACCTTAAGTCAAAAATTGAAAATAAGAAGTCAAAAATTTGAACAGTAAACACAAAATTGAATATAAACTAAAAAGTGGTTGGAAGTAAATATTTACACTATCAAAAAACAATACTTACCTGATACAAACCTGAAAAAAGGAAACATAAACACAAAATTGAATATAAACTAAAAAATGGTTGGAAGTAAATATTTACATTATCAAAAAACAATACTTACCTGATACAAACCTGAAAAAAGGAAACACAGTTATACTTACCTATGCCGAGATCACATATTCACGCCCAATCGGTGCCTGCAAGAAAAGAAACAGAAATTCACAAGAGCGAAAACAACAAGTTAATAAGCTAAAATAAGTAGATGGGAAATTATCCGGAACGAAACGCAAATTGCTGACATGAAACTATATAAGGACCGCTCAAAGCAGGAAACTCAGTCTCGATGCGGCCATGAAGGAGGAAACAGCTCCACATGCAATGAAACTAAATTTAGCTGCAATTCCCGTGTGCCAGACCTGAGGAAGGCACAAAAGATGCCGAAACGTTGTCGATGGCCACACGGAGGAAATAAAAGGGAGCGCAAACTAGCGCCGATAGGAAAACAATTAGACGCAAAATTTTAATTTACCCACGCTCTACCCAGATAGGAGAGCGCATGGATGCCGCACAGAGCAAAATGCTCTCGCTCCACCCAGATAGGGGAGTCGATGAATTAAGTGCGAGGTACGACTAATTTGACCGCAAATGCAGCTGTCAATCTATCATGCCAAGTCGAGACTCATTTATTACATATATAACAAAGGCGACCGGATAGGCAAAGTACAAACACAAAAACAAACAACAACTACAAAGCAAATACATGTTTATTAAGCCCAATTTGGCCTGACCAGCATGGCTGGCGCAGCCACGACGGGCGGTGTGCTCTGGGGCTGGTTGTGGGACGTGGGCGTGGATGGTAGGACCGTGCCTTTGCTCCTCTCCTTCGGGGGAGGAACTCCCTACTTAATCCTGGCGCAGCCACGACGGGCGGTGTGCTCTGGGGCTGGTTGTGGGACGTGGGCGTGGATGGGAGGACCGTGCCTTTGCTCCTCTCCTTCGGGGGAGGAACTCCCTACTTAATCCTATGAGAAACAAAAATATTTCATTCAATACGGGTGTGCCAGACCTGAAGAAGGCTTAGTATAGCCGAAACGTTGTTAAGGCACACTACTATTTACATTCAATTTAATAATTTCCTATTTACAGTCGATTTAATAATTTACTATTGTTGATTTTATTTACAGTTATTTACAAATCATTTATTTCATTGCAATAAATTACGTTGCTAAATTCGGACAATTTGGACACTAAAAATCTTTTTGAAAAATAGACATTTGATAATTTGTTTTAGAATAAAAAGTCTAAAATTCAAGTTTTACCCACTCATTATATCTTTGAAATTTGAAAATTAAAAATATACATTTAGACATAACAATAAAAATTTGAAGTCCAAAAATTAATATGTCAATTAATTACAACGGGGAATGGACAGTTGTCCGTAGGGGGCGACAGCGCCAGCCTGCAACCCGGGGGCGGGAGCGGGTGGCGAGGTATGGCCACGGATGGATGGACCGTGCGTTGTCCTCTTCTGCTAGGGGGGGACATCAGTTCCCCGTCCCTGGTAGGGGTTGGACTTCACAATCCAATCCTAACCCTAACCCTAACCCTAACCCTTATTTCGGCCACTTGGTGCGTGTGCACGGCCTCCCGCTGGAACCGGGTGGTGTGCGCGAGTGTGCTGGCCGCTGGAAGTGCAATGAGGCTCTGCAGTCTCCTCCGCGGTGCTCATAAACAGCCGATCCGCTAGGCGGGAGCTTATTTCGGCCACTTGGCGCATGTACACGGCCTCCCGGTTGTTCCGGGCGGCGTGCGCGAGTGTGCTTGCCGCTGGAAGTGCAATGAGGCTCCGCGATCTCCTCCGCGGGGCTTATAATTGCCGATCCGCTAGGCAGGAATTTATTTCGGCCACTTGGCGCGTGCGCACGGCCTTCCGGTGGAGTTGGGTGGCGTGTGCGAGTGTGCTTGCCGCTGGAAGTGCAATGAGGCTCCGCGATCTCCTCCGCGGTGCTTATAAACAGCGGCTCCGCTAGGCGGGAGCTTATTTCGGCCACTTGGCGCATGTACACGGCCTCCCGGTTGTTCCGGGCGGCGTGCGCGAGTGTGCTTGCCGCTGGAAGTGCAATGAGGCTCTGCGGTCTCCTCCGCGGTGCTTATAAACAGCCAATCCGCTAGAAGGGAGCTTATTTCGTCCACCTGGCGCGTGCGTACGGCCTCCCGGTGGAACCGGGAAGCGTGCGCGAGTGTGCTGGCCGCTGGAAGTGCAATGAGGCTCCGCAATCTCCTCCGCGGTGCTTGTAAACAGCCGATCCGCTAGGCGGGAGCTTATTTCGGCCACTTGGCTCGTGCGCACGGCCTCAAGGTGGAATCGGGCGGCGTGTGCGAGTGTGCTGGCCGCTGGAAGTGCAATGAGGCTCTGCGGTCTCCTCCGCGGTGCTTATAAACAGCCGGTCCACTAGGCGGGAGCTTATTTCGGCCACTTGGTGCGTGCGCACGGCCTCCCGGTGGAACCGGGAAGCGTGCACGAGTGTGCTGGCCGCTGGAAGTGCAATGAGGCTCCGCTATCTCCTCCGCAGTGCTTATAAACAGTCGATCCGCTAGGCGGGATCTTATTTCGGCCACTTAGCGCATGCGCACGGCCTCCCGGTTGTTCCGGGCGGCGTGCGCGAGTATGCTTGCCGCTGGAAGTGCAATGAGGCTCCGCGATCTCCTCTGCGGTGCTTATAAACAGCCGATCTGCTCGGCGGGAGCTTATTTCGGCCACTTGGCGCGTGCACACCGCCTCCCGGTTGTTCCGGGCGGCGTGCGCGAGTGTGCTGGCCGCTGGAAGTGCAATGAGGCTCCGCGATCTCCTCCGCGGTGCTTATAAACAGCCAATCCGCTAGGCGGGAGCTTATTTCGGCCACTTGGCGCATGCGCACGTCCTCCCGGTTGTTCCGGGCGGCGTGCGCGAGTGTGCTTGCCGCTGGAAGTGCAATGAGGCTCCGCGATTTCCTCCGCGGTGCTTATAAACAGCCGATCCGCTAGGCGGGAGCTTATTTCGGCCACTTGGCTAGTGCGCACGGCCTCAAGGTGGAGCCGGGCGGAGTGCGCGAGTGTGCTGGCCGCTGGAAGTGCAATGAGGCTCCGCGATCTCCTACGCGGTGCTTATAAACAGCCGATCCGCTAGGCGGGAGCTTATTTCGGCCACTTCGCGCGTGCGCACGTCCTCCCGGTTGTTCCGGGCGGCGTGCGCGAGTGTGCTTGCCGCTGGAAGTGCAATGAGGCTCCGCGATCTCCTCTGCGGTGCTTATAAACAGCCGATCTGCTCGGCGGGAGCTTATTTCGGCCACTTGGCGCTTGCGCACGGCCTCCTGGTGGAACCGGGTGGTGTGCGCGAGTGTGCTGGCCGCTGGAAGTGCAATGAGGCTCTGCAGTCTCCTCCGCAGTACTTATAAACAGCCGATCCGCTAGGCGGGAGCTTATTTCGGCCACTTTGCGCGTGCACACCGCCTCCCGGTTGTTCCGGGCGGCGTGCGCGAGTGTGCTGGCCGCTGGAAGTGCAATGAGGCTCCGCGATCTCCTCCGCGGTGCTTATAAACAGCCAATCCGCTAGGCGGGAGCTTATTTCGGCCACTTGGCGCATGCGCACGTCCTCCCGGTTGTTCCGGGCGGCGTGCGCGAGTGTGCTTGCCGCTGGAAGTGCAATGAGGCTCCGCGATTTCCTCCGCGGTGCTTATAAACAGCCGATCCGCTAGGCGGGAGCTTATTTCGGCCACTTGGCGCGTGCGCACGGCCTCCCGGTGGAACCAGGAAGCGTGCGCGAGTGTGCCGGCCGCTGGAAGTGCAATCAGGCTCCGCGAACTCCTCCGCGGTGCTTATAAACAGCCGCTCCGAGAGGCGGGAGCTTATTTCGGCCACTTGGCGCATGCGCCCCTCCCGGTTGTTCCGGGCGGCGTGCGCGAGTGTGCTTGCCGCTGGAAGTGCAATGAGGCTCCGCGATCTCCTCCGCGGTGCTTATAAACAGCCGATCCGCTAGGCGGGAGCTTATTTCGGCCACGGCGCGTGCGCACGGCCTCCCGGTGGAGCCGGGCGGTGTGCGCGAGTGTGCCGGCCGCTGGAAGTGCAATCAGGCTCCGCGAACTCCTCCGCGGTGCTTATAAACAGCCGCTCCGAGAGGCGGGAGCTTATTTCGGCCACTTGGCGCATGCGCACGGCCTCCCGGTTTTTCCGGGCGGCGTGCGCGAGTATGCTTGCCGCTGGAAGTGCAATGAGGCTCCGCTATCTCCTCCGCGGTGCTTATAAACAGCCGATCCGCTAGGCGGGATCTTTTTTCGGCCACTTAGCGCATGCGCACAGCCTCCCGGTTGTTCCGGGCGGCGTGCGCGAGTATGCTTGCCGCTGGAAGTGCAATGAGGCTCTGCGGTCTCCTCCGCGGTGCTTATAAACAGCCGGTCCGCTAGGCGGGAGCTTATTTCGGCCACTTGGCGCGTGCGCAGGGCCTCCCGGTGGAACCAGGAAGCGTGCGCGAGTGTGCCGGCCGCTGGAAGTGCAATCAGGCTCCGCGATCTCCTCCGCGGTGCTTATAAACAGCCGCTCCGAGAGGCGGGAGCTTATTTCGGCCACTTGGCGCATGCGCACGGCCTCCCGGTTTTTCCGGGCGGCGTGCGCGAGTATGCTTGCCGCTGGAAGTGCAATGAGGCTCTGCGGTCTCCTCCGCGGTGCTTATAAACAGCCGGTCCGCTAGGCGGGAGCTTATTTCGGCCAGTTGGCGCGTGCGCACGGCCTCCCGGTGGAACCAGGAAGCGTGCGCGAGTGTGCCGGCCGCTGGAAGTGCAATCAGGCTCCGCGAACTCCTCCGCGGTGGTTATAAACAGCCGCTCCGAGAGGCGGGAGCTTATTTCGGCCACTTGGCGCATGCGCACGTCCTCCCGGTTGTTCCGGGCGGCGTGCGCGAGTGTGCTTGCCGCTGGAAGTGCAATGAGGCTCCGCGATCTCCTCCGCGGTGCTTATAAACAGCCGATCCGCTAGGCGGGAGCTTATTTCGGCCACCTGGCGCGTGCGCACGGCCTCCCGGTGGAACCGGGAAGCGTGCGCGAGTGTGCTGGCCGCTGGAAGTGCAATGAGGCTCCGCAATCTCCTCCGCGGTGCTTGTAAACAGCCGATCCGCTAGGCGGGAGCTTATTTCGGCCACTTGGCTCGTGCGCACGGCCTCAAGGTGGAATCGGGCGGCGTGTGCGAGTGTGCTGGCCGCTGGAAGTGCAATGAGGCTCTGCGGTCTCCTCCGCGGTGCTTATAAACAGCCGGTCCGCTAGGCGGGAGCTTATTTCGGCCACTTGGTGCGTGCGCACGGCCTCCCGGTGGAACCGGGAAGCGTGCGCGAGTGTGCTGGCCGCTGGAAGTGCAATGAGGCTCCGCTATCTCCTCCGCGGTGCTTATAAACAGCTGATCCGCTAGGCGGGATCTTATTTCGTCCACTTAGCGCATGCGCACGGCCTCCCGGTTGTTCCGGCGGCGTGCGCGAGTATGCTTGCCGCTGGAAGTGCAATGAGGCTCCGCGATCTGCTCAGCGGTGCTTATAAACAGCCGATCCGCTCGGCGGGAGCTTATTTCGGCCACTTGGCGCGTGTGCACGGCCTCCCGGTGGAACCGGGTGGTGTGCGCGAGTGTGCTGGCCGCTGGAAGTGCAATGAGGCTCTGCAGTCTCCTCCGCGGAGCTCATAAACAGCCGATTCGCTAGGCGGGAGCTTATTTCGGCCACGGCGCGTGCGCACGGCCTCCTGGTGGAACCGGGAAGCGTGCGCGAGTGTGCTGGCCGCTGGAAGTGCAATGAGGCTCCGCTATCTCCTCCGCGGTGCTTATAAACAGCTGATCCGCTAGGCGGGATCTTATTTCGTCCACTTAGCGCATGCGCACGGCCTCCCGGTTGTTCCAGGCGGCGTGCGCGAGTGTGCTGGCCGCTGGAAGTGCAATGAGGCTCTGCAGTCTCCTCCGCAGTGCTCATAAACAGCCGATCCGCTAGGCGGGAGCTTATTTCGGCCACTTGGCGCATGTACACGGCCTCCCGGTTGTTCCGGGCGGCGTGCGCGAGTGTGCTTGCCGCTGGAAGTGCAATGAGGCTCCACGATCTCCTCCGCGGTGCTTATAAACAGCCGATCCGCTAGGCAGGAATTTATTTCGCCCACTTGGCGCGTGCGCACGGGCTTCCGGTGGAGTTGGGCGGCGTGTGCGAGTGTGCTTGCCGCTGGAAGTGCAATGAGGCTCCGCGATCTCCTCTGCGGTGCTTATAAACAGCCGCTCCGGTAGGCGGGAGCTTATTTCGGCCACTTGGCGCATGCGCACGTCCTCCCGGTTGTTCCGGGCGGCGTGCGCGAGTGTGCTTGCCGCTGGAAGTGCAATGAGGCTCCGCGATCTCCTCCGCGGTGCTTATAAACAGCCGATCCGCTAGGCGGGAGCTTATTTCGGCCACGGCGCGTGCGCACGGCCTCCCGGTGGAGCCGGGCGGTGTGCGTGAGTGTGCTGGCCGCTGGAAGTGCAATGAGGCTCTGCGATCTCCTCCGCGGTGCTTATAAACAGCCAATCCGCTAGAAGGGTTCTTATTTCGGCCACTTAGCGCATGCGCACGGCCTCCCGGTTGTTCCGGGCGGCGTGCGCGAGTATGCTTGCCGCTGGAAGTGCAATGAGGCTCTGCGGTCTCCTCCGCGGTGCTTATAAACAGCCGATCCGCTAGGCGGGAGCTTATTTCGGCCACTTGGCTCGTGCGCACGGCCTCAAGGTGGAATCGGGCGGCGTGTGCGAGTGTGCTGGCCGCTGGAAGTGCAATGAGGCTCCGCAATCTCCTCCGCGGTGCTTATAAACAGCCGGTCCGCTAGGCGGGAGCTTATTTCGGCATCTTGGTGCGTGCGCACGGCCTCCCGGTGGAACCGGGTAGCGTGCGCGAGTGTGCTGGCCGCTGGAAGTGCAATGAGGCTCTGCTATCTCCTCCGCGGTGCTTATAAACAGCCGATCCGCTAGGCGGGATCTTATTTCGGCCACTTAGCGCATGCACACGGCCTCCCGGTTGTTCCGGGCGGCGTGCGCGAGTATGCTTGCCGCTGGAAGTGCAATGAGGCTCCGCGATCTCCTCCGCGGTGCTTATAAACAGCCGATCCGCTCGGCGGGAGCTTATTTCGGCCACTTGGCGCGTGTGCACGGCCTCCCGTTGGAACCGGGTGGTGTGCGCGAGTGTGCTGGCCGCTGGAATTGCAATGAGGCTCCGCGATCTCCTCCGTGGTGCTTATAATTGCCGATCCGCTAGGCAGGAATTTATTTCGGCCACTTGGCGCGTGCGCACGGCCTTCCGGTGGAGTTGGGCGGCGTGTGCGAGTGTGCTTGCCGCTGGAAGTGCAATGAGGCTCCGCGATCTCCTCCGCGGTGCTTATAAACAGCGGCTCCGCTAGGCGGGAGCTTATTTCGGCCACTTGGCGCGTGCGCACGGCGTCCCGGTGGAGCCGGGCGGTGTGCGCGAGTGTGCTGGCCGCTGGAAGTGCAATGAGGCTCTGCGATCTCCTCCGCGGTGCTTATAAACAGCCAATCCGCTAGGCGGGATCTTTTTTCGGCCACATGGCGCATGCGCACGGCCTCCCGGTGGAACCGGGAAGCGTGCGCGAGTGTGCTGGCCGCTGGAAGTGCAATGAGGCTCCGCGATCTCCTCCGCGGTGCTTATAAACAGCCGATCCGCTCGGCGGGAGCTTATTTCGGCCACGTGGCGCGTGTGCACGGCCTCCCGGTGGAACCGGGTGGTGTGCGCGAGTGTGCTGGCCGCTGGAAGTGCAATGAGGCTCTGCAGTCTCCTCCGCGGAGCTCATAAACAGCCCATCCGCTAGGCGGGAGCTTATTTCGGCCACTTGGCGCGTGCGCACGGCCTCCCGGTGGAACCGGGTGACGTGCACGAGTGTGTTGGCCGCTGGAAGTGCAATGAGGCTCCGCTATCTCCTCCGCAGTACTTATAAACAGCCGATCCGCTAGGCGGGAGCTTTTTTCGGCCACTTGGCTCGTGCGCACGGCCTCAAGGTGGAATCGGGCGGCGTGTGCGAGTGTGCTGGCCGCTGGAAGTTTAATGAAGCTCTGCGATCTCCTCCGCGGTGCTTATAAACAGCCGCTCCGAGAGGCGGGAGCTTATTTCGGCCACTTGGCGCATGCGCACGGCCTCCCGGTTGTTCCGGGCGGCGTGCGCGAGTATGCTTGCCGCTGGAAGTGCAATGAGGCTCTGCGGTCTCCTCCGCGGTGCTTATAAACAGCCGATCCGCTAGGCGGGAGCTTATTTCGGCCACTTGGCTCGTGCGCACGGCCTCAAGGTGGAATCGGGCGGCGTGTGCGAGTGTGCTGGCCGCTGGAAGTGCAATGAGGCTCTGCGGTCTCCTCCGCGGTGCTTATAAACAGCCGGTCCGCTAGGCGGGAGCTTATTTCGGCATCTTGGTGCGTGCGCATGGCCTCCCGGTGGAACCGGGAAGCGTGCGCGAGTGTGCTGGCCGCTGGAAGTGCAATGAGGCTCTGCTATCTCCTCCGCGGTGCTTATAAACAGCCGATCCGCTAGGCGGGATCTTATTTCGGCCACTTAGAGCATGCACACGGCCTCCCGCTTGTTCCGGGCGGCGTGCGCGAGTATGCTTGCCGCTGGAAGTGCAATGAGGCTCTGCGGTCTCCTCCGCGGTGCTTATAAACAGCCGGTCCGCTAGGCGGGAGCTTATTTCGGCCACTTGGCGCGTGCGCACGGCCTCCCGGTGGAACCAGGAAGCGTGCGCGAGTGTGCCGGCCGCTGGAAGTGCAATCAGGCTCCGCGAACTCCTCCGCGGTGCTTATAAACAGCCGCTCCGAGAGGCGGGAGCTTATTTCGGCCACTTGGCGCATGCGCACGGCCTCCCGGTTTTTCCGGGCGGCGTGCGCGAGTATGCTTGCCGCTGGAAGTGCAATGAGGCTCTGCGGTCTCCTCCGCGGTGCTTATAAACAGCCGGTCCGCTAGGCGGGAGCTTATTTCGGCCACTTGGCGCGTGCGCACGGCCTCCCGGTGGAACCAGGAAGCGTGCGCGAGTGTGCCGGCCGCTGGAAGTGCAATCAGGCTCCGCGAACTCCTCCGCGGTGCTTATAAACAGCCGCTCCGAGAGGCGGGAGCTTATTTCGGCCACTTGGCGCATGCGCACGTCCTCCCGGTTGTTCCGGGCGGCGTGCGCGAGTGTGCTTGCCGCTGGAAGTGCAATGAGGCTCCGCGATTTCCTCCGCGGTGCTTATAAACAGCCGATCCGCTAGGCGGGAGCTTATTTCGGCCACTTGGCGCGTGCGCACGGCCTCCCGGTGGAACCAGGAAGCGTGCGCGAGTGTGCCGGCCGCTGGAAGTGCAATCAGGCTCCGCGAACTCCTCCGCGGTGCTTATAAACAGCCGCTCCGAGAGGCGGGAGCTTATTTCGGCCACTTGGCGCATGCGCCCCTCCCGGTTGTTCCGGGCGGCGTGCGCGAGTGTGCTTGCCGCTGGAAGTGCAATGAGGCTCCGCGATCTCCTCCGCGGTGCTTATAAACAGCCGATCCGCTAGGCGGGAGCTTATTTCGGCCACGGCGCGTGCGCACGGCCTCCCGGTGGAGCCGGGCGGTGTGCGTGAGTGTGCTGGCCGCTGGAAGTGCAATGAGGCTCTGCGATCTCCTCCGCGGTGCTTATAAACAGCCAATCCGCTAGAAGGGAGCTTATTTCGGCCACTTGGCTCGTGCGCACGGCCTCAAGGTGGAATCGGGCGGCGTGTGCGAGTGTGCTGGCCGCTGGAAGTGCAATGAGGCTCCGCGATCTCCTCCGCGGTGCTTATAAACAGCCGATCCGCTCGGCGGGAGCTTATTTCGGCCACTTGGCGCGTGTGCACGGCCTCCCGGTGGAACCGGGTGGTGTGCGCGAGTGTGCTGGCCGCTGGAAGTGCAATGAGGCTCTGCAGTCTCCTCCGCGGAGCTCATAAACAGCCCATCCGCTAGGCGGGAGCTTATTTCGGCCACTTGGCGCGTGCGCACGGCCTCCCGGTGGAACCGGGTGACGTACGAGTGTGCTGGCCGCTGGAAGTGCAATGAGGCTCCGCTATCTCCTCCGCAGTACTTATAAACAGCCGATCCGCTAGGCGGGAGCTTATTTCGGCATCTTGGTGCGTGCGCACGGCCTCCCGGTGGAACCGGGAAGCGTGCGCGAGTGTGCTGGCCGCTGGAAGTGCAATAAGGCTTCGCGATCTCCTCCGCGGTGCTTATAAACAGCCAATCCGCTAGGCGGGAGCTTATTTCGGCCACTAGGCGCATGCGCACGACCTCCCGGTTGTTCCGGGCGGCGTGCGCGAGGGTGCTGGCCGCAGGAAGTGCAATGAAGCTCTGCGATCTCCTCCGCGGTGCTTATAAACAGCCGCTCCGAGAGGCGGGAGCTTATTTCGGCCACTTGGCGCATGCGCACGTCCTCCCGGTTGTTCCGGGCGGCGTGTGCGAGTGTGTTTGCCGCTGGAAGTGCAATGAGGCTCCGCGATCTCCTCCGCGGTGCTTATAAACAGCCGCTCCGCTAGGCGGGAGCTTATTTTGGCCACTTGGCGCATGCGCACGTCCTCCCGGTTGTTCCGGGCGGCGTGCGCGAGTGTGCTTGCCGCTGGAAGTGCAATGAGGCTCCGCGATCTCCTCCGCGGTGCTTATAAACAGCCGATCCGCTAGGCGGGAGCTCATTTCGGCCACGGCGCGTGCGCACGGCCTCCCGGTGGAGCCGGGCGGTGTGCGTGAGTGTGCTGGCCGCTGGAAGTGCAATGAGGCTCTGCGGTCTCCTCCGCGGTGCTTATAAACAGCCGATCCGCTAGGCGGGAGCTTATTTCGGCCACTTGGCTCGTGCGCACGGCCTCAAGGTGGAATCGGGCGGCGTGTGCGAGTGTGCTGGCCGCTGGAAGTGCAATGAGGCTCTGCGGTCTCCTCCGCGGTGCTTATAAACAGCCGGTCCGCTAGGCGGGAGCTTATTTCGGCATCTTGGTGCGTGTGCACGGCCTCCCGGTGGAACCGGGAAGCGTGCGCGAGTGTGCTGGCCGCTGGAAGTGCAATGAGGCTCTGCTATCTCCTCCGCGGTGCTTATAAACAGCCGATCCGCTAGGCGGGATCTTATTTCGGCCACTTAGCGCATGCACACGGCCTCCCGGTTGTTCCGGGCGGCGTGCGCGAGTATGCTTGCCGCTGGAAGTGCAATGAGGCTCCGCGATATCCTCCGCGGTGCTTATAAACAGCCGATCCGCTCGGCGGGAGCTTATTTCGGCCACTTGGCGCGTGTGCACGGCCTCCCGTTGGAACCGGGTGGTGTGCGCGAGTGTGCTGGCCGCTGGAATTGCAATGAGGCTCCGCGATCTCCTCCGTGGTGCTTATAATTGCCGATCCGCTAGGCAGGAATTTATTTCGGCCACTTGGCGCGTGCGCACGGCCTTCCGGTGGAGTTGGGCGGCGTGTGCGAGTGTGCTTGCCGCTGGAAGTGCAATGAGGCTCCGCGATCTCCTCCGCGGTGCTTATAAACAGCGGCTCCGCTAGGCGGGAGCTTATTTCGGCCACTTGGCGCGTGCGCACGGCCTCCCGGTGGAGCCGGGCGGTGTGCGCGAGTGTGCTGGCCGCTGGAAGTGCAATGAGGCTCTGCGATCTCCTCCGCGGTGCTTATAAACAGCCAATCCGCTAGGCGGGATCTTATTTCGGCCACTTAGCGCATGCACACGGCCTCCCGGTGGAACCGGGAAGCGTGCGCGAGTGTGCTGGCCGCTGGAAGTGCAATGAGGCTCCGCGATCTCCTCCGCGGTGCTTATAAACAGCCGATCAGCTCGGCGGGAGCTTATTTCGGCCACGTGGCGCGTGTGCACGGCCTCCCGGTGGAACCGGGTGGTGTGCGCGAGTGTGCTGGCCGCTGGAAGTGCAATGAGGCTCTGCTATCTCCTCCGCGGTGCTTATAAACAGCCGATCCGCTAGGCGGGATCTTATTTCGGCCACTTAGCGCATGCACACGGCCTCCCGGTTGTTCCGGGCGGCGTGCGCGAGTATGCTGGCCGCTGGAAGTGCAATGAGGCTCCGCTATCTCCTCCGCGGTGCTTATAAACAGCTGATCCGCTAGGCGGGATCTTATTTCGTCCACTTAGCGCATGCGCACGGCCTCCCGGTTGTTCCGGCGGCGTGCGCGAGTATGCTTGCCGCTGGAAGTGCAATGAGGCTCCGCGATCTGCTCAGCGGTGCTTATAAACAGCCGATCCGCTCGGCGGGAGCTTATTTCGGCCACTTGGCGCGTGTGCACGGCCTCCCGGTGGAACCGGGTGGTGTGCGCGAGTGTGCTGGCCGCTGGAAGTGCAATGAGGCTCTGAAGTCTCCTCCGCGGAGCTCATAAACAGCCGATTCGCTAGGCGGGAGCTTATTTCGGCCACGGCGCGTGCGCACGGCCTCCTGGTGGAACCGGGAAGCGTGCGCGAGTGTGCTGGCCGCTGGAAGTGCAATGAGCCTCCGCTATCTCCTCCGCGGTGCTTATAAACAGCTGATCCGCTAGGCGGGATCTTATTTCGTCCACTTAGCGCATGCGCACGGCCTCCCGGTTGTTCCAGGCGGCGTGCGCGAGTGTGCTGGCCGCTGGAAGTGCAATGAGGCTCTGCAGTCTCCTCCGCGGTGCTCATAAACAGCCGATCCGCTAGGCGGGAGCTTATTTCGGCCACTTGGCGCATGTACACGGCCTCCCGGTTGTTCCGGGCGGCGTGCGCGAGTGTGCTTGCCGCTGGAAGTGCAATGAGGCTCTGCTATCTCCTCCGCGGTGCTTATAAACAGCCGATCCGCTAGGCGGGAGCTTATTTCGGCCACGGCGCGTGCGCACGGCCTCCCGGTGGAGCCGGGCGGCGTGCGCGAGTGTGCTGGCCGCTGGAAGTGCAATGAGGCTCTGCGATCTCCTCCGCGGTGCTTATAAACAGCCAATCCGCTAGAAGGGTTCTTATTTCGGCCACTTAGCGCATGCGCACGGCCTCAAGGTGGAATCGGGCGGCGTGTGCGAGTGTGCTGGCCGCTGGAAGTTTCATGAAGCTCTGCGATCTCCTCCGCGGTGCTTATAAACAGCCGCTCCGAGAGGCGGGAGCTTATTTCGGCCACTTGGCGCATGCGCACGGCCTCCCGGTTGTTCCGGGCGGCGTGCGCGAGTATGCTTGCCGCTGGAAGTGCAATGAGGCTCTGCGGTCTCCTCCGCGGTGCTTATAAACAGCCGATCCGCTAGGCGGGAGCTTATTTCGGCCACTTGGCTCGTGCGCACGGCCTCAAGGTGGAATCGGGCGGCGTGCGCGAGTATGCTACCCGCTGGAAGTGCAATGAGGCTCTGCGGTCTCCTCCGCGGTGCTTATAAACAGCCGGTCCGCTAGGCGGGAGCTTATTTCGGCCACTTGGCGCGTGCGCACGGCCTCCCGGTGGAACCAGGAAGCGTGCGCGAGTGTGCCGGCCGCTGGAAGTGCAATCAGGCTCCGCGAACTCCTCCGCGGTGCTTATAAACAGCCGCTCCGAGAGGCGGGAGCTTATTTCGGCCACTTGGCGCATGCGCACGGCCTCCCGGTTGTTCCGGGCGGCGTGCGCGAGTATGCTTGCCGCTGGAAGTGCAATGAGGCTCTGCGGTCTCCTCCGCGGTGCTTATAAACAGCCGGTCCGCTAGGCGGGAGCTTATTTCGGCCACTTGGCGCGTGCGCACGGCCTCCCGGTGGAACCGGGAAGCGTGCGCGAGTGTGCCGGCCGCTGGAAGTGCAATCAGGCTCCGCGAACTCCTCCGCGGTGCTTATAAACAGCCGCTCCGAGAGGCGGGAGCTTATTTCGGCCACTTGGCGCATGCGCACGTCCTCCCGGTTGTTCCGGGCGGCGTGCGCGAGTGTGCTTGCCGCTGGAAGTGCAATGAGGCTCCGCGATTTCCTCCGCGGTGCTTATAAACAGCCGATCCGCTAGGCGGGAGCTTATTTCGGCCACTTGGCGCGTGCGCACGGCCTCCCGGTGGAACCAGGAAGCGTGCGCGAGTGTGCCGGCCGCTGGAAGTGCAATCAGGCTCCGCGAACTCCTCCGCGGTGCTTATAAACAGCCGCTCCGAGAGGCGGGAGCTTATTTCGGCCACTTGGCGCATGCGCCCCTCCCGGTTGTTCCGGGCGGCGTGCGCGAGTGTGCTTGCCGCTGGAAGTGCAATGAGGCTCCGCGATCTCCTCCGCGGTGCTTATAAACAGCCGATCCGCTAGGCGGGAGCTTATTTCGGCCACCTGGCGCGTGCGCACGGCCTCCCGGTGGAACCGGGAAGCGTGCGCGAGTGTGCTGGCCGCTGGAAGTGCAATGAGGCTCCGCAATCTCCTCCGCGGTGCTTGTAAACAGCCGATCCGCTAGGCGGGAGCTTATTTCGGCCACTTGGCTCGTGCGCACGGCCTCAAGGTGGAATCGGGCGGCGTGTGCGAGTGTGCTGGCCGCTGGAAGTGCAATGAGGCTCTGCGGTCTCCTCCGCGGTGCTTATAAACAGCCGGTCCGCTAGGCGGGAGCTTATTTCGGCCACTTGGTGCGTGCGCACGGCCTCCCGGTGGAACCGGGAAGCGTGCACGAGTGTGCTGGCCGCTGGAAGTGCAATGAGGCTCCGCTATCTCCTCCGCAGTGCTTATAAACAGTCGATCCGCTAGGCGGGATCTTATTTCGGCCACTTAGCGCATGCGCACGGCCTCCCGGTTGTTCCGGGCGGCGTGCGCGAGTATGCTTGCCGCTGGAAGTGCAATGAGGCTCCGCGATCTCCTCTGCGGTGCTTATAAACAGCCGATCTGCTCGGCGGGAGCTTATTTCGGCCACTTGGCGCGTGCGCACGGCCTCCTGGTGGAACCGGGTGGTGTGCGCGAGTGTGCTGGCCGCTGGAAGTGCAATGAGGCTCTGCAGTCTCCTCCGCAGTACTTATAAACAGCCGATCCGCTAGGCGGGAGCTTATTTCGGCCACTTTGCGCGTGCACACCGCCTCCCGGTTGTTCCGGGCGGCGTGCGCGAGTGTGCTGGCCGCTGGAAGTGCAATGAGGCTCCGCGATCTCCTCCGCGGTGCTTATAAACAGCCAATCCGCTAGGCGGGAGCTTATTTCGGCCACTTGGCGCATGCGCACGTCCTCCCGGTTGTTCCGGGCGGCGTGCGCGAGTATGCTTGCCGCTGGAAGTGCAATGAGGCTCTGCGGTCTCCTCCGCGGTGCTTATAAACAGCCGGTCCGCTAGGCGGGAGCTTATTTCGGCCACTTGGCGCGTGCGCACGGCCTCCCGGTGGAACCAGGAAGCGTGCGCGAGTGTGCCGGCCGCTGGAAGTGCAATCAGGCTCCGCGAACTCCTCCGCGGTGCTTATAAACAGCCGCTCCGAGAGGCGGGAGCTTATTTCGGCCACTTGGCGCATGCGCACGGCCTCCCGGTTTTTCCGGGCGGCGTGCGCGAGTATGCTTGCCGCTGGAAGTGCAATGAGGCTCTGCGGTCTCCTCCGCGGTGCTTATAAACAGCCGGTCCGCTAGGCGGGAGCTTATTTCGGCCAGTTGGCGCGTGCGCACGGCCTCCCGGTGGAACCAGGAAGCGTGCGCGAGTGTGCCGGCCGCTGGAAGTGCAATCAGGCTCCGCGAACTCCTCCGCGGTGCTTATAAACAGCCGCTCCGAGAGGCGGGAGCTTATTTCGGCCACTTGGCGCATGCGCACGTCTTCCCGGTTGTTCCGGGCGGCGTGCGCGAGTGTGCTTGCCGCTGGAAGTGCAATGAGGCTCCGCGATCTCCTCCGCGGTGCTTATAAACAGCCGATCCGCTAGGCGGGAGCTTATTTCGGCCACCTGGCGCGTGCGCACGGCCTCCCGGTGGAACCGGGAAGCGTGCGCGAGTGTGCTGGCCGCTGGAAGTGCAATGAGGCTCCGCGATCTCCTCCGCGGTGCTTGTAAACAGCCGATCCGCTAGTCGGGAGCTTATTTCGGCCACTTGGCTCGTGCGCACGGCCTCAAGGTGGAAACGGGCGGCGTGTGCGAGTGTGCTGGCCGCTGGAAGTGCAATGAGGCTCTGCGGTCTCCTCCGCGGTGCTTATAAACAGCCGGTCCGCTAGGCGGGAGCTTATTTCGGCCACTTGGTGCGTGCGCACGGCCTCCCGGTGGAACCGGGAAGCGTGCGCGAGTGTGCTGGCCGCTGGAAGTGCAATGAGGCTCCGCTATCTCCTCCGCGGTGCTTATAAACAGCTGATCCGCTAGGCGGGATCTTATTTCGTCCACTTAGCGCATGCGCACGGCCTCCCGGTTGTTCCGGCGGCGTGCGCGAGTATGCTTGCCGCTGGAAGTGCAATGAGGCTCCGCGATCTGCTCAGCGGTGCTTATAAACAGCCGATCCGCTCGGCGGGAGCTTATTTCGGCCACTTGGCGCGTGTGCACGGCCTCCCGGTGGAACCGGGTGGTGTGCGCGAGTGTGCTGGCCGCTGGAAGTGCAATGAGGCTCTGCAGTCTCCTCCGCGGAGCTCATAAACAGCCGATTCGCTAGGCGGGAGCTTATTTCGGCCACGGCGCGTGCGCACGGCCTCCTGGTGGAACCGGGAAGCGTGCGCGAGTGTGCTGGCCGCTGGAAGTGCAATGAGTCTCCGCTATCTCCTCCGCGGTGCTTATAAACAGCTGATCCGCTAGGCGGGATCTTATTTCGTCCACTTAGCGCATGCGCACGGCCTCCCGGTTGTTCCAGGCGGCGTGCGCGAGTGTGCTGGCCGCTGGAAGTGCAATGAGGCTCTGCAGTCTCCTCCGCGGTGCTCATAAACAGCCGATCCGCTAGGCGGGAGCTTATTTCGGCCACTTGGCGCATGTACACGGCCTCCCGGTTGTTCCGGGCGGCGTGCGCGAGTGTGCTTGCCGCTGGAAGTGCAATGAGGCTCCACGATCTCCTCCGCGGTGCTTATAAACAGCCGATCCGCTAGGCGGGAATTTATTTCGCCCACTTGGCGCGTGCGCACGGGCTTCCGGTGGAGTTGGGCGGCGTGTGCGAGTGTGCTTGCCGCTGGAAGTGCAATGAGGCTCCGCGATCTCCTACGCGGTGCTTATAAACAGCCGCTCCGGTAGGCGGGAGCTTATTTCGGCCACTTGGCGCATGCGCACGTCCTCCCGGTTGTTCCGGGCGGCGTGCGCGAGTGTGCTTAACGCTGGAAGTGCAATGAGGCTCCGCGATCTCCTCCGCGGTGCTTATAAACAGCCGATCCGCTAGGCGGGAGCTTATTTCGGCCACGGCGCGTGCGCACGGCCTCCCGGTGGAGCCGGGCGGTGTGCGTGAGTGTGCTGGCCGCTGGAAGTGCAATGAGGCTCTGCGATCTCCTCCGCGGTGCTTATAAACAGCCAATCCGCTAGAAGGGTTCTTATTTCGGCCACTTAGCGCATGCGCACGGCCTCAAGGTGGAATCGGGCGGCGTGTGCGAGTGTGCTGGCCGCTGGAAGTTTAATGAAGCTCTGCGATCTCCTCCGCGGTGCTTATAAACAGCCGCTCCGAGAGGCGGGAGCTTATTTCGGCCACTTGGCGCATGCGCACGGCCTCCCGGTTGTTCCGGGCGGCGTGCGCGAGTATGCTTGCCGCTGGAAGTGCAATGAGGCTCTGCGGTCTCCTCCGCGGTGCTTATAAACAGCCGATCCGCTAGGCGGGAGCTTATTTCGGCCACTTGGCTCGTGCGCACGGCCTCAAGGTGGAATCGGGCGGCGTGTGCGAGTGTGCTGGCCGCTGGAAGTGCAATGAGGCTCTGCGGTCTCCTCCGCGGTGCTTATAAACAGCCGGTCCGCTAGGCGGGAGCTTATTTCGGCATCTTGGTGCGTGCGCACGGCCTCCCGGTGGAACCGGGAAGCGTGCGCGAGTGTGCTGGCCGCTGGAAGTGCAATGAGGCTCTGCTATCTCCTCCGCGGTGCTTATAAACAGCCGATCCGCTAGGCGGGATCTTATTTCGGCCACTTAGCGCATGCACACGGCCTCCCGGTTGTTCCGGGCGGCGTGCGCGAGTATGCTTGCCGCTGGAAGTGCAATGAGGCTCTGCGGTCTCCTCCGCGGTGCTTATAAACAGCCGGTCCGCTAGGCGGGAGCTTATTTCGGCCACTTGGCGCGTGCGCACGGCCTCCCGGTGGAACCAGGAAGCGTGCGCGAGTGTGCCGGCCGCTGGAAGTGCAATCAGGCTCCGCGAACTCCTCCGCGGTGCTTATAAACAGCCGCTCCGAGAGGCGGGAGCTTATTTCGGCCACTTGGCGCATGCGCACGGCCTCCCGGTTGTTCCGGGCGGCGTGCGCGAGTATGCTTGCCGCTGGAAGTGCAATGAGGCTCTGCGGTCTCCTCCGCGGTGCTTATAAACAGCCGGTCCGCTAGGCGGGAGCTTATTTCGGCCAGTTGGCGCGTGCGCACGGCCTCCCGGTGGAACCAGGAAGCGTGCGCGAGTGTGCCGGCCGCTGGAAGTGCAATCAGGCTCCGCGAACTCCTCCGCGGTGCTTATAAACAGCCGCTCCGAGAGGCGGGAGCTTATTTCGGCCACTTGGCGCATGCGCACGTCCTCCCGGTTGTTCCGGGCGGCGTGCGCGAGTGTGCTTGCCGCTGGAAGTGCAATGAGGCTCCGCGATTTCCTCCGCGGTGCTTATAAACAGCCGATCCGCTAGGCGGGAGCTTATTTCGGCCACTTGGCGCGTGCGCACGGCCTCCCGGTGGAACCAGGAAGCGTGCGCGAGTGTGCCGGCCGCTGGAAGTGCAATCAGGCTCCGCGAACTCCTCCGCGGTGCTTATAAACAGCCGCTCCGAGAGGCGGGAGCTTATTTCGGCCACTTGGCGCATGCGCCCCTCCCGGTTGTTCCGGGCGGCGTGCGCGAGTGTGCTTGCCGCTGGAAGTGCAATGAGGCTCCGCGATCTCCTCCGCGGTGCTTATAAACAGCCGATCCGCTAGGCGGGAGCTTATTTCGGCCACGGCGCGTGCGCACGGCCTCCCGGTGGAGCCGGGCGGTGTGCGCGAGTGTGCTGGCCGCTGGAAGTGCAATGAGGCTCTGCGATCTCCTCCGCGGTGCTTATAAACAGCCAATCCGCTAGAAGGGAGCTTATTTCGGCCACTTGGCTCGTGCGCACGGCCTCAAGGTGGAATCGGGCGGCGTGTGCGAGTGTGCTGGCCGCTGGAAGTGCAATGAGGCTCTGCGGTCTCCTCCGCGGTGCTTATAAACAGCCGGTCCGCTAGGCGGGAGCTTATTTCGGCCACTTGGTGCGTGCGCACGTTCTCCCGGTGGAACCGGGAAGCGTGCGCGAGTGTGCTGGCCGCTGGAAGTGCAATGAGGCTCCGCTATCTCCTCCGCGGTGCTTATAAACAGCCGATCCGCTAGGCGGGATCTTTTTTCGGCCACTTAGCGCATGCGCACGGCCTCCCGGTTGTTCCGGGCGGCGTGCGCGAGTATGCTTGCCGCTGGAAGTGCAATGAGGCTCTGCGGTCTCCTCCGCGGTGCTTATAAACAGCCGGTCCGCTAGGCGGGAGCTTATTTCGGCCACTTGGCGCGTGCGCAGGGCCTCCCGGTGGAACCGGGAAGCGTGCGCGAGTGTGCTGGCCGCTGGAAGTGCAATGAGGCTCCGCGATCTCCTCCGCGGTGCTTATAAACAGCCGATCCGCTCGGCGGGAGCTTATTTCGGCCACTTGGCGCGTGTGCACGGCCTCCCGGTGGAACCGGGTGGTGTGCGCGAGTGTGCTGGCCGCTGGAAGTGCAATGAGGCTCTGCAGTCTCCTCCGCGGAGCTCATAAACAGCCCATCCGCTAGGCGGGAGCTTATTTCGGCCACTTGGCGCGTGCGCACGGCCTCCCGGTGGAACCGGGTGACGTACGAGTGTGCTGGCCGCTGGAAGTGCAATGAGGCTCCGCTATCTCCTCCGCAGTACTTATAAACAGCCGATCCGCTAGGCGGGAGCTTATTTCGGCATCTTGGTGCGTGCGCACGGCCTCCCGGTGGAACCGGGAAGCGTGCGCGAGTGTGCTGGCCGCTGGAAGTGCAATAAGGCTTCGCGATCTCCTCCGCGGTGCTTATAAACAGCCAATCCGCTAGGCGGGAGCTTATTTCGGCCACTAGGCGCATGCGCACGACCTCCCGGTTGTTCCGGGCGGCGTGCGCGAGGGTGCTGGCCGCAGGAAGTGCAATGAAGCTCTGCGATCTCCTCCGCGGTGCTTATAAACAGCCGCTCCGAGAGGCGGGAGCTTATTTCGGCCACTTGGCGCATGCGCACGTCCTCCCGGTTGTTCCGGGCGGCGTGTGCGAGTGTGTTTGCCGCTGGAAGTGCAATGAGGCTCCGCGATCTCCTCCGCGGTGCTTATAAACAGCCGCTCCGCTAGGCGGGAGCTTATTTTGGCCACTTGGCGCATGCGCACGTCCTCCCGGTTGTTCCGGGCGGCGTGCGCGAGTGTGCTTGCCGCTGGAAGTGCAATGAGGCTCCGCGATCTCCTCCGCGGTGCTTATAAACAGCCGATCCGCTAGGCGGGAGCTCATTTCGGCCACGGCGCGTGCGCACGGCCTCCCGGTGGAGCCGGGCGGTGTGCGTGAGTGTGCTGGCCGCTGGAAGTGCAATGAGGCTCTGCGGTCTCCTCCGCGGTGCTTATAAACAGCCGATCCGCTAGGCGGGAGCTTATTTCGGCCACTTGGCTCGTGCGCACGGCCTCAAGGTGGAATCGGGCGGCGTGTGCGAGTGTGCTGGCCGCTGGAAGTGCAATGAGGCTCTGCGGTCTCCTCCGCGGTGCTTATAAACAGCCGGTCCGCTAGGCGGGAGCTTATTTCGGCATCTTGGTGCGTGCGCACGGCCTCCCGGTGGAACCGGGAAGCGTGCGCGAGTGTGCTGGCCGCTGGAAGTGCAATGAGGCTCTGCTATCTCCTCCGCGGTGCTTATAAACAGCCGATCCGCTAGGCGGGATCTTATTTCGGCCACTTAGAGCATGCACACGGCCTCCCGCTTGTTCCGGGCGGCGTGCGCGAGTATGCTTGCCGCTGGAAGTGCAATGAGGCTCTGCGGTCTCCTCCGCGGTGCTTATAAACAGCCGGTCCGCTAGGCGGGAGCTTATTTCGGCCACTTGGCGCGTGCGCACGGCCTCCCGGTGGAACCAGGAAGCGTGCGCGAGTGTGCCGGCCGCTGGAAGTGCAATCAGGCTCCGCGAACTCCTCCGCGGTGCTTATAAACAGCCGCTCCGAGAGGCGGGAGCTTATTTCGGCCACTTGGCGCATGCGCACGGCCTCCCGGTTTTTCCGGGCGGCGTGCGCGAGTATGCTTGCCGCTGGAAGTGCAATGAGGCTCTGCGGTCTCCTCCGCGGTGCTTATAAACAGCCGGTCCGCTAGGCGGGAGCTTATTTCGGCCACTTGGCGCGTGTGCACGGCCTCCCGGTGGAACCGGGTGGTGTGCGCGAGTGTGCTGGCCGCTGGAAGTGCAATGAGGCTCTGCAGTCTCCTCCGCGGAGCTCATAAACAGCCCATCCGCTAGGCGGGAGCTTATTTCGGCCACTTGGCGCGTGCGCACGGCCTCCCGGTGGAACCGGGTGACGTACGAGTGTGCTGGCCGCTGGAAGTGCAATGAGGCTCCGCTATCTCCTCCGCAGTACTTATAAACAGCCGATCCGCTAGGCGGGAGCTTATTTCGGCATCTTGGTGCGTGCGCACGGCCTCCCGGTGGAACCGGGAAGCGTGCGCGAGTGTGCTGGCCGCTGGAAGTGCAATAAGGCTTCGCGATCTCCTCCGCGGTGCTTATAAACAGCCAATCCGCTAGGCGGGAGCTTATTTCGGCCACTTGGCTCGTGCGCACGGCCTCAAGGTGGAATCGGGCGGCGTGTGCGAGTGTGCTGGCCGCTGGAAGTGCAATGAGGCTCTGCGGTCTCCTCCGCGGTGCTTATAAACAGCCGGTCCGCTAGGCGGGAGCTTATTTCGGCATCTTGGTGCGTGTGCACGGCCTCCCGGTGGAACCGGGAAGCGTGCGCGAGTGTGCTGGCCGCTGGAAGTGCAATGAGGCTCTGCTATCTCCTCCGCGGTGCTTATAAACAGCCGATCCGCTAGGCGGGATCTTATTTCGGCCACTTAGCGCATGCACACGGCCTCCCGGTTGTTCCGGGCGGCGTGCGCGAGTATGCTTGCCGCTGGAAGTGCAATGAGGCTCCGCGATATCCTCCGCGGTGCTTATAAACAGCCGATCCGCTCGGCGGGAGCTTATTTCGGCCACTTGGCGCGTGTGCACGGCCTCCCGTTGGAACCGGGTGGTGTGCGCGAGTGTGCTGGCCGCTGGAATTGCAATGAGGCTCCGCGATCTCCTCCGTGGTGCTTATAATTGCCGATCCGCTAGGCAGGAATTTATTTCGGCCACTTGGCGCGTGCGCACGGCCTTCCGGTGGAGTTGGGCGGCGTGTGCGAGTGTGCTTGCCGCTGGAAGTGCAATGAGGCTCCGCGATCTCCTCCGCGGTGCTTATAAACAGCGGCTCCGCTAGGCGGGAGCTTATTTCGGCCACTTGGCGCGTGCGCACGGCCTCCCGGTGGAGCCGGGCGGTGTGCGCGAGTGTGCTGGCCGCTGGAAGTGCAATGAGGCTCTGCGATCTCCTCCGCGGTGCTTATAAACAGCCAATCCGCTAGGCGGGATCTTATTTCGGCCACTTAGCGCATGCACACGGCCTCCCGGTGGAACCGGGAAGCGTGCGCGAGTGTGCTGGCCGCTGGAAGTGCAATGAGGCTCTGCAGTCTCCTCCGCGGTGCTTATAAACAGCCGATCCGCTCGGCGGGAGCTTATTTCGGCCACGTGGCGCGTGTGCACGGCCTCCCGGTGGAACCGGGTGGTGTGCGCGAGTGTGCTGGCCGCTGGAAGTGCAATGAGGCTCTGCTATCTCCTCCGCGGTGCTTATAAACAGCCGATCCGCTAGGCGGGATCTTATTTCGGCCACTTAGCGCATGCACACGGCCTCCCGGTTGTTCCGGGCGGCGTGCGCGAGTATGCTGGCCGCTGGAAGTGCAATGAGGCTCCGCTATCTCCTCCGCGGTGCTTATAAACAGCTGATCCGCTAGGCGGGATCTTATTTCGTCCACTTAGCGCATGCGCACGGCCTCCCGGTATTTCCGGCGGCGTGCGCGAGTATGCTTGCCGCTGGAAGTGCAATGAGGCTCCGCGATCTGCTCAGCGGTGCTTATAAACAGCCGATCCGCTCGGCGGGAGCTTATTTCGGCCACTTGGCGCGTGTGCACGGCCTCCCGGTGGAACCGGGTGGTGTGCGCGAGTGTGCTGGCCGCTGGAAGTGCAATGAGGCTCTGAAGTCTCCTCCGCGGAGCTCATAAACAGCCGATTCGCTAGGCGGGAGCTTATTTCGGCCACGGCGCGTGCGCACGGCCTCCTGGTGGAACCGGGAAGCGTGCGCGAGTGTGCTGGCCGCTGGAAGTGCAATGAGGCTCCGCTATCTCCTCCGCGGTGCTTATAAACAGCTGATCCGCTAGGCGGGATCTTATTTCGTCCACTTAGCGCATGCGCACGGCCTCCCGGTTGTTCCAGGCGGCGTGCGCGAGTGTGCTGGCCGCTGGAAGTGCAATGAGGCTCTGCAGTCTCCTCCGCGGTGCTCATAAACAGCCGATCCGCTAGGCGGGAGCTTATTTCGGCCACTTGGCGCATGTACACGGCCTCCCGGTTGTTCCGGGCGGCGTGCGCGAGTGTGCTTGCCGCTGGAAGTGCAATGAGGCTCCACGATCTCCTCCGCGGTGCTTATAAACAGCCGATCCGCTAGGCGGGAATTTATTTCGCCCACTTGGCGCGTGCGCACGGGCTTCCGGTGGAGTTGGGCGGCGTGTGCGAGTGTGGTTGCCGCTGGAAGTGCAATGAGGCTCCGCGATCTCCTCTGCGGTGCTTATAAACAGCCGCTCCGGTAGGCGGGAGCTTATTTCGGCCACTTGGCGCATGCGCACGTCCTCCCGGTTGTTCCGGGCGGCGTGCGCGAGTGTGCTTGCCGCTGGAAGTGCAATGAGGCTCCGCGATCTCCTTCGCGGTGCTTATAAACAGCCGATCCGCTAGGCGGGAGCTTATTTCGGCCACGGCGCGTGCGCACGGCCTCCCGGTGGAGCCGGGCGGTGTGCGTGAGTATGCTGGCCGCTGGAAGTGCAATGAGGCTCTGCGGTCTCCTCCGCGGTGCTTATAAACAGCCGATCCGCTAGGCGGGAGCTTATTTCTGTCATGCGGTCGCGTTTAATTTTCCGGGTTTCTGTCTCGTCGATGTCGTAATTTTACTTCCGGTTTTATTTTGTCATCCCTTCCGTTTCAGTTCGTGTTTCCTTCCTCGGTGTTGGTTGTCTTGTCTTCCCTGATCCCGATTGTGTGCACCTGTGTAATTGACAATAATGGTCAGCACCTGTGTCCACGCCCTTTTGTGTGTATTTAGTCCGCGTCTTCCCCTTGTCCTGTGCCAGTGTGTCTTGCCTCGTCCCGACCACCAGCGATTCCTTGATGTCCGAGTTCTCAGTAAGACCCCTCCTCTTTGTCTCGCCACCGAGCGACGCTTTTGTTAGTACTGTGATTCCCATAGCCTTTTTGTCTCGCCTCAGTGCGACGCCTTTTGTTTGTACTTTTTGCCACGTGTTTTCCCTCGTAAGAGGCGTTTTGATTTGTACTTTTAGCCTTTTATCTCGCCTCAGTGCGACGCCTTCTGTTTGTACTTTTTGCCACGTGTTTTCCCTCGCAAGAGGCGTTTTGATTTGTACTTTTGATCAGTGTGCTTGCTGGAATAAATCCAAGAAAGAAACGACTCTGCATCCGAGTCCTTTGCCTTGTCCCGTGCCTGACAATTTCGGCCACTTGGCTCGTGCGCATGGCCTCAAGGTGGAATCGGGCGGCGTGTGCGAGTGTGCTGGCCGCTGGAAGTGCAATGAGGCTCTGCGGTCTCCTCCGCGGTGCTTATAAACAGCCGGTCCGCTAGGCGGGAGCTTATTTCGGCATCTTGGTGCGTGCGCACGGCCTCCCGGTGGAACCGGGAAGCGTGCGCGAGTGTGCTGGCCGCTGGAAGTGCAATGAGGCTCTGCTATCTCCTCCGCGGTGCTTATAAACAGCCGATCCGCTAGGCGGGATCTTATTTCGGCCACTTAGCGCATGCACACGGCCTCCCGGTTGTTCCGGGCGGCGTGCGCGAGTATGCTTGCCGCTGGAAGTGCAATGAGGCTCTGCGGTCTCCTCCGCGGTGCTTATAAACAGCCGGTCCGCTAGGCGGGAGCTTATTTCGGCCACTTGGCGCGTGCGCACGGCCTCCCGGTGGAACCAGGAAGCGTGCGCGAGTGTGCCGGCCGCTGGAAGTGCAATCAGGCTCCGCGAACTCCTCCGCGGTGCTTATAAACAGCCGCTCCGAGAGGCGGGAGCTTATTTCGGCCACTTGGCGCATGCGCACGGCCTCCCGGTTTTTCCGGGCGGCGTGCGCGAGTATGCTTGCCGCTGGAAGTGCAATGAGGCTCTGCGGTCTCCTCCGCGGTGCTTATAAACAGCCGGTCCGCTAGGCGGGAGCTTATTTCGGCCACTTGGCGCGTGCGCACGGCCTCCCGGTGGAACCAGGAAGCGTGCACGAGTGTGCCGGCCGCTGGAAGTGCAATCAGGCTCCGCGAACTCCTCCGCGGTGCTTATAAACAGCCGCTCCGAGAGGCGGGAGCTTATTTCGGCCACTTGGCGCATGCGCACGTCCTCCCGGTTGTTCCGGGCGGCGTGCGCGAGTGTGCTTGCCGCTGGAAGTGCAATGAGGCTCCGCGATCTCCTCTGCGGTGCTTATAAACAGCCGATCTGCTCGGCGGGAGCTTATTTCGGCCACTTGGCGCGTGCGCACGGCCTCCTGGTGGAACCGGGTGGTGTGCGCGAGTGTGCTGGCCGCTGGAAGTGCAATGAGGCTCTGCAGTCTCCTCCGCAGTACTTATAAACAGCCGATCCGCTAGGCGGGAGCTTATTTCGGCCACTTTGCGCGTGCACACCGCCTCCCGGTTGTTCCGGGCGGCGTGCGCGAGTGTGCTGGCCGCTGGAAGTGCAATGAGGCTCCGCGATCTCCTCCGCGGTGCTTATAAACAGCCAATCCGCTAGGCGGGAGCTTATTTCGGCCACTTGGCGCATGCGCACGTCCTCCCGGTTGTTCCGGGCGGCGTGCGCGAGTGTGCTTGCCGCTGGAAGTGCAATGAGGCTCCGCGATTTCCTCCGCGGTGCTTATAAACAGCCGATCCGCTAGGCGGGAGCTTATTTCGGCCACTTGGCGCGTGCGCACGGCCTCCCGGTGGAACCAGGAAGCGTGCGCGAGTGTGCCGGCCGCTGGAAGTGCAATCAGGCTCCGCGAACTCCTCCGCGGTGCTTATAAACAGCCGCTCCGAGAGGCGGGAGCTTATTTCGGCCACTTGGCGCATGCGCCCCTCCCGGTTGTTCCGGGCGGCGTGCGCGAGTATGCTTGCCGCTGGAAGTGCAATGAGGCTCTGCGGTCTCCTCCGCGGTGCTTATAAACAGCCGGTCCGCTAGGCGGGAGCTTATTTCGGCCACTTGGCGCGTGCGCAGGGCCTCCCGGTGGAACCGGGAAGCGTGCGCGAGTGTGCTGGCCGCTGGAAGTGCAATGAGGCTCCGCGAACTCCTCCGCGGTGCTTATAAACAGCCGCTCCGAGAGGCGGGAGCTTATTTCGGCCACTTGGCGCATGCGCACGGCCTCCCGGTTTTTCCGGGCGGCGTGCGCGAGTATGCTTGCCGCTGGAAGTGCAATGAGGCTCTGCGGTCTCCTCCGCGGTGCTTATAAACAGCCGGTCCGCTAGGCGGGAGCTTATTTCGGCCAGTTGGCGCGTGCGCACGGCCTCCCGGTGAAACCAGGAAGCGTGCGCGAGTGTGCCGGCCGCTGGAAGTGCAATCAGGCTCCGCGAACTCCTCCGCGGTGCTTATAAACAGCCGCTCTGAGAGGCGGGAGCTTATTTCGGCCACTTGGCGCATGCGCACGTCTTCCCGGTTGTTCCGGGCGGCGTGCGCGAGTGTGCTTGCCGCTGGAAGTGCAATGAGGCTCCGCGATCTCCTCCGCGGTGCTTATAAACAGCCGATCCGCTAGGCGGGAGCTTATTTCGGCCACCTGGCGCGTGCGCACGGCCTCCCGGTGGAACCGGGAAGCGTGCGCGAGTGTGCTGGCCGCTGGAAGTGCAATGAGGCTCCGCAATCTCCTCCGCGGTGCTTGTAAACAGCCGATCCGCTAGGCGGGAGCTTATTTCGGCCACTTGGCTCGTGCGCACGGCCTCAAGGTGGAATCGGGCGGCGTGTGCGAGTGTGCTGGCCGCTGGAAGTGCAATGAGGCTCTGCGGTCTCCTCCGCGGTGCTTATAAACAGCCGGTCCGCTAGGCGGGAGCTTATTTCGGCCACTTGGTGCGTGCGCACGGCCTCCCGGTGGAACCGGGAAGCGTGCACGAGTGTGCTGGCCGCTGGAAGTGCAATGAGGCTCCGCTATCTCCTCCGCAGTGCTTATAAACAGTCGATCCGCTAGGCGGGATCTTATTTCGGCCACTTAGCGCATGCGCACGGCCTCCCGGTTGTTCCGGGCGGCGTGCGCGAGTATGCTTGCCGCTGGAAGTGCAATGAGGCTCCGCGATCTCCTCTGCGGTGTTATAAACAGCCGATCTGCTCGGCGGGAGCTTATTTCGGCCACTTGGCGCGTGCGCACGGCCTCCTGGTGGAACCGGGTGGTGTGCGCGAGTGTGCTGGCCGCTGGAAGTGCAATGAGGCTCTGCAGTCTCCTCCGCAGTACTTATAAACAGCCGATCCGCTAGGCGGGAGCTTATTTCGGCCACTTTGCGCGTGCACACCGCCTCCCGGTTGTTCCGGGCGGCGTGCGCGAGTGTGCTGGCCGCTGGAAGTGCAATGAGGCTCCGCGATCTCCTCCGCGGTGCTTATAAACAGCCAATCCGCTAGGCGGGAGCTTATTTCGGCCACTTGGCGCATGCGCACGTCCTCCCGGTTGTTCCGGGCGGCGTGCGCGAGTATGCTTGCCGCTGGAAGTGCAATGAGGCTCTGCGGTCTCCTCCGCGGTGCTTATAAACAGCCGGTCCGCTAGGCGGGAGCTTATTTCGGCCACTTGGCGCGTGCGCACGGCCTCCCGGTGGAACCAGGAAGCGTGCGCGAGTGTGCCGGCCGCTGGAAGTGCAATCAGGCTCCGCGAACTCCTCCGCGGTGCTTATAAACAGCCGCTCCGAGAGGCGGGAGCTTATTTCGGCCACTTGGCGCATGCGCACGGCCTCCCGGTTTTTCCGGGCGGCGTGCGCGAGTATGCTTGCCGCTGGAAGTGCAATGAGGCTCTGCGGTCTCCTCCGCGGTGCTTATAAACAGCCGGTCCGCTAGGCGGGAGCTTATTTCGGCCAGTTGGCGCGTGCGCACGGCCTCCCGGTGGAACCAGGAAGCGTGCGCGAGTGTGCCGGCCGCTGGAAGTGCAATCAGGCTCCGCGAACTCCTCCGCGGTGCTTATAAACAGCCGCTCCGAGAGGCGGGAGCTTATTTCGGCCACTTGGCGCATGCGCACGTCTTCCCGGTTGTTCCGGGCGGCGTGCGCGAGTGTGCTTGCCGCTGGAAGTGCAATGAGGCTCCGCGATCTCCTCCGCGGTGCTTATAAACAGCCGATCCGCTAGGCGGGAGCTTATTTCGGCCACCTGGCGCGTGCGCACGGCCTCCCGGTGGAACCGGGAAGCGTGCGCGAGTGTGCTGGCCGCTGGAAGTGCAATGAGGCTCCGCAATCTCCTCCGCGGTGCTTGTAAACAGCCGATCCGCTAGTCGGGAGCTTATTTCGGCCACTTGGCTCGTGCGCACGGCCTCAAGGTGGAATCGGGCGGCGTGTGCGAGTGTGCTGGCCGCTGGAAGTGCAATGAGGCTCTGCGGTCTCCTCCGCGGTGCTTATAAACAGCCTGTCCGCTAGGCGGGAGCTTATTTCGGCCACTTGGTGCGTGCGCACGGCCTCCCGGTGGAACCGGGAAGCGTGCGCGAGTGTGCTGGCCGCTGGAAGTGCAATGAGGCTCCGCTATCTCCTCCGCGGTGCTTATAAACAGCTGATCCGCTAGGCGGGATCTTATTTCGTCCACTTAGCGCATGCGCACGGCCTCCCGGTTGTTCCGGCGGCGTGCGCGAGTATGCTTGCCGCTGGAAGTGCAATGAGGCTCCGCGATCTGCTCAGCGGTGCTTATAAACAGCCGATCCGCTCGGCGGGAGCTTATTTCGGCCACTTGGCGCGTGTGCACGGCCTCCCGGTGGAACCGGGTGGTGTGCGCGAGTGTGCTGGCCGCTGGAAGTGCAATGAGGCTCTGCAGTCTCCTCCGCGGAGCTCATAAACAGCCGATTCGCTAGGCGGGAGCTTATTTCGGCCACGGCGCGTGCGCACGGCCTCCTGGTGGAACCGGGAAGCGTGCGCGAGTGTGCTGGCCGCTGGAAGTGCAATGAGTCTCCGCTATCTCCTCCGCGGTGCTTATAAACAGCTGATCCGCTAGGCGGGATCTTATTTCGTCCACTTAGCGCATGCGCACGGCCTCCCGGTTGTTCCAGGCGGCGTGCGCGAGTGTGCTGGCCGCTGGAAGTGCAATGAGGCTCTGCAGTCTCCTCCGCGGTGCTCATAAACAGCCGATCCGCTAGGCGGGAGCTTATTTCGGCCACTTGGCGCATGTACACGGCCTCCCGGTTGTTCCGGGCGGCGTGCGCGAGTGTGCTTGCCGCTGGTAGTGCAATGAGGCTCCACGATCTCCTCCGCGGTGCTTATAAACAGCCGATCCGCTAGGCGGGAATTTATTTCGCCCACTTGGCGCGTGCGCACGGGCTTCCGGTGGAGTTGGGCGGCGTGTGCGAGTGTGCTTGCCGCTGGAAGTGCAATGAGGCTCCGCGATCTCCTACGCGGTGCTTATAAACAGCCGCTCCGGTAGGCGGGAGCTTAATTCGGCCACTTGGCGCATGCGCACGTCCTCCCGGTTGTTCCGGGCGGCGTGCGCGAGTGTGCTTAACGCTGGAAGTGCAATGAGGCTCCGCGATCTCCTCCGCGGTGCTTATAAACAGCCGATCCGCTAGGCGGGAGCTTATTTCGGCCACGGCGCGTGCGCACGGCCTCCCGGTGGAGCCGGGCGGTGTGCGTGAGTGTGCTGGCCGCTGGAAGTGCAATGAGGCTCTGCGATCTCCTCCGCGGTGCTTATAAACAGCCAATCCGCTAGAAGGGTTCTTATTTCGGCCACTTAGCGCATGCGCACGGCCTCAAGGTGGAATCGGGCGGCGTGTGCGAGTGTGCTGGCCGCTGGAAGTTTAATGAAGCTCTGCGATCTCCTCCGCGGTGCTTATAAACAGCCGCTCCGAGAGGCGGGAGCTTATTTCGGCCACTTGGCGCATGCGCACGGCCTCCCGGTTGTTCCGGGCGGCGTGCGCGAGTATGCTTGCCGCTGGAAGTGCAATGAGGCTCTGCGGTCTCCTCCGCGGTGCTTATAAACAGCCGATCCGCTAGGCGGGAGCTTATTTCGGCCACTTGGCTCGTGCGCACGGCCTCAAGGTGGAATCGGGCGGCGTGTGCGAGTGTGCTGGCCGCTGGAAGTGCAATGAGGCTCTGCGGTCTCCTCCGCGGTGCTTATAAACAGCCGGTCCGCTAGGCGGGAGCTTATTTCGGCATCTTGGTGCGTGCGCACGGCCTCCCGGTGGAACCGGGAAGCGTGCGCGAGTGTGCTGGCCGCTGGAAGTGCAATGAGGCTCTGCTATCTCCTCCGCGGTGCTTATAAACAGCCGATCCGCTAGGCGGGATCTTATTTCGGCCACTTAGCGCATGCACACGGCCTCCCGGTTGTTCCGGGCGGCGTGCGCGAGTATGCTTGCCGCTGGAAGTGCAATGAGGCTCTGCGGTCTCCTCCGCGGTGCTTATAAACAGCCGGTCCGCTAGGCGGGAGCTTATTTCGGCCACTTGGCGCGTGCGCACGGCCTCCCGGTGGAACCAGGAAGCGTGCGCGAGTGTGCCGGCCGCTGGAAGTGCAATCAGGCTCCGCGAACTCCTCCGCGGTGCTTATAAACAGCCGCTCCGAGAGGCGGGAGCTTATTTCGGCCACTTGGCGCATGCGCACGGCCTCCCGGTTGTTCCGGGCGGCGTGCGCGAGTATGCTTGCCGCTGGAAGTGCAATGAGGCTCTGCGGTCTCCTCCGCGGTGCTTATAAACAGCCGGTCCGCTAGGCGGGAGCTTATTTCGGCCACTTGGCGCGTGCGCACGGCCTCCCGGTGGAACCAGGAAGCGTGCGCGAGTGTGCCGGCCGCTGGAAGTGCAATCAGGCTCCGCGAACTCCTCCGCGGTGCTTATAAACAGCCGCTCCGAGAGGCGGGAGCTTATTTCGGCCACTTGGCGCATGCGCACGTCCTCCCGGTTGTTCCGGGCGGCGTGCGCGAGTGTGCTTGCCGCTGGAAGTGCAATGAGGCTCCGCGATTTCCTCCGCGGTGCTTATAAACAGCCGATCCGCTAGGCGGGAGCTTATTTCGGCCACTTGGCGCGTGCGCACGGCCTCCCGGTGGAACCAGGAAGCGTGCGCGAGTGTGCCGGCCGCTGGAAGTGCAATCAGGCTCCGCGAACTCCTCCGCGGTGCTTATAAACAGCCGCTCCGAGAGGCGGGAGCTTATTTCGGCCACTTGGCGCATGCGCCCCTCCCGGTTGTTCCGGGCGGCGTGCGCGAGTGTGCTTGCCGCTGGAAGTGCAATGAGGCTCCGCGATCTCCTCCGCGGTGCTTATAAACAGCCGATCCGCTAGGCGGGAGCTTATTTCGGCCACGGCGCGTGCGCACGGCCTCCCGGTGGAGCCGGGCGGTGTGCGCGAGTGTGCTGGCCGCTGGAAGTGCAATGAGGCTCTGCGATCTCCTCCGCGGTGCTTATAAACAGCCAATCCGCTAGAAGGGAGCTTATTTCGGCCACTTGGCTCGTGCGCACGGCCTCAAGGTGGAATCGGGCGGCGTGTGCGAGTGTGCTGGCCGCTGGAAGTGCAATGAGGCTCTGCGGTCTCCTCCGCGGTGCTTATAAACAGCCGGTCCGCTAGGCGGGAGCTTATTTCGGCCACTTGGTGCGTGCGCACGTTCTCCCGGTGGAACCGGGAAGCGTGCGCGAGTGTGCTGGCCGCTGGAAGTGCAATGAGGCTCCGCTATCTCCTCCGCGGTGCTTATAAACAGCCGATCCGCTAGGCGGGATCTTTTTTCGGCCACTTAGCGCATGCGCACGGCCTCCCGGTTGTTCCGGGCGGCGTGCGCGAGTATGCTTGCCGCTGGAAGTGCAATGAGGCTCTGCGGTCTCCTCCGCGGTGCTTATAAACAGCCGGTCCGCTAGGCGGGAGCTTATTTCGGCCACTTGGCGCGTGCGCAGGGCCTCCCGGTGGAACCGGGAAGCGTGCGCGAGTGTGCTGGCCGCTGGAAGTGCAATGAGGCTCCGCGATCTCCTCCGCGGTGCTTATAAACAGCCGATCCGCTCGGCGGGAGCTTATTTCGGCCACTTGGCGCGTGTGCACGGCCTCCCGGTGGAACCGGGTGGTGTGCGCGAGTGTGCTGGCCGCTGGAAGTGCAATGAGGCTCTGCAGTCTCCTCCGCGGAGCTCATAAACAGCCCATCCGCTAGGCGGGAGCTTATTTCGGCCACTTGGCGCGTGCGCACGGCCTCCCGGTGGAACCGGGTGACGTACGAGTGTGCTGGCCGCTGGAAGTGCAATGAGGCTCCGCTATCTCCTCCGCAGTACTTATAAACAGCCGATCCGCTAGGCGGGAGCTTATTTCGGCATCTTGGTGCGTGCGCACGGCCTCCCGGTGGAACCGGGAAGCGTGCGCGAGTGTGCTGGCCGCTGGAAGTGCAATAAGGCTTCGCGATCTCCTCCGCGGTGCTTATAAACAGCCAATCCGCTAGGCGGGAGCTTATTTCGGCCACTAGGCGCATGCGCACGACCTCCCGGTTGTTCCGGGCGGCGTGCGCGAGGGTGCTGGCCGCAGGAAGTGCAATGAAGCTCTGCGATCTCCTCCGCGGTGCTTATAAACAGCCGCTCCGAGAGGCGGGAGCTTATTTCGGCCACTTGGCGCATGCGCACGTCCTCCCGGTTGTTCCGGGCGGCGTGTGCGAGTGTGTTTGCCGCTGGAAGTGCAATGAGGCTCCGCGATCTCCTCCGCGGTGCTTATAAACAGCCGCTCCGCTAGGCGGGAGCTTATTTTGGCCACTTGGCGCATGCGCACGTCCTCCCGGTTGTTCCGGGCGGCGTGCGCGAGTGTGCTTGCCGCTGGAAGTGCAATGAGGCTCCGCGATCTCCTCCGCGGTGCTTATAAACAGCCGATCCGCTAGGCGGGAGCTCATTTCGGCCACGGCGCGTGCGCACGGCCTCCCGGTGGAGCCGGGCGGTGTGCGTGAGTGTGCTGGCCGCTGGAAGTGCAATGAGGCTCTGCGGTCTCCTCCGCGGTGCTTATAAACAGCCGATCCGCTAGGCGGGAGCTTATTTCGGCCACTTGGCTCGTGCGCACGGCCTCAAGGTGGAATCGGGCGGCGTGTGCGAGTGTGCTGGCCGCTGGAAGTGCAATGAGGCTCTGCGGTCTCCTCCGCGGTGCTTATAAACAGCCGGTCCGCTAGGCGGGAGCTTATTTCGGCATCTTGGTGCGTGCGCACGGCCTCCCGGTGGAACCGGGAAGCGTGCGCGAGTGTGCTGGCCGCTGGAAGTGCAATGAGGCTCTGCTATCTCCTCCGCGGTGCTTATAAACAGCCGATCCGCTAGGCGGGATCTTATTTCGGCCACTTAGCGCATGCACACGGCCTCCCGGTTGTTCCGGGCGGCGTGCGCGAGTATGCTTGCCGCTGGAAGTGCAATGAGGCTCCGCGATATCCTCCGCGGTGCTTATAAACAGCCGATCCGCTCGGCGGGAGCTTATTTCGGCCACTTGGCGCGTGTGCACGGCCTCCCGTTGGAACCGGGTGGTGTGCGCGAGTGTGCTGGCCGCTGGAATTGCAATGAGGCTCCGCGATCTCCTCCGTGGTGCTTATAATTGCCGATCCGCTAGGCAGGAATTTATTTCGGCCACTTGGCGCGTGCGCACGGCCTTCCGGTGGAGTTGGGCGGCGTGTGCGAGTGTGCTTGCCGCTGGAAGTGCAATGAGGCTCCGCGATCTCCTCCGCGGTGCTTATAAACAGCGGCTCCGCTAGGCGGGAGCTTATTTCGGCCACTTGGCGCGTGCGCACGGCCTCCCGGTGGAGCCGGGCGGTGTGCGCGAGTGTGCTGGCCGCTGGAAGTGCAATGAGGCTCTGCGATCTCCTCCGCGGTGCTTATAAACAGCCAATCCGCTAGGCGGGATCTTATTTCGGCCACTTAGCGCATGCACACGGCCTCCCGGTGGAACCGGGAAGCGTGCGCGAGTGTGCTGGCCGCTGGAAGTGCAATGAGGCTCCGCGATCTCCTCCGCGGTGCTTATAAACAGCCGATCCGCTCGGCGGGAGCTTATTTCGGCCACGTGGCGCGTGTGCACGGCCTCCCGGTGGAACCGGGTGGTGTGCGCGAGTGTGCTGGCCGCTGGAAGTGCAATGAGGCTCTGCTATCTCCTCCGCGGTGCTTATAAACAGCCGATCCGCTAGGCGGGATCTTATTTCGGCCACTTAGCGCATGCACACGGCCTCCCGGTTGTTCCGGGCGGCGTGCGCGAGTATGCTGGCCGCTGGAAGTGCAATGAGGCTCCGCTATCTCCTCCGCGGTGCTTATAAACAGCTGATCCGCTAGGCGGGATCTTATTTCGTCCACTTAGCGCATGCGCACGGCCTCCCGGTTGTTCCGGCGGCGTGCGCGAGTATGCTTGCCGCTGGAAGTGCAATGAGGCTCCGCGATCTGCTCAGCGGTGCTTATAAACAGCCGATCCGCTCGGCGGGAGCTTATTTCGGCCACTTGGCGCGTGTGCACGGCCTCCCGGTGGAACCGGGTGGTGTGCGCGAGTGTGCTGGCCGCTGGAAGTGCAATGAGGCTCTGCAGTCTCCTCCGCGGAGCTCATAAACAGCCGATTCGCTAGGCGGGAGCTTATTTCGGCCACGGCGCGTGCGCACGGCCTCCTGGTGGAACCGGGAAGCGTGCGCGAGTGTGCTGGCCGCTGGAAGTGCAATGAGGCTCCGCTATCTCCTCCGCGGTGCTTATAAACAGCTGATCCGCTAGGCGGGATCTTATTTCGTCCACTTAGCGCATGCGCACGGCCTCCCGGTTGTTCCAGGCGGCGTGCGCGAGTGTGCTGGCCGCTGGAAGTGCAATGAGGCTCTGCAGTCTCCTCCGCGGTGCTCATAAACAGCCGATCCGCTAGGCGGGAGCTTATTTCGGCCACTTGGCGCATGTACACGGCCTCCCGGTTGTTCCGGGCGGCGTGCGCGAGTGTGCTTGCCGCTGGAAGTGCAATGAGGCTCCACGATCTCCTCCGCGGTGCTTATAAACAGCCGATCCGCTAGGCGGGAATTTATTTCGCCCACTTGGCGCGTGCGCACGGGCTTCCGGTGGAGTTGGGCGGCGTGTGCGAGTGTGCTTGCCGCTGGAAGTGCAATGAGGCTCCGCGATCTCCTCTGCGGTGCTTATAAACAGCCGCTCCGGTAGGCGGGAGCTTATTTCGGCCACTTGGCGCATGCGCATGTCCTCCCGGTTGTTCCGGGCGGCGTGCGCGAGTGTGCTTGCCGCTGGAAGTGCAATGAGGCTCCGCGATCTCCTCCGCGGTGCTTATAAACAGCCGATCCGCTAGGCGGGAGCTTATTTCGGCCACGGCGCGTGCGCACGGCCTCCCGGTGGAGCCGGGCGGTGTGCGTGAGTATGCTGGCCGCTGGAAGTGCAATGAGGCTCTGCGGTCTCCTCCGCGGTGCTTATAAACAGCCGATCCGCTAGGCGGGAGCTTATTTCGGCCACTTGGCTCGTGCGCATGGCCTCAAGGTGGAATCGGGCGGCGTGTGCGAGTGTGCTGGCCGCTGGAAGTGCAATGAGGCTCTGCGGTCTCCTCCGCGGTGCTTATAAACAGCCGGTCCGCTAGGCGGGAGCTTATTTCGGCATCTTGGTGCGTGCGCACGGCCTCCCGGTGGAACCGGGAAGCGTGCGCGAGTGTGCTGGCCGCTGGAAGTGCAATGAGGCTCTGCTATCTCCTCCGCGGTGCTTATAAACAGCCGATCCGCTAGGCGGGATCTTATTTCGGCCACTTAGCGCATGCACACGGCCTCCCGGTTTTTCCGGGCGGCGTGCGCGAGTATGCTTGCCGCTGGAAGTGCAATGAGGCTCCGCGATCTCCTCTGCGGTGCTTATAAACAGCCGATCTGCTCGGCGGGAGCTTATTTCGGCCACTTGGCGCGTGCGCACGGCCTCCTGGTGGAACCGCGTGGTGTGCGCGAGTGTGCTGGCCGCTGGAAGTGCAATGAGGCTCTGCAGTCTCCTCCGCAGTACTTATAAACAGCCGATCCGCTAGGCGGGAGCTTATTTCGGCCACTTTGCGCGTGCACACCGCCTCCCGGTTGTTCCGGGCGGCGTGCGCGAGTGTGCTGGCCGCTGGAAGTGCAATGAGGCTCCGCGATCTCCTCCGCGGTGCTTATAAACAGCCAATCCGCTAGGCGGGAGCTTATTTCGGCCACTTGGCGCATGCGCACGTCCTCCCGGTTGTTCCGGGCGGCGTGCGCGAGTGTGCTTGCCGCTGGAAGTGCAATGAGGCTCCGCGATTTCCTCCGCGGTGCTTATAAACAGCCGATCCGCTAGGCGGGAGCTTATTTCGGCCACTTGGCGCGTGCGCACGGCCTCCCGGTGGAACCAGGAAGCGTGCGCGAGTGTGCCGGCCGCTGGAAGTGCAATCAGGCTCCGCGAACTCCTCCGCGGTGCTTATAAACAGCCGCTCCGAGAGGCGGGAGCTTATTTCGGCCACTTGGCGCATGCGCCCCTCCCGGTTGTTCCGGGCGGCGTGCGCGAGTATGCTTGCCGCTGGAAGTGCAATGAGGCTCTGCGGTCTCCTCCGCGGTGCTTATAAACAGCCGGTCCGCTAGGCGGGAGCTTATTTCGGCCACTTGGCGCGTGCGCAGGGCCTCCCGGTGGAACCGGGAAGCGTGCGCGAGTGTGCTGACCGCTGGAAGTGCAATGAGGCTCCGCAAACTCCTCCGCGGTGCTTATAAACAGCCGCTCCGAGAGGCGGGAGCTTATTTCGGCCACTTGGCGCATGCGCACGGCCTCCCGGTTTTTCCGGGCGGCGTGCGCGAGTATGCTTGCCGCTGGAAGTGCAATGAGGCTCTGCGATCTCCTCCGCGGTGCTTATAAACAGCCGATCCGCTAGGCGGGAGCTTATTTCGGCCACCTGGCGCGTGCGCACGGCCTCCCGGTGGAACCGGGAAGCGTGCGCGAGTGTGCTGGCCGCTGGAAGTGCAATGAGGCTCTGCAGTCTCCTCCGCGGAGCTCATAAACAGCCGATTCGCTAGGCGGGAGCTTATTTCGGCCACGGCGCGTGCGCACGGCCTCCTGGTGGAACCGGGAAGCGTGCGCGAGTGTGCTGGCCGCTGGAAGTGCAATGAGGCTCCGCTATCTCCTCCGCGGTGCTTATAAACAGCTGATCCGCTAGGCGGGATCTTATTTCGTCCACTTAGCGCATGCGCACGGCCTCCCGGTTGTTCCAGGCGGCGTGCGCGAGTGTGCTGGCCGCTGGAAGTGCAATGAGGCTCTGCAGTCTCCTCCGCGGTGCTCATAAACAGCCGATCCGCTAGGCGGGAGCTTATTTCGGCCACTTGGCGCATGTACACGGCCTCCCGGTTGTTCCGGGCGGCGTGCGCGAGTGTGCTTGCCGCTGGAAGTGCAATGAGGCTCCACGATCTCCTCCGCGGTGCTTATAAACAGCCGATCCGCTAGGCGGGAATTTATTTCGCCCACTTGGCGCGTGCGCACGGGCTTCCGGTGGAGTTGGGCGGCGTGTGCGAGTGTGCTTGCCGCTGGAAGTGCAATGAGGCTCCGCGATCTCCTCTGCGGTGCTTATAAACAGCCGCTCCGGTAGGCGGGAGCTTATTTCGGCCACTTGGCGCATGCGCACGTCCTCCCGGTTGTTCCGGGCGGCGTGCGCGAGTGTGCTTGCCGCTGGAAGTGCAATGAGGCTCCGCGATCTCCTCCGCGGTGCTTATAAACAGCCGATCCGCTAGGCGGGAGCTTATTTCGGCCACGGCGCGTGCGCACGGCCTCCCGGTGGAGCCGGGCGGTGTGCGTGAGTATGCTGGCCGCTGGAAGTGCAATGAGGCTCTGCGGTCTCCTCCGCGGTGCTTATAAACAGCCGATCCGCTAGGCGGGAGCTTATTTCGGCCACTTGGCTCGTGCGCATGGCCTCAAGGTGGAATCGGGCGGCGTGTGCGAGTGTGCTGGCCGCTGGAAGTGCAATGAGGCTCTGCGGTCTCCTCCGCGGTGCTTATAAACAGCCGGTCCGCTAGGCGGGAGCTTATTTCGGCATCTTGGTGCGTGCGCACGGCCTCCCGGTGGAACCGGGAAGCGTGCGCGAGTGTGCTGGCCGCTGGAAGTGCAATGAGGCTCTGCTATCTCCTCCGCGGTGCTTATAAACAGCCGATCCGCTAGGCGGGATCTTATTTCGGCCACTTAGCGCATGCACACGGCCTCCCGGTTTTTCCGGGCGGCGTGCGCGAGTATGCTTGCCGCTGGAAGTGCAATGAGGCTCCGCGATCTCCTCTGCGGTGCTTATAAACAGCCGATCTGCTCGGCGGGAGCTTATTTCGGCCACTTGGCGCGTGCGCACGGCCTCCTGGTGGAACCGCGTGGTGTGCGCGAGTGTGCTGGCCGCTGGAAGTGCAATGAGGCTCTGCAGTCTCCTCCGCAGTACTTATAAACAGCCGATCCGCTAGGCGGGAGCTTATTTCGGCCACTTTGCGCGTGCACACCGCCTCCCGGTTGTTCCGGGCGGCGTGCGCGAGTGTGCTGGCCGCTGGAAGTGCAATGAGGCTCCGCGATCTCCTCCGCGGTGCTTATAAACAGCCAATCCGCTAGGCGGGAGCTTATTTCGGCCACTTGGCGCATGCGCACGTCCTCCCGGTTGTTCCGGGCGGCGTGCGCGAGTGTGCTTGCCGCTGGAAGTGCAATGAGGCTCCGCGATTTCCTCCGCGGTGCTTATAAACAGCCGATCCGCTAGGCGGGAGCTTATTTCGGCCACTTGGCGCGTGCGCACGGCCTCCCGGTGGAACCAGGAAGCGTGCGCGAGTGTGCCGGCCGCTGGAAGTGCAATCAGGCTCCGCGAACTCCTCCGCGGTGCTTATAAACAGCCGCTCCGAGAGGCGGGAGCTTATTTCGGCCACTTGGCGCATGCGCCCCTCCCGGTTGTTCCGGGCGGCGTGCGCGAGTATGCTTGCCGCTGGAAGTGCAATGAGGCTCTGCGGTCTCCTCCGCGGTGCTTATAAACAGCCGGTCCGCTAGGCGGGAGCTTATTTCGGCCACTTGGCGCGTGCGCAGGGCCTCCCGGTGGAACCGGGAAGCGTGCGCGAGTGTGCTGACCGCTGGAAGTGCAATGAGGCTCCGCAAACTCCTCCGCGGTGCTTATAAACAGCCGCTCCGAGAGGCGGGAGCTTATTTCGGCCACTTGGCGCATGCGCACGGCCTCCCGGTTTTTCCGGGCGGCGTGCGCGAGTATGCTTGCCGCTGGAAGTGCAATGAGGCTCTGCGATCTCCTCCGCGGTGCTTATAAACAGCCGATCCGCTAGGCGGGAGCTTATTTCGGCCACCTGGCGCGTGCGCACGGCCTCCCGGTGGAACCGGGAAGCGTGCGCGAGTGTGCTGGCCGCTGGAAGTGCAATGAGGCTCCGCAATCTCCTCCGCGGTGCTTGTAAACAGCCGATCCGCTAGGCGGGAGCTTATTTCGGCCACTTGGCTCGTGCGCACGGCCTCAAGGTGGAATCGGGCGGCGTGTGCGAGTGTGCTGGCCGCTGGAAGTGCAATGAGGCTCTGCGGTCTCCTCCGCGGTGCTTATAAACAGCCGGTCCGCTAGGCGGGAGCTTATTTCGGCCACTTGGTGCGTGCGCACGGCCTCCCGGTGGAACCGGGAAGCGTGCGCGAGTGTGCTGGCCGCTGGAAGTGCAATGAGGCTCCGCTATCTCCTCCGCGGTGCATATAAACAGCTGATCCGCTAGGCGGGATCTTATTTCGTCCACTTAGCGCATGCGCACGGCCTCCCGGTTGTTCCGGCGGCGTGCGCGAGTATGCTTGCCGCTGGAAGTGCAATGAGGCTCCGCGATCTGCTCAGCGGTGCTTATAAACAGCCGATCCGCTCGGCGGGAGCTTATTTCGGCCACTTGGCGCGTGTGCACGGCCTCCCGGTGGAACCGGGTGGTGTGCGCGAGTGTGCTGGCCGCTGGAAGTGCAATGAGGCTCTGCAGTCTCCTCCGCGGAGCTCATAAACAGCCGATTCGCTAGGCGGGAGCTTATTTCGGCCACGGCGCGTGCGCACGGCCTCCTGGTGGAACCGGGAAGCGTGCGCGAGTGTGCTGGCCGCTGGAAGTGCAATGAGGCTCCGCTATCTCCTCCGCGGTGCTTATAAACAGCTGATCCGCTAGGCGGGATCTTATTTCGTCCACTTAGCGCATGCGCACGGCCTCCCGGTTGTTCCAGGCGGCGTGCGCGAGTGTGCTGGCCGCTGGAAGTGCAATGAGGCTCTGCAGTCTCCTCCGCGGTGCTTATAAACAGCTGATCCGCTAGGCGGGATCTTATTTCGTCCACTTAGCGCATGCGCACGGCCTCCCGGTTGTTCCAGGCGGCGTGCGCGAGTGTGCTGGCCGCTGGAAGTGCAATGAGGCTCTGCAGTCTCCTCCGCGGTGCTCATAAACAGCCGATCCGCTAGGCGGGATCTTATTTCGTCCACTTAGCGCATGCGCACGGCCTCCCGGTTGTTCCAGGCGGCGTGCGCGAGTGTGCTGGCCGCTGGAAGTGCAATGAGGCTCTGCAGTCTCCTCCGCGGTGCTTATAAACAGCCGCTCCGAGAGGCGGGAGCTTATTTCGGCCACTTGGCGCATGCGCCCCTCCCGGTTGTTCCGGGCGGCGTGCGCGAGTATGCTTGCCGCTGGAAGTGCAATGAGGCTCTGCGGTCTCCTCCGCGGTGCTTATAAACAGCCGGTCCGCTAGGCGGGAGCTTATTTCGGCCACTTGGCGCGTGCGCAGGGCCTCCCGGTGGAACCGGGAAGCGTGCGCGAGTGTGCTGACCGCTGGAAGTGCAATGAGGCTCCGCAAACTCCTCCGCGGTGCTTATAAACAGCCGCTCCGAGAGGCGGGAGCTTATTTCGGCCACTTGGCGCATGCGCACGGCCTCCCGGTTTTTCCGGGCGGCGTGCGCGAGTATGCTTGCCGCTGGAAGTGCAATGAGGCTCTGCGATCTCCTCCGCGGTGCTTATAAACAGCCGATCCGCTAGGCGGGAGCTTATTTCGGCCACCTGGCGCGTGCGCACGGCCTCCCGGTGGAACCGGGAAGCGTGCGCGAGTGTGCTGGCCGCTGGAAGTGCAATGAGGCTCCGCAATCTCCTCCGCGGTGCTTGTAAACAGCCGATCCGCTAGGCGGGAGCTTATTTCGGCCACTTGGCTCGTGCGCACGGCCTCAAGGTGGAATCGGGCGGCGTGTGCGAGTGTGCTGGCCGCTGGAAGTGCAATGAGGCTCTGCGGTCTCCTCCGCGGTGCTTATAAACAGCCGGTCCGCTAGGCGGGAGCTTATTTCGGCCACTTGGTGCGTGCGCACGGCCTCCCGGTGGAACCGGGAAGCGTGCGCGAGTGTGCTGGCCGCTGGAAGTGCAATGAGGCTCCGCTATCTCCTCCGCGGTGCATATAAACAGCTGATCCGCTAGGCGGGATCTTATTTCGTCCACTTAGCGCATGCGCACGGCCTCCCGGTTGTTCCGGCGGCGTGCGCGAGTATGCTTGCCGCTGGAAGTGCAATGAGGCTCCGCGATCTGCTCAGCGGTGCTTATAAACAGCCGATCCGCTCGGCGGGAGCTTATTTCGGCCACTTGGCGCGTGTGCACGGCCTCCCGGTGGAACCGGGTGGTGTGCGCGAGTGTGCTGGCCGCTGGAAGTGCAATGAGGCTCTGCAGTCTCCTCCGCGGAGCTCATAAACAGCCGATTCGCTAGGCGGGAGCTTATTTCGGCCACGGCGCGTGCGCACGGCCTCCTGGTGGAACCGGGAAGCGTGCGCGAGTGTGCTGGCCGCTGGAAGTGCAATGAGGCTCCGCTATCTCCTCCGCGGTGCTTATAAACAGCTGATCCGCTAGGCGGGATCTTATTTCGTCCACTTAGCGCATGCGCACGGCCTCCCGGTTGTTCCAGGCGGCGTGCGCGAGTGTGCTGGCCGCTGGAAGTGCAATGAGGCTCTGCAGTCTCCTCCGCGGTGCTCATAAACAGCCGATCCGCTAGGCGGGAGCTTATTTCGGCCACTTGGCGCATGTACACGGCCTCCCGGTTGTTCCGGGCGGCGTGCGCGAGTGTGCTTGCCGCTGGAAGTGCAATGAGGCTCCACGATCTCCTCCGCGGTGCTTATAAACAGCCGATCCGCTAGGCGGGAATTTATTTCGCCCACTTGGCGCGTGCGCACGGGCTTCCGGTGGAGTTGGGCGGCGTGTGCGAGTGTGCTTGCCGCTGGAAGTGCAATGAGGCTCCGCGATCTCCTACGCGGTGCTTATAAACAGCCGCTCCGGTAGGCGGGAGCTTATTTCGGCCACTTGGCGCATGCGCACGTCCTCCCGGTTGTTCCGGGCGGCGTGCGCGAGTGTGCTTAACGCTGGAAGTGCAATGAGGCTCCGCGATCTCCTCCGCGGAGCTCATAAACAGCCCATCCGCTAGGCGGGAGCTTATTTCGGCCACTTGGCGCGTGCGCACGGCCTCCCGGTGGAACCGGGTGACGTGCACGAGTGTGTTGGCCGCTGGAAGTGCAATGAGGCTCCGCTATCTCCTCCGCAGTACTTATAAACAGCCGATCCGCTAGGCGGGAGCTTATTTCGGCCACTTGGCTCGTGCGCACGGCCTCAAGGTGGAATCGGGCGGCGTGTGCGAGTGTGCTGGCCGCTGGAAGTTTAATGAAGCTCTGCGATCTCCTCCGCGGTGCTTATAAACAGCCGCTCCGAGAGGCGGGAGCTTATTTCGGCCACTTGGCGCATGCGCACGGCCTCCCGGTTGTTCCGGGCGGCGTGCGCGAGTATGCTTGCCGCTGGAAGTGCAATGAGGCTCTGCGGTCTCCTCCGCGGTGCTTATAAACAGCCGATCCGCTAGGCGGGAGCTTATTTCGGCCACTTGGCTCGTGCGCACGGCCTCAAGGTGGAATCGGGCGGCGTGTGCGAGTGTGCTGGCCGCTGGAAGTGCAATGAGGCTCTGCGGTCTCCTCCGCGGTGCTTATAAACAGCCGGTCCGCTAGGCGGGAGCTTATTTCGGCATCTTGGTGCGTGCGCATGGCCTCCCGGTGGAACCGGGAAGCGTGCGCGAGTGTGCTGGCCGCTGGAAGTGCAATGAGGCTCTGCTATCTCCTCCGCGGTGCTTATAAACAGCCGATCCGCTAGGCGGGATCTTATTTCGGCCACTTAGCGCATGCACACGGCCTCCCGGTTGTTCCGGGCGGCGTGCGCGAGTATGCTTGCCGCTGGAAGTGCAATGAGGCTCTGCGGTCTCCTCCGCGGTGCTTATAAACAGCCGGTCCGCTAGGCGGGAGCTTATTTCGGCCACTTGGCGCGTGCGCACGGCCTCCCGGTGGAACCAGGAAGCGTGCGCGAGTGTGCCGGCCGCTGGAAGTGCAATCAGGCTCCGCGAACTCCTCCGCGGTGCTTATAAACAGCCGCTCCGAGAGGCGGGAGCTTATTTCGGCCACTTGGCGCATGCGCACGGCCTCCCGGTTTTTCCGGGCGGCGTGCGCGAGTATGCTTGCCGCTGGAAGTGCAATGAGGCTCCGCGATATCCTCCGCGGTGCTTATAAACAGCCGATCCGCTCGGCGGGAGCTTATTTCGGCCACTTGGCGCGTGTGCACGGCCTCCCGTTGGAACCGGGTGGTGTGCGCGAGTGTGCTGGCCGCTGGAATTGCAATGAGGCTCCGCGATCTCCTCCGTGGTGCTTATAATTGCCGATCCGCTAGGCAGGAATTTATTTCGGCCACTTGGCGCGTGCGCACGGCCTTCCGGTGGAGTTGGGCGGCGTGTGCGAGTGTACTTGCCGCTGGAAGTGCAATGAGGCTCCGCGATCTCCTCCGCGGTGCTTATAAACAGCGGCTCCGCTAGGCGGGAGCTTATTTCGGCCACTTGGCGCGTGCGCACGGCCTCCCGGTGGAGCCGGGCGGTGTGCGCGAGTGTGCTGGCCGCTGGAAGTGCAATGAGGCTCTGCGATCTCCTCCGCGGTGCTTATAAACAGCCAATCCGCTAGGCGGGATCTTATTTCGGCCACTTAGCGCATGCACACGGCCTCCCGGTGGAACCGGGAAGCGTGCGCGAGTGTGCTGGCCGCTGGAAGTGCAATGAGGCTCCGCGATCTCCTCCGCGGTGCTTATAAACAGCCGATCCGCTCGGCGGGAGCTTATTTCGGCCACGTGGCGCGTGTGCACGGCCTCCCGGTGGAACCGGGTGGTGTGCGCGAGTGTGCTGGCCGCTGGAAGTGCAATGAGGCTCTGCTATCTCCTCCGCGGTGCTTATAAACAGCCGATCCGCTAGGCGGGATCTTATTTCGGCCACTTAGCGCATGCACACGGCCTCCCGGTTGTTCCGGGCGGCGTGCGCGAGTATGCTGGCCGCTGGAAGTGCAATGAGGCTCCGCTATCTCCTCCGCGGTGCTTATAAACAGCTGATCCGCTAGGCGGGATCTTATTTCGTCCACTTAGCGCATGCGCACGGCCTCCCGGTTGTTCCGGCGGCGTGCGCGAGTATGCTTGCCGCTGGAAGTGCAATGAGGCTCCGCGATCTGCTCAGCGGTGCTTATAAACAGCCGATCCGCTCGGCGGGAGCTTATTTCGGCCACTTGGCGCGTGTGCACGGCCTCCCGGTGGAACCGGGTGGTGTGCGCGAGTGTGCTGGCCGCTGGAAGTGCAATGAGGCTCTGCAGTCTCCTCCGCGGAGCTCATAAACAGCCGATTCGCTAGGCGGGAGCTTATTTCGGCCACGGCGCGTGCGCACGGCCTCCTGGTGGAACCGGGAAGCGTGCGCGAGTGTGCTGGCCGCTGGAAGTGCAATGAGGCTCCGCTATCTCCTCCGCGGTGCTTATAAACAGCTGATCCGCTAGGCGGGATCTTATTTCGTCCACTTAGCGCATGCGCACGGCCTCCCGGTTGTTCCAGGCGGCGTGCGCGAGTGTGCTGGCCGCTGGAAGTGCAATGAGGCTCTGCAGTCTCCTCCGCGGTGCTCATAAACAGCCGATCCGCTAGGCGGGAGCTTATTTCGGCCACTTGGCGCATGTACACGGCCTCCCGGTTGTTCCGGGCGGCGTGCGCGAGTGTGCTTGCCGCTGGAAGTGCAATGAGGCTCCACGATCTCCTCCGCGGTGCTTATAAACAGCCGATCCGCTAGGCGGGAATTTATTTCGCCCACTTGGCGCGTGCGCACGGGCTTCCGGTGGAGTTGGGCGGCGTGTGCGAGTGTGCTTGCCGCTGGAAGTGCAATGAGGCTCCGCGATCTCCTCTGCGGTGCTTATAAACAGCCGCTCCGGTAGGCGGGAGCTTATTTCGGCCACTTGGCGCATGCGCATGTCCTCCCGGTTGTTCCGGGCGGCGTGCGCGAGTGTGCTTGCCGCTGGAAGTGCAATGAGGCTCCGCGATCTCCTCCGCGGTGCTTATAAACAGCCGATCCGCTAGGCGGGAGCTTATTTCGGCCACGGCGCGTGCGCACGGCCTCCCGGTGGAGCCGGGCGGTGTGCGTGAGTATGCTGGCCGCTGGAAGTGCAATGAGGCTCTGCGGTCTCCTCCGCGGTGCTTATAAACAGCCGATCCGCTAGGCGGGAGCTTATTTCGGCCACTTGGCTCGTGCGCATGGCCTCAAGGTGGAATCGGGCGGCGTGTGCGAGTGTGCTGGCCGCTGGAAGTGCAATGAGGCTCTGCGGTCTCCTCCGCGGTGCTTATAAACAGCCGGTCCGCTAGGCGGGAGCTTATTTCGGCATCTTGGTGCGTGCGCACGGCCTCCCGGTGGAACCGGGAAGCGTGCGCGAGTGTGCTGGCCGCTGGAAGTGCAATGAGGCTCTGCTATCTCCTCCGCGGTGCTTATAAACAGCCGATCCGCTAGGCGGGATCTTATTTCGGCCACTTAGCGCATGCACACGGCCTCCCGGTTTTTCCGGGCGGCGTGCGCGAGTATGCTTGCCGCTGGAAGTGCAATGAGGCTCCGCGATCTCCTCTGCGGTGCTTATAAACAGCCGATCTGCTCGGCGGGAGCTTATTTCGGCCACTTGGCGCGTGCGCACGGCCTCCTGGTGGAACCGCGTGGTGTGCGCGAGTGTGCTGGCCGCTGGAAGTGCAATGAGGCTCTGCAGTCTCCTCCGCAGTACTTATAAACAGCCGATCCGCTAGGCGGGAGCTTATTTCGGCCACTTTGCGCGTGCACACCGCCTCCCGGTTGTTCCGGGCGGCGTGCGCGAGTGTGCTGGCCGCTGGAAGTGCAATGAGGCTCCGCGATCTCCTCCGCGGTGCTTATAAACAGCCAATCCGCTAGGCGGGAGCTTATTTCGGCCACTTGGCGCATGCGCACGTCCTCCCGGTTGTTCCGGGCGGCGTGCGCGAGTGTGCTTGCCGCTGGAAGTGCAATGAGGCTCCGCGATTTCCTCCGCGGTGCTTATAAACAGCCGATCCGCTAGGCGGGAGCTTATTTCGGCCACTTGGCGCGTGCGCACGGCCTCCCGGTGGAACCAGGAAGCGTGCGCGAGTGTGCCGGCCGCTGGAAGTGCAATCAGGCTCCGCGAACTCCTCCGCGGTGCTTATAAACAGCCGCTCCGAGAGGCGGGAGCTTATTTCGGCCACTTGGCGCATGCGCCCCTCCCGGTTGTTCCGGGCGGCGTGCGCGAGTATGCTTGCCGCTGGAAGTGCAATGAGGCTCTGCGGTCTCCTCCGCGGTGCTTATAAACAGCCGGTCCGCTAGGCGGGAGCTTATTTCGGCCACTTGGCGCGTGCGCAGGGCCTCCCGGTGGAACCGGGAAGCGTGCGCGAGTGTGCTGACCGCTGGAAGTGCAATGAGGCTCCGCAAACTCCTCCGCGGTGCTTATAAACAGCCGCTCCGAGAGGCGGGAGCTTATTTCGGCCACTTGGCGCATGCGCACGGCCTCCCGGTTTTTCCGGGCGGCGTGCGCGAGTATGCTTGCCGCTGGAAGTGCAATGAGGCTCTGCGATCTCCTCCGCGGTGCTTATAAACAGCCGATCCGCTAGGCGGGAGCTTATTTCGGCCACCTGGCGCGTGCGCACGGCCTCCCGGTGGAACCGGGAAGCGTGCGCGAGTGTGCTGGCCGCTGGAAGTGCAATGAGGCTCTGCAGTCTCCTCCGCGGAGCTCATAAACAGCCGATTCGCTAGGCGGGAGCTTATTTCGGCCACGGCGCGTGCGCACGGCCTCCTGGTGGAACCGGGAAGCGTGCGCGAGTGTGCTGGCCGCTGGAAGTGCAATGAGGCTCCGCTATCTCCTCCGCGGTGCTTATAAACAGCTGATCCGCTAGGCGGGATCTTATTTCGTCCACTTAGCGCATGCGCACGGCCTCCCGGTTGTTCCAGGCGGCGTGCGCGAGTGTGCTGGCCGCTGGAAGTGCAATGAGGCTCTGCAGTCTCCTCCGCGGTGCTCATAAACAGCCGATCCGCTAGGCGGGAGCTTATTTCGGCCACTTGGCGCATGTACACGGCCTCCCGGTTGTTCCGGGCGGCGTGCGCGAGTGTGCTTGCCGCTGGAAGTGCAATGAGGCTCCACGATCTCCTCCGCGGTGCTTATAAACAGCCGATCCGCTAGGCGGGAATTTATTTCGCCCACTTGGCGCGTGCGCACGGGCTTCCGGTGGAGTTGGGCGGCGTGTGCGAGTGTGCTTGCCGCTGGAAGTGCAATGAGGCTCCGCGATCTCCTCTGCGGTGCTTATAAACAGCCGCTCCGGTAGGCGGGAGCTTATTTCGGCCACTTGGCGCATGCGCACGTCCTCCCGGTTGTTCCGGGCGGCGTGCGCGAGTGTGCTTGCCGCTGGAAGTGCAATGAGGCTCCGCGATCTCCTCCGCGGTGCTTATAAACAGCCGATCCGCTAGGCGGGAGCTTATTTCGGCCACGGCGCGTGCGCACGGCCTCCCGGTGGAGCCGGGCGGTGTGCGTGAGTATGCTGGCCGCTGGAAGTGCAATGAGGCTCTGCGGTCTCCTCCGCGGTGCTTATAAACAGCCGATCCGCTAGGCGGGAGCTTATTTCGGCCACTTGGCTCGTGCGCATGGCCTCAAGGTGGAATCGGGCGGCGTGTGCGAGTGTGCTGGCCGCTGGAAGTGCAATGAGGCTCTGCGGTCTCCTCCGCGGTGCTTATAAACAGCCGGTCCGCTAGGCGGGAGCTTATTTCGGCATCTTGGTGCGTGCGCACGGCCTCCCGGTGGAACCGGGAAGCGTGCGCGAGTGTGCTGGCCGCTGGAAGTGCAATGAGGCTCTGCTATCTCCTCCGCGGTGCTTATAAACAGCCGATCCGCTAGGCGGGATCTTATTTCGGCCACTTAGCGCATGCACACGGCCTCCCGGTTTTTCCGGGCGGCGTGCGCGAGTATGCTTGCCGCTGGAAGTGCAATGAGGCTCCGCGATCTCCTCTGCGGTGCTTATAAACAGCCGATCTGCTCGGCGGGAGCTTATTTCGGCCACTTGGCGCGTGCGCACGGCCTCCTGGTGGAACCGCGTGGTGTGCGCGAGTGTGCTGGCCGCTGGAAGTGCAATGAGGCTCTGCAGTCTCCTCCGCAGTACTTATAAACAGCCGATCCGCTAGGCGGGAGCTTATTTCGGCCACTTTGCGCGTGCACACCGCCTCCCGGTTGTTCCGGGCGGCGTGCGCGAGTGTGCTGGCCGCTGGAAGTGCAATGAGGCTCCGCGATCTCCTCCGCGGTGCTTATAAACAGCCAATCCGCTAGGCGGGAGCTTATTTCGGCCACTTGGCGCATGCGCACGTCCTCCCGGTTGTTCCGGGCGGCGTGCGCGAGTGTGCTTGCCGCTGGAAGTGCAATGAGGCTCCGCGATTTCCTCCGCGGTGCTTATAAACAGCCGATCCGCTAGGCGGGAGCTTATTTCGGCCACTTGGCGCGTGCGCACGGCCTCCCGGTGGAACCAGGAAGCGTGCGCGAGTGTGCCGGCCGCTGGAAGTGCAATCAGGCTCCGCGAACTCCTCCGCGGTGCTTATAAACAGCCGCTCCGAGAGGCGGGAGCTTATTTCGGCCACTTGGCGCATGCGCCCCTCCCGGTTGTTCCGGGCGGCGTGCGCGAGTATGCTTGCCGCTGGAAGTGCAATGAGGCTCTGCGGTCTCCTCCGCGGTGCTTATAAACAGCCGGTCCGCTAGGCGGGAGCTTATTTCGGCCACTTGGCGCGTGCGCAGGGCCTCCCGGTGGAACCGGGAAGCGTGCGCGAGTGTGCTGACCGCTGGAAGTGCAATGAGGCTCCGCAAACTCCTCCGCGGTGCTTATAAACAGCCGCTCCGAGAGGCGGGAGCTTATTTCGGCCACTTGGCGCATGCGCACGTCCTCCCGGTTTTTCCGGGCGGCGTGCGCGAGTATGCTTGCCGCTGGAAGTGCAATGAGGCTCTGCGATCTCCTCCGCGGTGCTTATAAACAGCCGATCCGCTAGGCGGGAGCTTATTTCGGCCACCTGGCGCGTGCGCACGGCCTCCCGGTGGAACCGGGAAGCGTGCGCGAGTGTGCTGGCCGCTGGAAGTGCAATGAGGCTCCGCAATCTCCTCCGCGGTGCTTGTAAACAGCCGATCCGCTAGGCGGGAGCTTATTTCGGCCACTTGGCTCGTGCGCACGGCCTCAAGGTGGAATCGGGCGGCGTGTGCGAGTGTGCTGGCCGCTGGAAGTGCAATGAGGCTCTGCGGTCTCCTCCGCGGTGCTTATAAACAGCCGGTCCGCTAGGCGGGAGCTTATTTCGGCCACTTGGTGCGTGCGCACGGCCTCCCGGTGGAACCGGGAAGCGTGCGCGAGTGTGCTGGCCGCTGGAAGTGCAATGAGGCTCCGCTATCTCCTCCGCGGTGCATATAAACAGCTGATCCGCTAGGCGGGATCTTATTTCGTCCACTTAGCGCATGCGCACGGCCTCCCGGTTGTTCCGGCGGCGTGCGCGAGTATGCTTGCCGCTGGAAGTGCAATGAGGCTCCGCGATCTGCTCAGCGGTGCTTATAAACAGCCGATCCGCTCGGCGGGAGCTTATTTCGGCCACTTGGCGCGTGTGCACGGCCTCCCGGTGGAACCGGGTGGTGTGCGCGAGTGTGCTGGCCGCTGGAAGTGCAATGAGGCTCTGCAGTCTCCTCCGCGGAGCTCATAAACAGCCGATTCGCTAGGCGGGAGCTTATTTCGGCCACGGCGCGTGCGCACGGCCTCCTGGTGGAACCGGGAAGCGTGCGCGAGTGTGCTGGCCGCTGGAAGTGCAATGAGGCTCCGCTATCTCCTCCGCGGTGCTTATAAACAGCTGATCCGCTAGGCGGGATCTTATTTCGTCCACTTAGCGCATGCGCACGGCCTCCCGGTTGTTCCAGGCGGCGTGCGCGAGTGTGCTGGCCGCTGGAAGTGCAATGAGGCTCTGCAGTCTCCTCCGCGGTGCTTATAAACAGCTGATCCGCTAGGCGGGATCTTATTTCGTCCACTTAGCGCATGCGCACGGCCTCCCGGTTGTTCCAGGCGGCGTGCGCGAGTGTGCTGGCCGCTGGAAGTGCAATGAGGCTCTGCAGTCTCCTCCGCGGTGCTCATAAACAGCCGATCCGCTAGGCGGGATCTTATTTCGTCCACTTAGCGCATGCGCACGGCCTCCCGGTTGTTCCAGGCGGCGTGCGCGAGTGTGCTGGCCGCTGGAAGTGCAATGAGGCTCTGCAGTCTCCTCCGCGGTGCTTATAAACAGCCGCTCCGAGAGGCGGGAGCTTATTTCGGCCACTTGGCGCATGCGCCCCTCCCGGTTGTTCCGGGCGGCGTGCGCGAGTATGCTTGCCGCTGGAAGTGCAATGAGGCTCTGCGGTCTCCTCCGCGGTGCTTATAAACAGCCGGTCCGCTAGGCGGGAGCTTATTTCGGCCACTTGGCGCGTGCGCAGGGCCTCCCGGTGGAACCGGGAAGCGTGCGCGAGTGTGCTGACCGCTGGAAGTGCAATGAGGCTCCGCAAACTCCTCCGCGGTGCTTATAAACAGCCGCTCCGAGAGGCGGGAGCTTATTTCGGCCACTTGGCGCATGCGCACGGCCTCCCGGTTTTTCCGGGCGGCGTGCGCGAGTATGCTTGCCGCTGGAAGTGCAATGAGGCTCTGCGATCTCCTCCGCGGTGCTTATAAACAGCCGATCCGCTAGGCGGGAGCTTATTTCGGCCACCTGGCGCGTGCGCACGGCCTCCCGGTGGAACCGGGAAGCGTGCGCGAGTGTGCTGGCCGCTGGAAGTGCAATGAGGCTCCGCAATCTCCTCCGCGGTGCTTGTAAACAGCCGATCCGCTAGGCGGGAGCTTATTTCGGCCACTTGGCTCGTGCGCACGGCCTCAAGGTGGAATCGGGCGGCGTGTGCGAGTGTGCTGGCCGCTGGAAGTGCAATGAGGCTCTGCGGTCTCCTCCGCGGTGCTTATAAACAGCCGGTCCGCTAGGCGGGAGCTTATTTCGGCCACTTGGTGCGTGCGCACGGCCTCCCGGTGGAACCGGGAAGCGTGCGCGAGTGTGCTGGCCGCTGGAAGTGCAATGAGGCTCCGCTATCTCCTCCGCGGTGCATATAAACAGCTGATCCGCTAGGCGGGATCTTATTTCGTCCACTTAGCGCATGCGCACGGCCTCCCGGTTGTTCCGGCGGCGTGCGCGAGTATGCTTGCCGCTGGAAGTGCAATGAGGCTCCGCGATCTGCTCAGCGGTGCTTATAAACAGCCGATCCGCTCGGCGGGAGCTTATTTCGGCCACTTGGCGCGTGTGCACGGCCTCCCGGTGGAACCGGGTGGTGTGCGCGAGTGTGCTGGCCGCTGGAAGTGCAATGAGGCTCTGCAGTCTCCTCCGCGGAGCTCATAAACAGCCGATTCGCTAGGCGGGAGCTTATTTCGGCCACGGCGCGTGCGCACGGCCTCCTGGTGGAACCGGGAAGCGTGCGCGAGTGTGCTGGCCGCTGGAAGTGCAATGAGGCTCCGCTATCTCCTCCGCGGTGCTTATAAACAGCTGATCCGCTAGGCGGGATCTTATTTCGTCCACTTAGCGCATGCGCACGGCCTCCCGGTTGTTCCAGGCGGCGTGCGCGAGTGTGCTGGCCGCTGGAAGTGCAATGAGGCTCTGCAGTCTCCTCCGCGGTGCTCATAAACAGCCGATCCGCTAGGCGGGAGCTTATTTCGGCCACTTGGCGCATGTACACGGCCTCCCGGTTGTTCCGGGCGGCGTGCGCGAGTGTGCTTGCCGCTGGAAGTGCAATGAGGCTCCACGATCTCCTCCGCGGTGCTTATAAACAGCCGATCCGCTAGGCGGGAATTTATTTCGCCCACTTGGCGCGTGCGCACGGGCTTCCGGTGGAGTTGGGCGGCGTGTGCGAGTGTGCTTGCCGCTGGAAGTGCAATGAGGCTCCGCGATCTCCTACGCGGTGCTTATAAACAGCCGCTCCGGTAGGCGGGAGCTTATTTCGGCCACTTGGCGCATGCGCACGTCCTCCCGGTTGTTCCGGGCGGCGTGCGCGAGTGTGCTTAACGCTGGAAGTGCAATGAGGCTCCGCGATCTCCTCCGCGGTGCTTATAAACAGCCGCTCCGCTAGGCGGGAGCTTATTTCGGCCACTTGGCGCGTGCGCACGGCCTCCCGGTGGAACCAGGAAGCGTGCGCGAGTGTGCCGGCCGCTGGAAGTGCAATCAGGCTCCGCGAACTCCTCCGCGGTGCTTATAAACAGCCGCTCCGAGAGGCGGGAGCTTATTTCGGCCACTTGGCGCATGCGCCCCTCCCGGTTGTTCCGGGCGGCGTGCGCGAGTGTGCTTGCCGCTGGAAGTGCAATGAGGCTCCGCGATCTCCTCCGCGGTGCTTATAAACAGCCGATCCGCTAGGCGGGAGCTTATTTCGGCCAAGGCGCGTGCGCACGGCCTCCCGGTGGAGCCGGGCGGTGTGCGCGAGTGTGCTGGCCGCTGGAAGTGCAATGAGGCTCTGCGATCTCCTCCGCGGTGCTTATAAACAGCCAATCCGCTAGAAGGGAGCTTATTTCGGCCACTTGGCTCGTGCGCACGGCCTCAAGGTGGAATCGGGCGGCGTGTGCGAGTGTGCTGGCCGCTGGAAGTGCAATGAGGCTCTGCGGTCTCCTCCGCGGTGCTTATAAACAGCCGGTCCGCTAGGCGGGAGCTTATTTCGGCCACTTGGTGCGTGCGCACGTTCTCCCGGTGGAACCGGGAAGCGTGCGCGAGTGTGCTGGCCGCTGGAAGTGCAATGAGGCTCCGCTATCTCCTCCGCGGTGCTTATAAACAGCCGATCCGCTAGGCGGGATCTTTTTTCGGCCACTTAGCGCATGCGCACGGCCTCCCGGTTGTTCCGGGCGGCGTGCGCGAGTATGCTTGCCGCTGGAAGTGCAATGAGGCTCTGCGGTCTCCTCCGCGGTGCTTATAAACAGCCGGTCCGCTAGGCGGGAGCTTATTTCGGCCACTTGGCGCGTGCGCAGGGCCTCCCGGTGGAACCGGGAAGCGTGCGCGAGTGTGCTGGCCGCTGGAAGTGCAATGAGGCTCCGCGATCTCCTCCGCGGTGCTTATAAACAGCCGATCCGCTCGGCGGGAGCTTATTTCGGCCACTTGGCGCGTGTGCACGGCCTCCCGGTGGAACCGGGTGGTGTGCGCGAGTGTGCTGGCCGCTGGAAGTGCAATGAGGCTCTGCAGTCTCCTCCGCGGAGCTCATAAACAGCCCATCCGCTAGGCGGGAGCTTATTTCGGCCACTTGGCGCGTGCGCACGGCCTCCCGGTGGAACCGGGTGACGTACGAGTGTGCTGGCCGCTGGAAGTGCAATGAGGCTCCGCTATCTCCTCCGCAGTACTTATAAACAGCCGATCCGCTAGGCGGGAGCTTATTTCGGCATCTTGGTGCGTGCGCACGGCCTCCCGGTGGAACCGGGAAGCGTGCGCGAGTGTGCTGGCCGCTGGAAGTGCAATAAGGCTTCGCGATCTCCTCCGCGGTGCTTATAAACAGCCAATCCGCTAGGCGGGAGCTTATTTCGGCCACTAGGCGCATGCGCACGACCTCCCGGTTGTTCCGGGCGGCGTGCGCGAGGGTGCTGGCCGCAGGAAGTGCAATGAAGCTCTGCGATCTCCTCCGCGGTGCTTATAAACAGCCGCTCCGAGAGGCGGGAGCTTATTTCGGCCACTTGGCGCATGCGCACGTCCTCCCGGTTGTTCCGGGCGGCGTGTGCGAGTGTGTTTGCCGCTGGAAGTGCAATGAGGCTCCGCGATCTCCTCCGCGGTGCTTATAAACAGCCGCTCCGCTAGGCGGGAGCTTATTTTGGCCACTTGGCGCATGCGCACGTCCTCCCGGTTGTTCCGGGCGGCGTGCGCGAGTGTGCTTGCCGCTGGAAGTGCAATGAGGCTCCGCGATCTCCTCCGCGGTGCTTATAAACAGCCGATCCGCTAGGCGGGAGCTCATTTCGGCCACGGCGCGTGCGCACGGCCTCCCGGTGGAGCCGGGCGGTGTGCGTGAGTGTGCTGGCCGCTGGAAGTGCAATGAGGCTCTGCGGTCTCCTCCGCGGTGCTTATAAACAGCCGATCCGCTAGGCGGGAGCTTATTTCGGCCACTTGGCTCGTGCGCACGGCCTCCTGGTGGAACCGGGTGGTGTGCGCGAGTGTGCTGGCCGCTGGAAGTGCAATGAGGCTCTGCAGTCTCCTCCGCAGTACTTATAAACAGCCGATCCGCTAGGCGGGAGCTTATTTCGGCCACTTTGCGCGTGCACACCGCCTCCCGGTTGTTCCGGGCGGCGTGCGCGAGTGTGCTGGCCGCTGGAAGTGCAATGAGGCTCCGCGATCTCCTCCGCGGTGCTTATAAACAGCCAATCCGCTAGGCGGGAGCTTATTTCGGCCACTTGGCGCATGCGCACATCCTCCCGGTTGTTCCGGGCGGCGTGCGCGAGTGTGCTTGCCGCTGGAAGTGCAATGAGGCTCCGCGATTTCCTCCGCGGTGCTTATAAACAGCCGATCCGCTAGGCGGGAGCTTATTTCGGCCACTTGGCTAGTGCGCACGGCCTCAAGGTGGAGCCGGGCGGAGTGCGCGAGTGTGATGGCCGCTGGAAGTGCAATGAGGCTCCGCGATCTCCTACGCGGTGCTTATAAACAGCCGATCCGCTAGGCGGGAGCTTATTTCGGCCACTTCGCGCGTGCGCACGTCCTCCCGGTTGTTCCGGGCGGCGTGCGCGAGTGTGCTTGCCGCTGGAAGTGCAATGAGGCTCCGCGATCTCCTCTGCGGTGCTTATAAACAGCCGATCTGCTCGGCGGGAGCTTATTTCGGCCACTTGGCGCTTGCGCACGGCCTCCTGGTGGAACCGGGTGGTGTGCGCGAGTGTGCTGGCCGCTGGAAGTGCAATGAGGCTCTGCAGTCTCCTCCGCAGTACTTATAAACAGCCGATCCGCTAGGCGGGAGCTTATTTCGGCCACTTTGCGCGTGCACACCGCCTCCCGGTTGTTCCGGGCGGCGTGCGCGAGTGTGCTGGCCGCTGGAAGTGCAATGAGGCTCCGCGATCTCCTCCTCGGTGCTTATAAACAGCCAATCCGCTAGGCGGGAGCTTATTTCGGCCACTTGGCGCATGCGCACGTCCTCCCGGTTGTTCCGGGCGGCGTGCGCGAGTGTGCTTGCCGCTGGAAGTGCAATGAGGCTCCGCGATTTCCTCCGCGGTGCTTATAAACAGCCGATCCGCTAGGCGGGAGCTTATTTCGGCCACTTGGCGCGTGCGCACGGCCTCCCGGTGGAACCAGGAAGCGTGCGCGAGTGTGCTGGCCGCTGGAAGTGCAATCAGGCTCCGCGAACTCCTCCGCGGTGCTTATAAACAGCCGCTCCGAGAGGCGGGAGCTTATTTCGGCCACTTGGCGCATGCGCCCCTCCCGGTTGTTCCGGGCGGCGTGCGCGAGTGTGCTTGCCGCTGGAAGTGCAATGAGGCTCCGCGATCTCCTCCGCGGTGCTTATAAACAGCCGATCCGCTAGGCGGGAGCTTATTTCGGCCACGGCGCGTGCGCACGGCCTCCCGGTGGAGCCGGGCGGTGTGCGCGAGTGTGCTGGCCGCTGGAAGTGCAATGAGGCACTGCGATCTCCTCCGCGGTGCTTATAAACAGCCAATCCGCTAGAAGGGAGCTTATTTCGGCCACTTGGCTCGTGCGCACGGCCTCAAGGTGGAATCGGGCGGCGTGTGCGAGTGTGCTGGCCGCTGGAAGTGCAATGAGGCTCTGCGGTCTCCTCCGCGGTGCTTATAAACAGCCGGTCCGCTAGGCGGGAGCTTATTTCGGCCACTTGGTGCGTGCGCACGTTCTCCCGGTGGAACCGGGAAACGTGCGCGAGTGTGCTGGCCGCTGGAAGTGCAATGAGGCTCCGCTATCTCCTCCGCGGTGCTTATAAACTGCCGATCCGCTAGGCGGGATCTTTTTTCGGCCACTTAGCGCATGCGCACGGCCTCCCGGTTGTTCCGGGCGGCGTGCGCGAGTATGCTTGCCGCTGGAAGTGCAATGAGGCTCTGCGGTCTCCTCTGCGGTGCTTATAAACAGCCGGTCCGCTAGGCGGGAGCTTATTTCGGCCACTTGGCGCGTGCGCAGGGCCTCCCGGTGGAACCAGGAAGCGTGCGCGAGTGTGCCGGCCGCTGGAAGTGCAATCAGGCTCCGCGAACTCCTCCGCGGTGCTTATAAACAGCCGCTCCGAGAGGCGGGAGCTTATTTCGGCCACTTGGCGCATGCGCACTGCCTCCCGGTTTTTCCGGGCGGCGTGCGCGAGTATGCTTGCCGCTGGAAGTGCAATGAGGCTCTGCGGTCTCCTCCGCGGTGCTTATAAACAGCCGATCCGCTAGGCGGGAGCTTATTTCGGCCACGGCGCGTGCGCACGGCCTCCCGGTGGAACCAGGAAGCGTGCGCGAGTGTGCCGGCCGCTGGAAGTGCAATCAGGCTCCGCGAACTCCTCCGCGGTGCTTATAAACAGCCGCTCCGAGAGGCGGGAGCTTATTTCGGCCACTTGGCGCATGCGCACGTCCTCCCGGTTGTTCCGGGCGGCGTGCGCGAGTGTGCTTGCCGCTGGAAGTGCAATGAGGCTCCGCGATCTCCTCCGCGGTGCTTATAAACAGCCGATCCGCTAGGCGGGAGCTTATTTCGGCCACCTGGCGCGTGCGCACGGCCTCCCGGTGGAACCGGGAAGCGTGCGCGAGTGTGCTGGCCGCTGGAAGTGCAATGAGGCTCCGCAATCTCCTCCGCGGTGCTTGTAAACAGCCGATCCGCTAGGCGGGAGCTTATTTCGGCCACTTGGCTCGTGCGCACGGCCTCAAGGTGGAATCGGGCGGCGTGTGCGAGTGTGCTGGCCGCTGGAAGTGCAATGAGGCTCTGCGGTCTCCTCCGCGGTGCTTATAAACAGCCGGTCCGCTAGGCGGGAGCTTATTTCGGCCACTTGGTGCGTGCGCACGGCCTCCCGGTGGAACCGGGAAGCGTGCGCGAGTGTGCTGGCCGCTGGAAGTGCAATGAGGCTCCGCTATCTCCTCCGCGGTGCTTATAAACAGCTGATCCGCTAGGCGGGATCTTATTTCGTCCACTTAGCGCATGCGCACGGCCTCCCGGTTGTTCCGGCGGCGTGCGCGAGTATGCTTGCCGCTGGAAGTGCAATGAGGCTCCGCGATCTGCTCAGCGGTTGAAGTGAATTTTGAACTTTAGGCGTATCTGTATGTTGCATTAGATGATCCACTAGTAGCAGTAAGACTATCAAACTATATTTGCTGTACAGAAAAGCTTTAGTTTCAGTAATGTATAAGTACTTGGTAGAAGATAGAAGGGCCAGTTGTCCGTGACCAGGGAGAATTCAGTTTCAGCAATGTGTGCAATCCTATAATAAGGGAAAGTGGCTGTTGTTGTCCATCACCAACAGCGCTGGTCAAGATCTCCTTTTTAGGACTGAAGTAAACTAGTAGATTGAAAACTACAGCTGTTACCCCAAGCCGTGACATCAGCTTCTTGTCAGGTATAAAAGCTACGGGCCTGACAAGAGGGGGGGTTGGTTCGAGCAGGGGTCGTTCGTTGGTCCCAGGGCTCGCTCTAGCGCGGGTTCGCTCGCTCTCGCTCGCTCCCCCTTTTGGGGGGGGAGGGCTTTTTTACATCCATGCCTTGGGCCACTCAACTTTTTGGAAAGACTTCACTCTGACATCGGTTAAATAAAATCTTTTCCCAATCAGCCGTGGTCCCTGAAGTGCTCATTCGTCGGGAAACAGCCACCGATCACCGAGTGTTTTTTGAAGACCAGCGAAGCAGAAAAAACCATATACCACATTTTTGGCGTCACGAACAGGATTCGTGTTCTCCAGGGGACCGTCCCGTCCGCTCTCTCCGCGAGCATCCAGCGGCCAGCCGACAACTTGTTTTGAGGTGAGTTGCTTGCACTCAAAGTCGCCGCAGCATGCTCGCTCTTGGAAAGGGGGGGAGGGAGCGTTGTCCCCCGCACGGAGGACAGTTAAACGGATCTGAGGGGGCCACGGCGGGCTCCAGGGAAAATTGTCTCTCCTAGTCAAAAGCCGTCATAATGCGACTTTTGAAGGGGGAGTGGCCCCAAATAGAGACAGCGAAAGAAAAGTAAAATAAAAAACAGGAAAATAAATAAAAAACAATAAATAAAAAGGGAACAGTAACAAAACGTTTTGGGAATTGTATGAATGACATGTCTGGTGAGAATGATAAACGAGAAGAAATAAACGCTCCAGGGAGGGCGAATGTGAAACAGGACAGGTTGTCGAGAACAACGCTGGTCGGCTGTCACGAGAAGAAAATAGTAGGAAGTCCCATAAAACGTGGACGTGGAAATTAGTCGTTTCAATGGTCCGGCGGAGGATCAAAATTTTAGCTGTGTGATTGTGGCGGAAACACGGGTACGATTGAATTATGTTGTGACAAGAGATAACCCACACCATCTAGCTCCCAGACGGACATTCCTGGGGCAAGCCGGGACACTGCAAGCGCCAAGTGCGATTGTCGAGATGTTCGGTGGTTGTGCTAGTCTCTGCCAAAGTCCAACGCAAAAGGGAGGTTGCGTCGACCGCGTTTGGCCAAAAGGAACGAGCGCAACCTTGGCATCCGTACCGTGGGAGTGGATGGAGGAAATATCCGGCCAGGTCAGGGACCTGTGGGCCGAAGAGAATGATGCGCGCGAAGCCACGTCGTTTGGGCACTGATCGAATTAGAGGTGTATGTGAGTTATAAGGCTTATCAATTTAAATGCTGGTGTAAGAGGCCCCCAGGTAAAACTTAAAAGGACTGGCGGTTCTTGAATATTGATTAAGCTGATATGATCTGCTTGCGGTTCGATTCCTCTATGGGGACGTGTCATAATAGCATACACATCTGTCAAAGTTTGATAAATTTGAGCCTGTACAGACCGCGTTTGGGAAATAGGTGCTGGACGGCATTGTGTGTGCATAGGAAATCCCTCTGTGTGAAAAAGGGAAAACGTGGCAATGAGGCCTCGGAGTGCAAGGATTGGTATACCTTGGGAAAAAAGTAATTTGTGTGCACACTTAAGTTAAATTCTGCAGAAAATAAAGGGGAAAATATAAAGCGCTATTAGAAACGAAACGAAACGAAAGTTAAGTAAGACGTGCGTATTTGTCAGTGCATATCTGCACTGTTAAACACCAAACTGCATAGCCGCAGTTGGCAAACAGCAAAACGTGGAATGGATTCGAATCCTGCTCTGTCTTCTATGTTTGTGCGTGAGCGTTTATCGCTCAACGGCGTCTGTTTGTGATTGTCTGCGCGTGCAGAGACGTGTGGGATCCCTGTGTGTGTGTGTGTGTGTGTGTGTGTGTGTGTGTGTGTGTGTGTGTGTGTGGGTACCCATGGATGTGTGTATGTGAGCGTGCGTGTGTGCGCGTGTGCGCAATCGTGAGTAAGTGTGTGTGTGCTCTTGAGTGCGTGTGAGTGCTTGTAGAAGAAACAAATGGAATGGATAGGATAGTGTGCTTCTCGGTGCTCTGGGGTGCGTGCCCGCCTGCGGTGCCCGCTCGGGGAGAGGAATCTGGCTTCGGGGGCGGGACAGGGAGTGGCCAACCTGTACCTGCCCACCGTGTTTTAAGGCTAGGTACTCCTCGTGTGGGTGACGTGGGGGCGGGGCGCGGGGCCAGAGTTGTGCCCATTTTGGGGCCTACCTTGCTGGTAGCGAGAGGGGCAAAAGAATGCATGACCAACAGTGGAGGTACTGAGCTAACTGCAACCCATGATAATTAATGTCCCATAGCTGTCTAACAAGAGAAACAAGAAGCATGCATATGTTAAGCCATACGACACCAATATAGATGAGTATGTAGGTATGTCGAGAGGAGTGTGTCATTAACATTTCAGATTTTCTGTTTACATAAAAAACCCGACACAGCGGATACATCCATTGGCTCCAGGACAAAGAGACACAGACTGAACTTAGAATGAATGTTTAACAGCCGGCTAACAGGTGAAGACTAATTTATGAGCGCAAGAGAGGTATCAAGTGAGGGCCACAGTGCCAGCTAGAATTAAAGGAATTCTCTGGATTTAGACATAGAACTGCATCGTACTCACGGAGAGCCCGCTCATAAATTTTGGCTCAACAAGGGCGACCAGCGCCTATGTAACAAGACTCACAGGTCAAAAGCAGTAAGTCCAAATTAGAGGAGGAGATGCCAACGAGGAGATATTGGATTTGGAAGTAATCTGTTGGTTCTCTTAATACCCTTGTAAAAGTCTACTCGGTACAAATAAATTAGCGATAGGAGCGATTTAGAAGTCCAAAAGTAAGAAATTCAGATGAAAATCACATCCTAGATTTGAATAGAGGAGCCTAACAGGAGCATGGGGAAAGTGAACAGCTGAGAAATGGCTTTCAATGTAGTGGCAGTGAATTTAAAGATTCAAGATAGTTCAGTAATATCTGTAAAGTGAGCATAACACCATTGATACTTAAGTCAAAATGGAGATGATACTATGCACAATTTGGAAACTTTATCAGAAATTGAAGGCTCAAATCAGGAAAGGTAATGAAGAGGATGGCATAAAATCAAAGTTAGGAAAAATAAACAATAGAATGTAGCCTGAAAATAGAATGAGCTTCTGGAAATTGCAGTATAATTGAGAGAAATCACAGTTAAGACTGGCAATTTAAGTTTGGGGTAATCTGCCAATTTACAATGGTTCAAATGAGGTCCATCACAGTACATCCGAGAGTACATGAAGGAAAGGCGCCGTCTTTCTCAAGTGTATTACATCGTCGATAATAGTAGAATTTGAAGTTTGATTAACAAAAGGCACTATGAAATTAATGGCATATTGGGAGATGATATTTAAGTTTGGTATCCCAGTCTGTCTCTTTCAGTGGTTATCAGTTACTCTGAAACTCGATCCCGAGACTCCACCGACAGCTGAGAACAACAAGAAAACGGTGCATGGCTCTGAGGCACCTTTGACCTTCGCAAGAGCAAAGAAGGACTATATTTGTGCTGGGGGGAGCACAACGCAGTACAAAGAACGAAGGAACTCACAAGATGAGAATGGACTCAGTTGAAAATGGACTCATCCAAGAGTGAGAGATGAGTTGACTCTGAGAGTACAACCAAAGACAACAACTTGACAATGAGGTGCGGCGAAAGACACATGAGACCTGAAAGATGCATCAAGCTGCTGAGACGTTACCAAAACTGGTGGAGCTTGGGTCAGAGTGGAGGGAAGCTTGCTTGGACACTGAGTTTGACACAACTGAGGAGTCTTGATAAATAAAGACGTATAAAGAAATAAGGAGCAAAATGTGTAGTGTTACAGAAAAAGGAAAAGCATCATAGTCGGAGATTAAATTTGGATAAAACGGATAGGTTAAAACTGTAAGAAATAAGAGTAGAATCACATTTAGCCCATCCAGCTTAACGATTAGACATTTAGTCATTGACACTTTGGAGAAGGGAACATAGGGCATTAAGACCCATTAGGATGCAGTCAAGAGGTGATTAGATTGTTCAATGGAGCTAATTAATAAATTAGAAGTTAATCACACCTCACGGGGAAATTCTGGTGTCAAACAAGTCCGATAAAATCAAGGAATAACAGCCATGAAAACTTTTGACAGTTAAGAATAATACTGCTACTACTAATACGAAGATTCACACCAAGTGATAGTGAACGCGATGACAAATGTGATAGGACTCGAATAACAAATGCCTTAATATGGCAAAGTGAAAATAACGTGGTGGAGTAGACTGTTGGAGTATCTTTATCCAGCTGCTCGATCAGAACGATGGATTAGGACAAAATTATTTAGGAACCATCTGAGGCTGCTTCTTTCACCATGCTCACCTATGAACATGCTCAACAGTGGAAATGACTGAATTTTTAATCGGAATCATCAGAATCAGAAAATCTTTATTGTCGTTCTACATAGTACAATGAGGGCATTTATTTGGCAATTTTACGGTAAAGGTGAGGTACGAATGTAGGAAATATTTAATTGGGGAGAACATACGGAAATGAAGGGTTATTGTTAGTATTCACTGATTGCCTGCTCACTTACACATACTAAATTTGTTTGTTGTGGTATGAGTGATAGAATCAAATGGAGTGGCATTTGTGTGGTTAGGAATGAGTGTATGTGTTGGGAGCAGTGTGAAAGGCCAAAGTATTTTGGAGTTGGTATGAAAGGGTCACAGTTGAGGGTAAGATTCCTCTCACCTGAGACGGGAACACCCAAGAGTGATGACTAACAGCTGATGGCTAATCAGAGGCACCGTGAACAGCAAAATAGTTCATGGAGAAGGCCGAATTTTACTTTTGTACTTTTGTAAAAGTACTTTTAAGTACTTTTGTTGTACTTGTTTATTTGTTGTCTGTTGTGAGCCATGTCTTGTCACCGTGGGAAAGGGGGGAACGAAATTTCGGTTTCTTTGTGTGTCTTTGGCATGTGGAGAAATTGACAATAAAGCTGACTTTGACTTTGACTTTGAATTCAGCAACATGGATGGACAAGACAGGACTAATATCAAACATTAGGACGATGGACGATATGACATGACAAACCTGGACTCACCCGACAGGGTGACAGACTATGTAAATGACAAGCATACATTTGAAACTTAAGCTTGCTTGTGGCAAGTGCGAGCTTTGCTTTGTTTCTGTGTGTCACTTGACTTATTGCAGCATCAACCGCCAGCCGAGGAGCAGATTGCTGGTTGTTTTATAACTTGTATTACTTTTGCAGGCTGTCGATTGCAGTCTTGGAAAGTTTAGGTTGAATTCACGTGAAAATGTTAACCCTAACCCTTTTGATTTTTATGATGATTGATGATTTTCAGGACGGAATCCCCGTGCACCATGATTCATTGTGTGTCTATTTTCATTTAGTAGATACTCGATGCCTGTATAGTTTTGTGAGTACAAGTGTCCGTTGTTGGTATTGCCGAGTGTGAGGTGCACAGTCAATTTTCAGGAACTTGGGGATGACGGTCCTGGATGAGTGCAAGGTTCGACAGGACTGGCTGCAAGACATATGATGATGTGGTAGGACATTTGCCGGTTCCTTTTTGGATGCCTAATGACGCATTGGGTGAATGTGTCAAAGGGGGGTGGGGTTACGTTTGAATGAGTAAGTAGGTATAAAATTTAATTGTGACATTCAATGTTTTTTTCGGATTCACTTGTTTTTGAGGCTTTAACAGGACGGGCCAGAATTCAACAGGCAGTGATGGAAGGAGCAGAAGAAGAATCTCGAAAGCAAAGCTAATGGGAGATAACAATCTGGAATGGAAGCAAAGCGTGGTAACAATCTAGCGACAGTAAGGGTTAAGGTCTATCAACGGAAAAGCATGAATGATGACAAATCCTAAAGCTAATAGGGATTAGACTGCAGCACAATAGACAACAAATGTTTGGAAGGTAATTAAATAAAATAGGAAATTGGATCAGAAACAAGGAATAGGGAAAATTTCTTAACACATGAATGCATTAAAGCTGCTATTAAAGGGAAAGTATTTAAGAACACATTTCGACGAAGATAAGGTACATACACAAATTGGTTGGACAAAACTGACGAGACTGGTACCAATTTGACGATATTGAAAAAAAAACCTAAATCAAAGAGGAAATTTGGAGAGAAAATTAGTATTTGGACTGGGAAAGAGTGATTGCTGAGACGTGATTGACAGGACTTCAGACAGTGACAGCTGCAGCAGGAAAGGCTAACTTGAACGGCTAGCAGTTACTCTGCTACAAGAGAAATCTTGCGAGACTGACAGCAAGACGAGAAATAAGGGGAATAATTCATAACCCCCAGGAGGAGTGTTTGGTTGTTTGTTTGTTTGTTTGTTTGTTTGTTTGTGTGTTTGTGTGTTTTAAGGATCACGTGGGCCTCTGGATCATAGGAGTAGATGCCGGGAGCGCTCGGAGGTTCTATTGAGTACTTCGATGAGACGATGACCACCAATCGTCTCGGTGCCCCAAACAACCCCAGAGGAGAAGAATTGTTTGCTGACGACTGCTTAGGGAAATGTCGTTTACTAGGGGTGACCAAAGGGGGGCAGGAGGACTTCCGGCCTACGCTGGGCATTGCTACTTTTTTCATTGCAACTCAAGGTTTTGTGCTGTTGCCATTGTTCAATACTGGCAGTAGCTACCAATTATTGCAGAACTCCTGGACGCTGACTGGGGCCTGGGAAGAGACTCTGAGGACGGTGAAGTGGACATAAAAATCTTGGATGGACAGCAGGCCCTGGGCAGTGATACCAGCGCGGTTCACTACTGAGCATTCAGTGGACTGGATTTGCATCGACAGAAACATACATATGCAAGGGAGCAAAACTAAGAGAGTTTCAACTTCGCAATATGCTGTGATATGGCGTCAATATTATGTCCTTCATTACTTTATCAAATGACCACATGCTGCATTACTTTAATTCATCACATATTAACATCATGATAATGCAGTTTGACTGTTTAGCGGTCGGTGGACAGGTCATTTTATTTCCATACTGTTTTGTGAGCTCATACTGTTTTGTGGATTGTAATGTGCCAGGGCTCCTTACACCTGATTGACACCAGGTGAAGGGAACCACTGGGGATGGTAGAAAGGGCCTTCCTCTTTTTCCTTGTCATTAGACTGGCGAGGTTTTTTCTTGAGGAAGGGCCGGCAACTTTTTGACGCTTCTAACGGGCCACACCAAATTTATTACTTCGCATTTTGTCACCGTTGTAGGGGTATTACCTAAGGGGGGTGGTACCGTCGTCTGTATAATGTGAACTTTAATTTTCTTTACTTGTGGTTCCCGAGAGGCCTCAGATTGTTGTCAGGGAGCAATTGGCTAACTAAATAGTTTGAGTTTTCCTAGTTAAAGTAACCTTAAGTAGCATGCCTCAAGCATAATTTAGGCTGTGCAGGTATAGGCCAAATTGTAGACGTGACCATAAAAAATTTGGTTGGGATAAGATTTTTTTGGTTGTTTACCGATGTCATCTTTTGTTAAACTGTTTTCGGGACATTTGTAACGTCCCGAAGGGGGGAATGAAGTGAATTTTGAACTTTAGGCGTATCTGTATGTTGCATTAGATGATCCACTAGTAGCAGTAAGACTATCAAACTATATTTGCTGTACAGAAAAGCTTTAGTTTCAGTAATGTATAAGTACTTGGTAGAAGATAGAAGGGCCAGTTGTCCGTGACCAGGGAGAATTCAGTTTCAGCAATGTGTGCAATCCTATAATAAGGGAAAGTGGCTGTTGTTGTCCATCACCAACAGCGCTGGTCAAGATCTCCTTTTTAGGACTGAAGTAAACTAGTAGATTGAAAACTTTAGCTGTTACCCCAAGCCGTGACATCAGCTTCTTGTCAGGTATAAAAGCTACGGGCCTGACAAGAGGGGGGGTTGGTTCGAGCAGGGGTCGTTCGTTGGTCCCAGGGCTCGCTCTAGCGCGGGTTCGCTCGCTCTCGCTCGCTCCCCCTTTTGGGGGGGGAGGGCTTTTTTACATCCATGCCTTGGGCCACTCAACTTTTTGGAAAGACTTCACTCTGACATCGGTTAAATAAAATCTTTTCCCAATCAGCCGTGGTCCCTGAAGTGCTCATTCGTCGGGAAACAGCCACCGATCACCGAGTGTTTTTTGAAGACCAGCGAAGCAGAAAAAACCATATACCACACGGTGCTTATAAACAGCCGATCCGCTCGGCGGGAGCTTATTTCGGCCACTTGGCGCGTGTGCACGGCCTCCCGTTGGAACCGGGTGGTGTGCGCGAGTGTGCTGGCCGCTGGAATTGCAATGAGGCTCCGCGATCTCCTCCGTGGTGCTTATAATTGCCGATCCGCTAGGCAGGAATTTATTTCGGCCACTTGGCGCGTGCGCACGGCCTTCCGGTGGAGTTGGGCGGCGTGTGCGAGTGTGCTTGCCGCTGGAAGTGCAATGAGGCTCCGCGATCTCCTCCGCGGTGCTTATAAACAGCGGCTCCGCTAGGCGGGAGCTTATTTCGGCCACTTGGCGCGTGCGCACGGCCTCCCGGTGGAGCCGGGCGGTGTGCGCGAGTGTGCTGGCCGCTGGAAGTGCAATGAGGCTCTGCGATCTCCTCCGCGGTGCTTATAAACAGCCAATCCAGTAGGCGGGATCTTATTTCGGCCACCTGGCGCATGCGCACGGCCTCCCGGTGGAACCGGGAAGCGTGCGCGAGTGTGCTGGCCGCTGGAAGTGCAATGAGGCCCCGCGATCTCCTCCGCGGTGCTTATAAACAGCCGATCCGCTCGGCGGGAGCTTATTTCGGCCACGTGGCGCGTGTGCACGGCCTCCCGGTGGAACCGGGTGGTGTGCGCGAGTGTGCTGGCCGCTGGAAGTGCAATGAGGCTCTGCTATCTCCTCCGCGGTGCTTATAAACAGCCGATCCGCTAGGCGGGATCTTATTTCGGCCACTTAGCGCATGCACACGGCCTCCCGGTTGTTCCGGGCGGCGTGCGCGAGTATGCTTGCCGCTGGAAGTGCAATGAGGCTCTGCGGTCTCCTCCGCGGTGCTTATAAACAGCCGGTCCGCTAGGCGGGAGCTTATTTCGGCCACTTGGCGCGTGCGCACGGCCTCCCGGTGGAACCAGGTAGCGTGCGCGAGTGTGCCGGCCGCTGGAAGTGCAATCAGGCTCCGCGAACTCCTCCGCGGTGCTTATAAACAGCCGCTCCGAGAGGCGGGAGCTTATTTCGGCCACTTGGCGCATGCGCACGTCCTCCCGGTTGTTCCGGGCGGCGTGCGCGAGTGTGCTTGCCGCTGGAAGTGCAATGAGGCTCTGCGGTCTCCTCCGCGGTACTTATAAACAGCCAATCCGCTAGAAGGGAGCTTATTTCGTCCACCTGGCGCGTGCGCACGGCCTCCCGGTGGAACCGGGAAGCGTGCGCGAGTGTGCTGGCCGCTGGAAGTGCAATGAGGCTCCGCAATCTCCTCCGCGGTGCTTGTAAACAGCCGATCCGCTAGGCGGGAGCTTATTTCGGCCACTTGGCTCGTGCGCACGGCCTCAAGGTGGAATCGGGCGGCGTGTGCGAGTGTGCTGGCCGCTGGAAGTGCAATGAGGCTCTGCGGTCTCCTCCGCGGTGCTTATAAACAGCCGGTCCGCTAGGCGGGAGCTTATTTCGGCCACTTGATGCGTGCGCACGGCCTCCCGGTGGAACCGGGAAGCGTGCACGAGTGTGCTGGCCGCTGGAAGTGCAATGAGGCTCCGCTATCTCCTCCGCAGTGCTTATAAACAGTCGATCCGCTAGGCGGGATCTTATTTCGGCCACTTAGCGCATGCGCACGGCCTCCCGGTTGTTCCGGGCGGCGTGCGCGAGTATGCTTGCCGCTGGAAGTGCAATGAGGCTCCGCGATCTCCTCTGCGGTGCTTATAAACAGCCGATCTGCTCGGCGGGAGCTTATTTCGGCCACTTGGCGCGTGCGCACGGCCTCCTGGTGGAACCGGGTGGTGTGCGCGAGTGTGCTGGCCGCTGGAAGTGCAATGAGGCTCTGCAGTCTCCTCCGCAGTACTTATAAACAGCCGATCCGCTAGGCGGGAGCTTATTTCGGCCACTTTGCGCGTGCACACCGCCTCCCGGTTGTTCCGGGCGGCGTGCGCGAGTGTGCTGGCCGCTGGAAGTGCAATGAGGCTCCGCGATCTCCTCCGCAGTGCTTATAAACAGCCAATCCGCTAGGCGGGAGCTTATTTCGGCCACTTGGCGCATACGCACGTCCTCCCGGTTGTTCCGGGCGGCGTGCGCGAGTGTGCTTGCCGCTGGAAGTGCAATGAGGCTCCGCGATTTCCTCCGCGGTGCTTATAAACAGCCGATCCGCTAGGCGGGAGCTTATTTCGGCCACTTGGCTAGTGCGCACGGCCTTCCGGTGGAGTTGGGCGGCGTGTGCGAGTGTGCTTGCCGCTGGAAGTGCAATGAGGCTCCGCGATCTCCTCCGCGGTGCTTATAAACAGCGGCTCCGCTAGGCGGGAGCTTATTTCGGCCACTTGGCGCGTGCGCACGGCCTCCCGGTGGAGCCGGGCGGTGTGCGCGAGTGTGCTGGCCGCTGGAAGTGCAATGAGGCTCTGCGATCTCCTCCGCGGTGCTTATAAACAGCCAATCCAGTAGGCGGGATCTTATTTCGGCCACCTGGCGCATGCGCACGGCCTCCCGGTGGAACCGGGAAGCGTGCGCGAGTGTGCTGGCCGCTGGAAGTGCAATGAGGCCCCGCGATCTCCTCCGCGGTGCTTATAAACAGCCGATCCGCTCGGCGGGAGCTTATTTCGGCCACGTGGCGCGTGTGCACGGCCTCCCGGTGGAACCGGGTGGTGTGCGCGAGTGTGCTGGCCGCTGGAAGTGCAATGAGGCTCTGCTATCTCCTCCGCGGTGCTTATAAACAGCCGATCCGCTAGGCGGGATCTTATTTCGGCCACTTAGCGCATGCACACGGCCTCCCGGTTGTTCCGGGCGGCGTGCGCGAGTATGCTTGCCGCTGGAAGTGCAATGAGGCTCTGCGGTCTCCTCCGCGGTGCTTATAAACAGCCGGTCCGCTAGGCGGGAGCTTATTTCGGCCACTTGGCGCGTGCGCACGGCCTCCCGGTGGAACCAGGTAGCGTGCGCGAGTGTGCCGGCCGCTGGAAGTGCAATCAGGCTCCGCGAACTCCTCCGCGGTGCTTATAAACAGCCGCTCCGAGAGGCGGGAGCTTATTTCGGCCACTTGGCGCATGCGCACGTCCTCCCGGTTGTTCCGGGCGGCGTGCGCGAGTGTGCTTGCCGCTGGAAGTGCAATGAGGCTCTGCGGTCTCCTCCGCGGTACTTATAAACAGCCAATCCGCTAGAAGGGAGCTTATTTCGTCCACCTGGCGCGTGCGCACGGCCTCCCGGTGGAACCGGGAAGCGTGCGCGAGTGTGCTGGCCGCTGGAAGTGCAATGAGGCTCCGCAATCTCCTCCGCGGTGCTTGTAAACAGCCGATCCGCTAGGCGGGAGCTTATTTCGGCCACTTGGCTCGTGCGCACGGCCTCAAGGTGGAATCGGGCGGCGTGTGCGAGTGTGCTGGCCGCTGGAAGTGCAATGAGGCTCTGCGGTCTCCTCCGCGGTGCTTATAAACAGCCGGTCCGCTAGGCGGGAGCTTATTTCGGCCACTTGATGCGTGCGCACGGCCTCCCGGTGGAACCGGGAAGCGTGCACGAGTGTGCTGGCCGCTGGAAGTGCAATGAGGCTCCGCTATCTCCTCCGCAGTGCTTATAAACAGTCGATCCGCTAGGCGGGATCTTATTTCGGCCACTTAGCGCATGCGCACGGCCTCCCGGTTGTTCCGGGCGGCGTGCGCGAGTATGCTTGCCGCTGGAAGTGCAATGAGGCTCCGCGATCTCCTCTGCGGTGCTTATAAACAGCCGATCTGCTCGGCGGGAGCTTATTTCGGCCACTTGGCGCGTGCGCACGGCCTCCTGGTGGAACCGGGTGGTGTGCGCGAGTGTGCTGGCCGCTGGAAGTGCAATGAGGCTCTGCAGTCTCCTCCGCAGTACTTATAAACAGCCGATCCGCTAGGCGGGAGCTTATTTCGGCCACTTTGCGCGTGCACACCGCCTCCCGGTTGTTCCGGGCGGCGTGCGCGAGTGTGCTGGCCGCTGGAAGTGCAATGAGGCTCCGCGATCTCCTCCGCAGTGCTTATAAACAGCCAATCCGCTAGGCGGGAGCTTATTTCGGCCACTTGGCGCATACGCACGTCCTCCCGGTTGTTCCGGGCGGCGTGCGCGAGTGTGCTTGCCGCTGGAAGTGCAATGAGGCTCCGCGATTTCCTCCGCGGTGCTTATAAACAGCCGATCCGCTAGGCGGGAGCTTATTTCGGCCACTTGGCTAGTGCGCACGGCCTCAAGGTGGAGCCGGGCGGAGTGCGCGAGTGTGCTGGCCGCTGGAAGTGCAATGAGGCTCCGCGATCTCCTACGCGGTGCTTATAAACAGCCGCTCCGAGAGGCGGGAGCTTATTTCGGCCACTTCGCGCGTGCCCACGTCCTCCCGGTTGTTCCGGGTGGTGTGCGCGAGTGTGCTGGCCGCTGGAATTGCAATGAGGCTCCGCGATCTCCTCTGCGGTGCTTATAAACAGCCGGTCCGCTAGGCGGGAGCTTATTTCGGCATCTTGGTGCGTGCGCACGGCCTCCCGGTGGAACCGGGAAGCGTGCGCGAGTGTGCTGGCCGCTGGAAGTGCAATGAGGCTCTGCTATCTCCTCCGCGGTGCTTATAAACAGCCGATCCGCTAGGCGGGATCTTATTTCGGCCACTTAGCGCATGCACACGGCCTCCCGGTTGTTCCGGGCGGCGTGCGCGAGTATGCTTGCCGCTGGAAGTGCAATGAGGCTCCGCGATCTCCTCCGCGGTGCTTATAAACAGCCGATCCGCTCGGCGGGAGCTTATTTCGGCCACTTGGCGCGTGTGCACGGCCTCCCGTTGGAACCGGGTGGTGTGCGCGAGTGTGCTGGCCGCTGGAATTGCAATGAGGCTCCGCGATCTCCTCCGTGGTGCTTATAATTGCCGATCCGCTAGGCAGGAATTTATTTCGGCCACTTGGCGCGTGCGCACGGCCTTCCGGTGGAGTTGGGCGGCGTGTGCGAGTGTGCTTGCCGCTGGAAGTGCAATGAGGCTCCGCGATCTCCTCCGCGGTGCTTATAAACAGCGGCTCCGCTAGGCGGGAGCTTATTTCGGCCACTTGGCTCGTGCGCACGGCCTCAAGGTGGAATCAGGCGGCGTGTGCGAGTGTGCTGGCCGCTGGAAGTGCAATGAGGCTCTGCGGTCTCCTCCGCGGTGCTTATAAACAGCCGGTCCGCTAGGCGGGAGCTTATTTCGGCATCTTGGTGCGTGCGCACGGCCTCCCGGTGGAACCGGGAAGCGTGCGCGAGTGTGCTGGCCGCTGGAAGTGCAATGAGGCTCTGCTATCTCCTCCGCGGTGCTTATAAACAGCCGATCCGCTAGGCGGGATCTTATTTCGGCCACTTAGCGCATGCACACGGCCTCCCGGTTGTTCCGGGCGGCGTGCGCGAGTATGCTTGCCGCTGGAAGTGCAATGAGGCTCCGCGATCTCCTCCGCGGTGCTTATAAACAGCCGATCCGCTCGGCGGGAGCTTATTTCGGCCACTTGGCGCGTGTGCACGGCCTCCCGTTGGAACCGGGTGGTGTGCGCGAGTGTGCTGGCCGCTGGAATTGCAATGAGGCTCCGCGATCTCCTCCGTGGTGCTTATAATTGCCGATCCGCTAGGCAGGAATTTATTTCGGCCACTTGGCGCGTGCGCACGGCCTTCCGGTGGAGTTGGGCGGCGTGTGCGAGTGTGCTTGCCGCTGGAAGTGCAATGAGGCTCCGCGATCTCCTCCGCGGTGCTTATAAACAGCGGCTCCGCTAGGCGGGAGCTTATTTCGGCCACTTGGCGCGTGCGCACGGCCTCCCGGTGGAGCCGGGCGGTGTGCGCGAGTGTGCTGGCCGCTGGAAGTGCAATGAGGCTCTGCGATCTCCTCCGCGGTGCTTATAAACAGCCAATCCGCTAGGCGGGATCTTATTTCGGCCACCTGGCGCATGCGCACGGCCTCCCGGTGGAACCGGGAAGCGTGCGCGAGTGTGCTGGCCGCTGGAAGTGCAATGAGGCTCCGCGATCTCCTCCGCGGTGCTTATAAACAGCCGATCCGCTCGGCGGGAGCTTATTTCGGCCACGTGGCGCGTGTGCACGGCCTCCCGGTGGAACCGGGTGGTGTGCGCGAGTGTGCTGGCCGCTGGAAGTGCAATGAGGCTCTGCAGTCTCCTCCGCGGAGCTCATAAACAGCCCATCCGCTAGGCGGGAGCTTATTTCGGCCACTTGGCGCGTGCGCACGGCCTCCCGGTGGAACCGGGTGACGTGCACGAGTGTGTTGGCCGCTGGAAGTGCAATGAGGCTCCGCTATCTCCTCCGCAGTACTTATAAACAGCCGATCCGCTAGGCGGGAGCTTATTTCGGCCACTTGGCTCGTGCGCACGGCCTCAAGGTGGAATCGGGCGGCGTGTGCGAGTGTGCTGGCCGCTGGAAGTGCAATGAAGCTCTGCGATCTCCTCCGCGGTGCTTATAAACAGCCGCTCCGAGAGGCGGGAGCTTATTTCGGCCACTTGGCGCATGCGCACGGCCTCCCGGTTGTTCCGGGCGGCGTGCGCGAGTATGCTTGCCGCTGGAAGTGCAATGAGGCTCTGCGGTCTCCTCCGCGGTGCTTATAAACAGCCGATCCGCTAGGCGGGAGCTTATTTCGGCCACTTGGCTCGTGCGCACGGCCTCAAGGTGGAATCGGGCAGCGTGTGCGAGTGTGCTGGCCGCTGGAAGTGCAATGAGGCTCTGCGGTCTCCTCCGCGGTGCTTATAAACAGCCGGTCCGCTAGGCGGGAGCTTATTTCGGCATCTTGGTGCGTGCGCACGGCCTCCCGGTGGAACCGGGAAGCGTGCGCGAGTGTGCTGGCCGCTGGAAGTGCAATGAGGCTCTGCTATCTCCTCCGCGGTGCTTATAAACAGCCGATCCGCTAGGCGGGATCTTATTTCGGCCACTTAGCGCATGCACACGGCCTCCCGGTTGTTCCGGGCGGCGTGCGCGAGTATGCTTGCCGCTGGAAGTGCAATGAGGCTCTGCGGTCTCCTCCGCGGTGCTTATAAACAGCCGGTCCGCTAGGCGGGAGCTTATTTCGGCCACTTGGCGCGTGCGCACGGCCTCCCGGTGGAACCAGGAAACGTGCGCGAGTGTGCCGGCCGCTGGAAGTGCAATCAGGCTCCGCGAACTCCTCCGCGGTGCTTATAAACAGCCGCTCCGAGAGGCGGGAGCTTATTTCGGCCACTTGGCGCATGCGCACGGCCTCCCGGTTTTTCCGGGCGGCGTGCGCGAGTATGCTTGCCGCTGGAAGTGCAATGAGGCTCTGCGGTCTCCTCCGCGGTGCTTATAAACAGCCGGTCCGCTAGGCGGGAGCTTATTTCGGCCACTTGGCGCGTGCGCACGGCCTCCCGGTGGAACCAGGAAGCGTGCGCGAGTGTGCCGGCCGCTGGAAGTGCAATCAGGCTCCGCGAACTCCTCCGCGGTGCTTATAAACAGCCGCTCCGAGAGGCGGGAGCTTATTTCGGCCACTTGGCGCATGCGCACGTCCTCCCGGTTGTTCCGGGCGGCGTGCGCGAGTGTGCTTGCCGCTGGAAGTGCAATGAGGCTCCGCGATTTCCTCCGCGGTGCTTATAAACAGCCGTTCCGCTAGGCGGGAGCTTATTTCGGCCACTTGGCGCGTGCGCACGGCCTCCCGGTGGAACCAGGAAGCGTGCGCGAGTGTGCCGGCCGCTGGAAGTGCAATCAGGCTCCGCGAACTCCTCCGCGGTGCTTATAAACAGCCGCTCCGAGAGGCGGGAGCTTATTTCGGCCACTTGGCGCATGCGCCCCTCCCGGTTGTTCCGGGCGGCGTGCGCGAGTGTGCTTGCCGCTGGAAGTGCAATGAGGCTCCGCGATCTCCTCCGCGGTGCTTATAAACAGCCGATCCGCTAGGCGGGAGCTTATTTCGGCCACGGCGCGTGCGCACGGCCTCCCGGTGGAGCCGGGCGGTGTGCGCGAGTGTGCTGGCCGCTGGAAGTGCAATGAGGCTCTGCGATCTCCTCCGCGGTGCTTATAAACAGCCAATCCGCGAGAAGGGAGCTTATTTCGGCCACTTGGCTCGTGCGCACGGCCTCAAGGTGGAATCGGGCGGCGTGTGCGAGTTTGCTGGCCGCTGGAAGTGCAATGAGGCTCTGCGGTCTCCTCCGCGGTGCTTATAAACAGCCGGTCCGCTAGGCGGGAGCTTATTTCGGCCACTTGGTGCGTGCGCACGTTCTCCCGGTGGAACAGGGAAGCGTGCGCGAGTGTGCTGGCCGCTGGAAGTGCAATGAGGCTCCGCTATCTCCTCCGCGGTGCTTATAAACAGCCGATCCGCTAGGCGGGATCTTTTTTCGGCCACTTAGCGCATGCGCACGGCCTCCCGGTTGTTCCGGGCGGCGTGCGCGAGTATGCTTGCCGCTGGAAGTGCAATGAGGCTCTGCGGTCTCCTCCGCGGTGCTTATAAACAGCCGGTCCGCTAGGCGGGAGCTTATTTCGGCCACTTGGCGCGTGCGCAGGGCTTCCCGGTGGAACCGGGAAGCGTGCGCGAGTTTGCTGGCCGCTGGAAGTGCAATGAGGCTCCGCGATCTCCTCCGCGGTGCTTATAAACAGCCGATCCGCTCGGCGGGAGCTTATTTCGGCCACTTGGCGCGTGTGCACGGCCTCCCGGTGGAACCGGGTGGTGTGCGCGAGTGTGCTGGCCGCTGGAAGTGCAATGAGGCTCTGCAGTCTCCTCCGCGGAGCTCATAAACAGCCCATCCGCTAGGCGGGAGCTTATTTCGGCCACTTGGCGCGTGTGCACGGCCTCCCGGTGGAACCGGGTGACGTACACGAGTGTGCTGGCCGCTGGAAGTGCAATGAGGCTCCGCTATCTCCTCCGCAGTACTTATAAACAGCCGATCCGCTAGGCGGGAGCTTATTTCGGCATCTTGGTGCGTGCGCACGGCCTCCCGGTGGAACCGGGAAGCGTGCGCGAGTGTGCTGGCCGCTGGAAGTGCAATAAGGCTCCGCGATCTCCTCCGCGGTGCTTATAAACAGCCAATCCGCTAGGCGGGAGCTTATTTCGGCCACTAGGCGCATGCGCACGACCTCCCGGTTGTTCCGGGCGGCGTGCGCGAGTGTGCTGGCCGCAGGAAGTGCAATGAAGCTCTGCGATCTCCTCCGCGGTGCTTATAAACAGCCGCTCCGAGAGGCGGGAGCTTATTTCGGCCACTTGGCGCATGCGCACGTCCTCCCGGTTGTTCCGGGCGGCGTGCGCGAGTGTGCTTGCCGCTGGAAGTGCAATGAGGCTCCGCGATTTCCTCCGCGGTGCTTATAAACAGCCGATCCGCTAGGCGGGAGCTTATTTCGGCCACTTGGCGCGTGCGCACGGCCTCAAGGTGGAGCCGGGCGGAGTGCGCGAGTGTGCTGGCCGCTGGAAGTGCAATGAGGCTCCGCGATCTCCTACGCGGTGCTTATAAACAGCCGATCCGCTAGGCGGGAGCTTATTTCGGCCACTTCGCGCGTGCGCACGTCCTCCCGGTTGTTCCGGGCGGCGTGCGCGAGTGTGCTTGCCGCTGGAAGTGCAATGAGGCTCCGCGATCTCCTCTGCGGTGCTTATAAACAGCCGATCTGCTAGGCGGGAGCTTATTTCGGCCACTTGGCGCTTGCGCACGGCCTCCTGGTGGAACCGGGTGGTGTGCGCGAGTGTGCTGGCCGCTGGAAGTGCAATGAGGCTCTGCAGTCTCCTCTGCAGTACTTATAAACAGCCGATCCGCTAGGCGGGAGCTTATTTCGGCCACTTTGCGCGTGCACACCGCCTCCCGGTTGTTCCGGGCGGCGTGCGCGAGTGTGCTGGCCGCTGGAAGTGCAATGAGGCTCCGCGATCTCCTCCGCGGTGCTTATAAACAGCCAATCCGCTAGGCGGGAGCTTATTTCGGCCACTTGGCGCATGCGAACGTCCTCCCGGTTGTTCTGGGCGGCGTGCGCGAGTGTGCTTGCCGCTGGAAGTGCAATGAGGCTCCGCGATTTCCTCCGCGGTGCTTATAAACAGCCGATCCCCTAGGCGGGAGCTTATTTCGGCCACTTGGCGCGTGCGCACGGCCTCCCGGTGGAACCAGGAAGCGTGCGCGAGTGTGCCGGCCGCTGGAAGTGCAATCAGGCTCCGCGAACTCCTCCGCGGTGCTTATAAACAGCCGCTCCGAGAGGCGGGAGCTTATTTCGGCCACTTGGCGCATGCGCCCCTCCCGGTTGTTCCGGGCGGCGTGCGCGAGTATGCTTGCCGCTGGAAGTGCAATGAGGCTCCGCGATCTGCTCAGCGGTGCTTATAAACAGCCGATCCGCTCGGCGGGAGCTTATTTCGGCCACTTGGCGCGTGTGCACGGCCTCCCGGTGGAACCGGGTGGTGTGCGCGAGTGTGCTGGCCGCTGAAAGTGCAATGAGGCTCTGCAGTCTCCTCCGCGGAGCTCATAAACAGCCGATTCGCTAGGCGGGAGCTTATTTCGGCCACGGCGCGTGCGCACGGCCTCCTGGTGGAACCGGGAAGCGTGCGCGAGTGTGCTGGCCGCTGGAAGTGCAATGAGGCTCCGCTATCTCCTCCGCGGTGCTTATAAACAGCTGATCCGCTAGGCGGGATCTTATTTCGTCCACTTAGCGCATGCGCACGGCCTCCCGGTTGTTCCAGGCGGCGTGCGCGAGTGTGCTGGCCGCTGGAAGTGCAATGAGGCTCTGCAGTCTCCTCCGCAGTGCTCATAAACAGCCGATCCGCTAGGCGGGAGCTTATTTCGGCCACTTGGCGCATGTACACGGCCTCCCGGTTGTTCCGGGCGGCGTGCGCGAGTGTGCTTGCCGCTGGAAGTGCAATGAGGCTCCACGATCTCCTCCGCGGTGCTTATAAACAGCCGATCCGCTAGGCGGGAATTTATTTCGCCCACTTGGCGCGTGCGCACGGGCTTCCGGTGGAGTTGGGCGGCGTGTGCGAGTGTGCTTGCCGCTGGAAGTGCAATGAGGCTCCGCGATCTCCTCTGCGGTGCTTATAAACAGCCGATTCGCTAGGCGGGAGCTTATTTCGGCCACGGCGCGTGCGCACGGCCTCCTGGTGGAACCGGGAAGCGTGCGCGAGTGTGCTGGCCGCTGGAAGTGCAATGAGGCTCCGCTATCTCCTCCGCGGTGCTTATAAACAGCTGATCCGCTAGGCGGGAGCTTATTTCGGCCACTTGGCGCATGTACACGGCCTCCCGGTTGTTCCGGGTGGTGTGCGCGAGTGTGCTGGCCGCTGAAAGTGCAATGAGGCTCTGCAGTCTCCTCCGCGGAGCTCATAAACAGCCGATTCGCTAGGCGGGAGCTTATTTCGGCCACGGCGCGTGCGCACGGCCTCCTGGTGGAACCGGGAAGCGTGCGCGAGTGTGCTGGCCGCTGGAAGTGCAATGAGGCTCCGCTATCTCCTCCGCGGTGCTTATAAACAGCTGATCCGCTAGGCGGGATCTTATTTCGGCCACTTGGCGCGTGCGTACGGCCTCCCGGTGGAACCAGGAAGCGTGCGCGAGTGTGCCGGCCGCTGGAAGTGCAATCAGGCTCCGCGAACTCCTCCGCGGTGCTTATAAACAGCCGCTCCGAGAGGCGGGAGCTTATTTCGGCCACTTGGCGCATGCGCACGTCCTCCCGGTTGTTCCGGGCGGCGTGCGCGAGTGTGCTTGCCGCTGGAAGTGCAATGAGGCTCTGCGGTCTCCTCCGCGGTACTTATAAACAGCCAATCCGCTAGAAGGGAGCTTATTTCGTCCACCTGGCGCGTGCGCACGGCCTCCCGGTGGAACCGGGAAGCGTGCGCGAGTGTGCTGGCCGCTGGAAGTGCAATGAGGCTCCGCAATCTCCTCCGCGGTGCTTGTAAACAGCCGATCCGCTAGGCGGGAGCTTATTTCGGCCACTTGGCTCGTGCGCACGGCCTCAAGGTGGAATCGGGCGGCGTGTGCGAGTGTGCTGGCCGCTGGAAGTGCAATGAGGCTCTGCGGTCTCCTCCGCGGTGCTTATAAACAGCCGGTCCGCTAGGCGGGAGCTTATTTCGGCCACTTGGTGCATGCGCACGGCCTCCCGGTGGAACCGGGAAGCGTGCACGAGTGTGCTGGCCGCTGGAAGTGCAATGAGGCTCCGCTATCTCCTCCGCAGTGCTTATAAACAGTCGATCCGCTAGGCGGGATCTTATTTCGGCCACTTAGCGCATGCGCACGGCCTCCCGGTTGTTCCGGGCGGCGTGCGCGAGTATGCTTGCCGCTGGAAGTGCAATGAGGCTCCGCGATCTCCTCTGCGGTGCTTATAAACAGCCGATCTGCTCGGCGGGAGCTTATTTCGGCCACTTGGCGCGTGCGCACGGCCTCCTGGTGGAACCGGGTGGTGTGCGCGAGTGTGCTGGCCGCTGGAAGTGCAATGAGGCTCTGCGGTCTCCTCCGCGGTGCTTATAAACAGCCGGTCCGCTAGGCGGGAGCTTATTTCGGCCACTTGGTGCGTGCGCACGGCCTCCCGGTGGAACCGGGAAGCGTGCGCGAGTGTGCTGGCCGCTGGAAGTGCAATGAGGCTCCGCTATCTCCTCCGCGGTGCTTATAAACAGCTGATCCGCTAGGCGGGATCTTATTTCGTCCACTTAGCGCATGCGCACGGCCTCCCGGTTGTTCCGGCGGCGTGCGCGAGTATGCTTGCCGCTGGAAGTGCAATGAGGCTCCGCGATCTGCTCAGCGGTGCTTATAAACAGCCGATCCGCTCGGCGGGAGCTTATTTCGGCCACTTGGCGCGTGTGCACGGCCTCCCGGTGGAACCGGGTGGTGTGCGCGAGTGTGCTGGCCGCTGGAAGTGCAATGAGGCTCTGCAGTCTCCTCCGCGGAGCTCATAAACAGCCGATTCGCTAGGCGGGAGCTTATTTCGGCCACGGCGCGTGCGCACGGCCTCCTGGTGGAACCGGGAAGCGTGCGCGAGTGTGCTGGCCGCTGGAAGTGCAATGAGGCTCCGCTATCTCCTCCGCGGTGCTTATAAACAGCTGATCCGCTAGGCGGGATCTTATTTCGTCCACTTAGCGCATGCGCACGGCCTCCCGGTTGTTCCAGGCGGCGTGCGCGAGTGTGCTGGCCGCTGGAAGTGCAATGAGGCTCTGCAGTCTCCTCCGCGGTGCTCATAAACAGCCGATCCGCTAGGCGGGAGCTTATTTCGGCCACTTGGCGCATGTACACGGCCTCCCGGTTGTTCCGGGCGGCGTGCGCGAGTGTGCTTGCCGCTGGAAGTGCAATGAGGCTCCACGATCTCCTCCGCGGTGCTTATAAACAGCCGATCCGCTAGGCGGGAATTTATTTCGCCCACTTGGCGCGTGCGCACGGGCTTCCGTGGGAGTTGGGCGGCGTGTGCGAGTGTGCTTGCCGCTGGAAGTGCAATGAGGCTCCGCGATCTCCTACGCGGTGCTTATAAACAGCCGCTCCGGTAGGCGGGAGCTTATTTCGGCCACTTGGCGCATGCGCACGTCCTCCCGGTTGTTCCGGGCGGCGTGCGCGAGTGTGCTTAACGCTGGAAGTGCAATGAGGCTCCGCGATCTCCTCCGCGGTGCTTATAAACAGCCGATCCGCTAGGCGGGAGCTTATTTCGGCCACGGCGCGTGCACACGGCCTCCCGGTGGAGCCGGGCGGTGTGCGTGAGTGTGCTGGCCGCTGGAAGTGCAATGAGGCTCTGCGATCTCCTCCGCGGTGCTTATAAACAGCCAATCCGCTAGAAGGGTTCTTATTTCGGCCACTTAGCGCATGCGCACGGCCTCAAGGTGGAATCGGGCGGCGTGTGCGAGTGTGCTGGCCGCTGGAAGTTTAATGAAGCTCTGCGATCTCCTCCGCGGTGCTTATAAACAGCCGCTCCGAGAGGCGGGAGCTTATTTCGGCCACTTGGCGCATGCGCACGGCCTCCCGGTTGTTCCGGGCGGCGTGCGCGAGTATGCTTGCCGCTGGAAGTGCAATGAGGCTCTGCGGTCTCCTCCGCGGTGCTTATAAACAGCCGATCCGCTAGGCAGGAGCTTATTTCGGCCACTTGGCTCGTGCGCACGGCCTCAAGGTGGAATCGGGCGGCGTGTGCGAGTGTGCTGGCCGCTGGAAGTGCAATGAGGCTCTGCGGTCTCCTCCGCGGTGCTTATAAACAGCCGGTCCGCTAGGCGGGAGCTTATTTCGGCATCTTGGTGCGTGCGCACGGCCTCCCGGTGGAACCGGGAAGCGTGCGCGAGTGTGCTGGCCGCTGGAAGTGCAATGAGGCTCTGCTATCTCCTCCGCGGTGCTTATAAACAGCCGATCCGCTAGGCGGGATCTTATTTCGGCCACTTAGCGCATGCACACGGCCTCCCGGTTGTTCCGGGCGGCGTGCGCGAGTATGCTTGCCGCTGGAAGTGCAATGAGGCTCTGCGGTCTCCTCCGCGGTGCTTATAAACAGCCGGTCCGCTAGGCGGGAGCTTATTTCGGCCACTTGGCGCGTACGCACGGCCTCCCGGTGGAACCAGGAAGCGTGCGCGAGTGTGCCGGCCGCTGGAAGTGCAATCAGGCTCCGCGAACTCCTCCGCGGTGCTTATAAACAGCCGCTCCGAGAGGCGGGAGCTTATTTCGGCCACTTGGCGCATGCGCACGGCCTCCCGGTTTTTCCGGGCGGCGTGCGCGAGTATGCTTGCCGCTGGAAGTGCAATGAGGCTCTGCGGTCTCCTCCGCGGTGCTTATAAACAGCCGGTCCGCTAGGCGGGAGCTTATTTCGGCCACTTGGCGCGTGCGCACGGCCTCCCGGTGGAACCAGGAAGCGTGCGCGAGTGTGCCGGCCGCTGGAAGTGCAATCAGGCTCCGCGAACTCCTCCGCGGTGCTTATAAACAGCCGCTCCGAGAGGCGGGAGCTTATTTCGGCCACTTGGCGCATGCGCACGTCCTCCCGGTTGTTCCGGGCGGCGTGCGCGAGTGTGCTTGCCGCTGGAAGTGCAATGAGGCTCCGCGATTTCCTCCGCGGTGCTTATAAACAGCCGATCCGCTAGGCGGGAGCTTATTTCGGCCACTTGGCGCGTGCGCACGGCCTCAAGGTGGAGCCGGGCGGAGTGCGCGAGTGTGCTGGCCGCTGGAAGTGCAATGAGGCTCCGCGATCTCCTACGCGGTGCTTATAAACAGCCGATCCGCTAGGCGGGAGCTTATTTCGGCCACTTCGCGCGTGCGCACGTCCTCCCGGTTGTTCCGGGCGGCGTGCGCGAGTGTGCTTGCCGCTGGAAGTGCAATGAGGCTCCGCGATCTCCTCTGCGGTGCTTATAAACAGCCGATCTGCTAGGCGGGAGCTTATTTCGGCCACTTGGCGCTTGCGCACGGCCTCCTGGTGGAACCGGGTGGTGTGCGCGAGTGTGCTGGCCGCTGGAAGTGCAATGAGGCTCTGCAGTCTCCTCTGCAGTACTTATAAACAGCCGATCCGCTAGGCGGGAGCTTATTTCGGCCACTTTGCGCGTGCACACCGCCTCCCGGTTGTTCCGGGCGGCGTGCGCGAGTGTGCTGGCCGCTGGAAGTGCAATGAGGCTCCGCGATCTCCTCCGCGGTGCTTATAAACAGCCAATCCGCTAGGCGGGAGCTTATTTCGGCCACTTGGCGCATGCGAACGTCCTCCCGGTTGTTCTGGGCGGCGTGCGCGAGTGTGCTTGCCGCTGGAAGTGCAATGAGGCTCCGCGATTTCCTCCGCGGTGCTTATAAACAGCCGATCCGCTAGGCGGGAGCTTATTTCGGCCACTTGGCGCGTGCGCACGGCCTCCCGGTGGAACCAGGAAGCGTGCGCGAGTGTGCTGGCCGCTGGAAGTGCAATCAGGCTCCGCGAACTCCTCCGCGGTGCTTATAAACAGCCGCTCCGAGAGGCGGGAGCTTATTTCGGCCACTTGGCGCATGCGCCCCTCCCGGTTGTTCCGGGCGGCGTGCGCGAGTATGCTTGCCGCTGGAAGTGCAATGAGGCTCCGCGATCTGCTCAGCGGTGCTTATAAACAGCCGATCCGCTCGGCGGGAGCTTATTTCGGCCACTTGGCGCGTGTGCACGGCCTCCCGGTGGAACCGGGTGGTGTGCGCGAGTGTGCTGGCCGCTGAAAGTGCAATGAGGCTCTGCAGTCTCCTCCGCGGAGCTCATAAACAGCCGATTCGCTAGGCGGGAGCTTATTTCGGCCACGGCGCGTGCGCACGGCCTCCTGGTGGAACCGGGAAGCGTGCGCGAGTGTGCTGGCCGCTGGAAGTGCAATGAGGCTCCGCTATCTCCTCCGCGGTGCTTATAAACAGCTGATCCGCTAGGCGGGATCTTATTTCGTCCACTTAGCGCATGCGCACGGCCTCCCGGTTGTTCCAGGCGGCGTGCGCGAGTGTGCTGGCCGCTGGAAGTGCAATGAGGCTCTGCAGTCTCCTCCGCAGTGCTCATAAACAGCCGATCCGCTAGGCGGGAGCTTATTTCGGCCACTTGGCGCATGTACACGGCCTCCCGGTTGTTCCGGGCGGCGTGCGCGAGTGTGCTTGCCGCTGGAAGTGCAATGAGGCTCCACGATCTCCTCCGCGGTGCTTATAAACAGCCGATCCGCTAGGCGGGAATTTATTTCGCCCACTTGGCGCGTGCGCACGGGCTTCCGGTGGAGTTGGGCGGCGTGTGCGAGTGTGCTTGCCGCTGGAAGTGCAATGAGGCTCCGCGATCTCCTCTGCGGTGCTTATAAACAGCCGCTCCGGTAGGCGGGAGCTTATTTCGGCCACTTGGCGCATGCGCACGTCCTCCCGGTTGTTCCGGGCGGCGTGCGCGAGTGTGCTTGCCGCTGGAAGTGCAATGAGGCTCCGCGATCTCCTCCGCGGTGCTTATAAACAGCCGATCCGCTAGGCGGGAGCTTATTTCGGCCACGGCGCGTGCGCACGGCCTCCCGGTGGAGCCGGGCGGTGTGCGCGAGTGTGCTGGCCGCTGGAAGTGCAATGAGGCTCTGCGATCTCCTCCGCGGTGCTTATAAACAGCCAATCCGCTAGGCGGGATCTTATTTCGGCCACCTGGCGCATGCGCACGGCCTCCCGGTGGAACCGGGAAGCGTGCGCGAGTGTGCTGGCCGCTGGAAGTGCAATGAGGCTCCGCGATCTCCTCCGCGGTGCTTATAAACAGCCGATCCGCTCGGCGGGAGCTTATTTCGGCCACGTGGCGCGTGTGCACGGCCTCCCGGTGGAACCGGGTGGTGTGCGCGAGTGTGCTGGCCGCTGGAAGTGCAATGAGGCTCTGCAGTCTCCTCCGCGGAGCTCATAAACAGCCCATCCGCTAGGCGGGAGCTTATTTCGGCCACTTGGCGCGTGCGCACGGCCTCCCGGTGGAACCGGGTGACGTGCACGAGTGTGTTGGCCGCTGGAAGTGCAATGAGGCTCCGCTATCTCCTCCGCAGTACTTATAAACAGCCGATCCGCTAGGCGGGAGCTTATTTCGGCCACTTGGCTCGTGCGCACGGCCTCAAGGTGGAATCGGGCGGCGTGTGCGAGTGTGCTGGCCGCTGGAAGTTTAATGAAGCTCTGCGATCTCCTCCGCGGTGCTTATAAACAGCCGCTCCGAGAGGCGGGAGCTTATTTCGGCCACTTGGCGCATGCGCACGGCCTCCCGGTTGTTCCGGGCGGCGTGCGCGAGTATGCTTGCCGCTGGAAGTGCAATGAGGCTCTGCGGTCTCCTCCGCGGTGCTTATAAACAGCCGATCCGCTAGGCGGGAGCTTATTTCGGCCACTTGGCTCGTGCGCACGGCCTCAAGGTGGAATCGGGCGGCGTGTGCGAGTGTGCTGGCCGCTGGAAGTGCAATGAGGCTCTGCGGTCTCCTCCGCGGTGCTTATAAACAGCCGGTCCGCTAGGCGGGAGCTTATTTCGGCATCTTGGTGCGTGCGCATGGCCTCCCGGTGGAACCGGGAAGCGTGCGCGAGTGTGCTGGCCGCTGGAAGTGCAATGAGGCTCTGCTATCTCCTCCGCGGTGCTTATAAACAGCCGATCCGCTAGGCGGGATCTTATTTCGGCCACTTAGCGCATGCACACGGCCTCCCGGTTGTTCCGGGCGGCGTGCGCGAGTATGCTTGCCGCTGGAAGTGCAATGAGGCTCTGCGGTCTCCTCCGCGGTGCTTATAAACAGCCGGTCCGCTAGGCGGGAGCTTATTTCGGCCACTTGGCGCGTGCGCACGGCCTCCCGGTGGAACCAGGAAGCGTGCGCGAGTGTGCCGGCCGCTGGAAGTGCAATCAGGCTCCGCGAACTCCTCCGCGGTGCTTATAAACAGCCGCTCCGAGAGGCGGGAGCTTATTTCGGCCACTTGGCGCATGCGCACGGCCTCCCGGTTTTTCCGGGCGGCGTGCGCGAGTATGCTTGCCGCTGGAAGTGCAATGAGGCTCTGCGGTCTCCTCCGCGGTGCTTATAAACAGCCGGTCCGCTAGGCGGGAGCTTATTTCGGCCACTTGGCGCGTGCGCACGGCCTCCCGGTGGAACCAGGAAGCGTGCGCGAGTGTGCCGGCCGCTGGAAGTGCAATCAGGCTCCGCGAACTCCTCCGCGGTGCTTATAAACAGCCGCTCCGAGAGGCGGGAGCTTATTTCGGCCACTTGGCGCATGCGCACGTCCTCCCGGTTGTTCCGGGCGGCGTGCGCGAGTGTGCTTTCCGCTGGAAGTGCAATGAGGCTCCGCGATTTCCTCCGCGGTGCTTATAAACAGCCGATCCGCTAGGCGGGAGCTTATTTCGGCCACTTGGCGCGTGCGCACGGCCTCAAGGTGGAGCCGGGCGGAGTGCGCGAGTGTGCTGGCCGCTGGAAGTGCAATGAGGCTCCGCGATCTCCTACGCGGTGCTTATAAACAGCCGATCCGCTAGGCGGGAGCTTATTTCGGCCACTTCGCGCGTGCGCACGTCCTCCCGGTTGTTCCGGGCGGCGTGCGCGAGTGTGCTTGCCGCTGGAAGTGCAATGAGGCTCCGCGATCTCCTCTGCGGTGCTTATAAACAGCCGATCTGCTAGGCGGGAGCTTATTTCGGCCACTTGGCGCTTGCGCACGGCCTCCTGGTGGAACCGGGTGGTGTGCGCGAGTGTGCTGGCCGCTGGAAGTGCAATGAGGCTCTGCAGTCTCCTCTGCAGTACTTATAAACAGCCGATCCGCTAGGCGGGAGCTTATTTCGGCCACTTTGCGCGTGCACACCGCCTCCCGGTTGTTCCGGGCGGCGTGCGCGAGTGTGCTGGCCGCTGGAAGTGCAATGAGGCTCCGCGATCTCCTCCGCGGTGCTTATAAACAGCCAATCCGCTAGGCGGGAGCTTATTTCGGCCACTTGGCGCATGCGCACGTCCTCCCGGTTGTTCTGGGCGGCGTGCGCGAGTGTGCTTACCGCTGGAAGTGCAATGAGGCTCCGCGATTTCCTCCGCGGTGCTTATAAACAGCCGATCCGCTAGGCGGGAGCTTATTTCGGCCACTTGGCGCGTGCGCACGGCCTCCCGGTGGAACCAGGAAGCGTGCGCGAGTGTGCCGGCCGCTGGAAGTGCAATCAGGCTCCGCGAACTCCTCCGCGGTGCTTATAAACAGCCGCTCCGAGAGGCGGGAGCTTATTTCGGCCACTTGGCGCATGCGCCCCTCCCGGTTGTTCCGGGCGGCGTGCGCGAGTATGCTTGCCGCTGGAAGTGCAATGAGGCTCCGCGATCTGCTCAGTGGTGCTTATAAACAGCCGATCCGCTCGGCGGGAGCTTATTTCGGCCACTTGGCGCGTGTGCACGGCCTCCCGGTGGAACCGGGTGGTGTGCGCGAGTGTGCTGGCCGCTGAAAGTGCAATGAGGCTCTGCAGTCTCCTCCGCGGAGCTCATAAACAGCCGATTCGCTAGGCGGGAGCTTATTTCGGCCACGGCGCGTGCGCACGGCCTCCTGGTGGAACCGGGAAGCGTGCGCGAGTGTGCTGGCCGCTGGAAGTGCAATGAGGCTCCGCTATCTCCTCCGCGGTGCTTATAAACAGCTGATCCGCTAGGCGGGATCTTATTTCGTCCACTTAGCGCATGCGCACGGCCTCCCGGTTGTTCCAGGCGGCGTGCGCGAGTGTGCTGGCCGCTGGAAGTGCAATGAGGCTCTGCAGTCTCCTCCGCAGTGCTCATAAACAGCCGATCCGCTAGGCGGGAGCTTATTTCGGCCACTTGGCGCATGTACACGGCCTCCCGGTTGTTCCGGGCGGCGTGCGCGAGTGTGCTTGCCGCTGGAAGTGCAATGAGGCTCCACGATCTCCTCCGCGGTGCTTATAAACAGCCGATCCGCTAGGCGGGAATTTATTTCGCCCACTTGGCGCGTGCGCACGGGCTTCCGGTGGAGTTGGGCGGCGTGTGCGAGTGTGCTTGCCGCTGGAAGTGCAATGAGGCTCCGCGATCTCCTCTGCGGTGCTTATAAACAGCCGCTCCGGTAGGCGGGAGCTTATTTCGGCCACTTGGCGCATGCGCACGTCCTCCCGGTTGTTCCGGGCGGCGTGCGCGAGTGTGCTTGCCGCTGGAAGTGCAATGAGGCTCCGCGATCTCCTCCGCGGTGCTTATAAACAGCCGATCCGCTAGGCGGGAGCTTATTTCGGCCACGGCGCGTGCGCACGGCCTCCCGGTGGAGCCGGGCGGTGTGCGCGAGTGTGCTGGCCGCTGGAAGTGCAATGAGGCTCTGCGATCTCCTCCGCGGTGCTTATAAACAGCCAATCCGCTAGGCGGGATCTTATTTCGGCCACCTGGCGCATGCGCACGGCCTCCCGGTGGAACCGGGAAGCGTGCGCGAGTGTGCTGGCCGCTGGAAGTGCAATGAGGCTCCGCGATCTCCTCCGCGGTGCTTATAAACAGCCGATCCGCTCGGCGGGAGCTTATTTCGGCCACGTGGCGCGTGTGCACGGCCTCCCGGTGGAACCGGGTGGTGTGCGCGAGTGTGCTGGCCGCTGGAAGTGCAATGAGGCTCTGCAGTCTCCTCCGCGGAGCTCATAAACAGCCCATCCGCTAGGCGGGAGCTTATTTCGGCCACTTGGCGCGTGCGCACGGCCTCCCGGTGGAACCGGGTGACGTGCACGAGTGTGTTGGCCGCTGGAAGTGCAATGAGGCTCCGCTATCTCCTCCGCAGTACTTATAAACAGCCGATCCGCTAGGCGGGAGCTTATTTCGTTCACTTGGCTCGTGCGCACGGCCTCAAGGTGGAATCGGGCGGCGTGTGCGAGTGTGCTGGCCGCTGGAAGTTTAATGAAGCTCTGCGATCTCCTCCGCGGTGCTTATAAACAGCCGCTCCGAGAGGCGGGAGCTTATTTCGGCCACTTGGCGCATGCGCACGGCCTCCCGGTTGTTCCGGGCGGCGTGCGCGAGTATGCTTGCCGCTGGAAGTGCAATGAGGCTCTGCGGTCTCCTCCGCGGTGCTTATAAACAGCCGATCCGCTAGGCGGGAGCTTATTTCGGCCACTTGGCTCGTGCGCACGGCCTCAAGGTGGAATCGGGCGGCGTGTGCGAGTGTGCTGGCCGCTGGAAGTGCAATGAGGCTCTGCGGTCTCCTCCGCGGTGCTTATAAACAGCCGGTCCGCTAGGCGGGAGCTTATTTCGGCATCTTGGTGCGTGCGCATGGCCTCCCGGTGGAACCGGGAAGCGTGCGCGAGTGTGCTGGCCGCTGGAAGTGCAATGAGGCTCTGCTATCTCCTCCGCGGTGCTTATAAACAGCCGATCCGCTAGGCGGGATCTTATTTCGGCCACTTAGCGCATGCACACGGCCTCCCGGTTGTTCCGGGCGGCGTGCGCGAGTATGCTTGCCGCTGGAAGTGCAATGAGGCTCTGCGGTCTCCTCCGCGGTGCTTATAAACAGCCGGTCCGCTAGGCGGGAGCTTATTTCGGCCACTTGGCGCGTGCGCACGGCCTCCCGGTGGAACCAGGAAGCGTGCGCGAGTGTGCCGGCCGCTGGAAGTGCAATCAGGCTCCGCGAACTCCTCCGCGGTGCTTATAAACAGCCGCTCCGAGAGGCGGGAGCTTATTTCGGCCACTTGGCGCATGCGCACGGCCTCCCGGTTTTTCCGGGCGGCGTGCGCGAGTATGCTTGCCGCTGGAAGTGCAATGAGGCTCTGCGGTCTCCTCCGCGGTGCTTATAAACAGCCGGTCCGCTAGGCGGGAGCTTATTTCGGCCACTTGGCGCGTGCGCACGGCCTCCCGGTGGAACCAGGAAGCGTGCGCGAGTGTGCCGGCCGCTGGAAGTGCAATCAGGCTCCGCGAACTCCTCCGCGGTGCTTATAAACAGCCGCTCCGAGAGGCGGGAGCTTATTTCGGCCACTTGGCGCATGCGCACGTCCTCCCGGTTGTTCCGGGCGGCGTGCGCGAGTGTGCTTTCCGCTGGAAGTGCAATGAGGCTCCGCGATTTCCTCCGCGGTGCTTATAAACAGCCGATCCGCTAGGCGGGAGCTTATTTCGGCCACTTGGCGCGTGCGCACGGCCTCCCGGTGGAACCAGGAAGCGTGCGCGAGTGTGCCGGCCGCTGGAAGTGCAATCAGGCTCCGCGAACTCCTCCGCGGTGCTTATAAACAGCCGCTCCGAGAGGCGGGAGCTTATTTCGGCCACTTGGCGCATGCGCCCCTCCCGGTTGTTCCGGGCGGCGTGCGCGAGTGTGCTTGCCGCTGGAAGTGCAATGAGGCTCCGCGATCTCCTCCGCGGTGCTTATAAACAGCCGATCCGCTAGGCGGGAGCTTATTTCGGCCACGGCGCGTGCGCACGGCCTCCCGGTGGAGCCGGGCGGTGTGCGCGAGTGTGCTGGCCGCTGGAAGTGCAATGAGGCTCTGCGATCTCCTCCGCGGTGCTTATAAACAGCCAATCCGCTAGAAGGGAGCTTATTTCGGCCACTTGGCTCGTGCGCACGGCCTCAAGGTGGAATCGGGCGGCGTGTGCGAGTGTGCTGGCCGCTGGAAGTGCAATGAGGCTCTGCGGTCTCCTCCGCGGTGCTTATAAACAGCCGGTCCGCTAGGCGGGAGCTTATTTCGGCCACTTGGTGCGTGCGCACGTTCTCCCGGTGGAACCGGGAAGCGTGCGCGAGTGTGCTGGCCGCTGGAAGTGCAATGAGGCTCCGCTATCTCCTCCGCGGTGCTTATAAACAGCCGATCCGCTAGGCGGGATCTTTTTTCGGCCACTTAGCGCATGCGCACGGCCTCCCGGTTGTTCCGGGCGGCGTGCGCGAGTATGCTTGCCGCTGGAAGTGCAATGAGGCTCTGCGGTCTCCTCCGCGGTGCTTATAAACAGCCGGTCCGCTAGGCGGGAGCTTATTTCGGCCACTTGGCGCGTGCGCAGGGCCTCCCGGTGGAACCGGGAAGCGTGCGCGAGTGTGCTGGCCGCTGGAAGTGCAATGAGGCTCCGCGATCTCCTCCGCGGTGCTTATAAACAGCCGATCCGCTCGGCGGGAGCTTATTTCGGCCACTTGGCGCGTGTGCACGGCCTCCCGGTGGAACCGGGTGGTGTGCGCGAGTGTGCTGGCCGCTGGAAGTGCAATGAGGCTCTGCAGTCTCCTCCGCGGAGCTCATAAACAGCCCATCCGCTAGGCGGGAGCTTATTTCGGCCACTTGGCGCGTGCGCACGGCCTCCCGGTGGAACCGGGTGACGTACGAGTGTGCTGGCCGCTGGAAGTGCAATGAGGCTCCGCTATCTCCTCCGCAGTACTTATAAACAGCCGATCCGCTAGGCGGGAGCTTATTTCGGCATCTTGGTGCGTGCGCACGGCCTCCCGGTGGAACCGGGAAGCGTGCGCGAGTGTGCTGGCCGCTGGAAGTGCAATAAGGCTTCGCGATCTCCTCCGCGGTGCTTATAAACAGCCAATCCGCTAGGCGGGAGCTTATTTCGGCCACTAGGCGCATGCGCACGACCTCCCGGTTGTTCCGGGCGGCGTGCGCGAGGGTGCTGGCCGCAGGAAGTGCAATGAAGCTCTGCGATCTCCTCCGCAGTGCTTATAAACAGCCGCTCCGAGAGGCGGGAGCTTATTTCGGCCACTTGGCGCATGCGCACGTCCTCCCGGTTGTTCCGGGCGGCGTGTGCGAGTGTGTTTGCCGCTGGAAGTGCAATGAGGCTCCGCGATCTCCTCCGCGGTGCTTATAAACAGCCGCTCCGCTAGGCGGGAGCTTATTTTGGCCACTTGGCGCATGCGCACGTCCTCCCGGTTGTTCCGGGCGGCGTGCGCGAGTGTGCTTGCCGCTGGAAGTGCAATGAGGCTCCGCGATCTCCTCCGCGGTGCTTATAAACAGCCGATCCGCTAGGCGGGAGCTCATTTCGGCCACGGCGCGTGCGCACGGCCTCCCGGTGGAGCCGGGCGGTGTGCGTGAGTGTGCTGGCCGCTGGAAGTGCAATGAGGCTCTGCGGTCTCCTCCGCGGTGCTTATAAACAGCCGATCCGCTAGGCGGGAGCTTATTTCGGCCACTTGGCTAGTGCGCACGGCCTCAAGGTGGAGCCGGGCGGAGTGCGCGAGTGTGCTGGCCGCTGGAAGTGCAATGAGGCTCCGCGATCTCCTACGCGGTGCTTATAAACAGCCGATCCGCTAGGCGGGAGCTTATTTCGGCCACTTCGCGCGTGCGCACGTCCTCCCGGTTGTTCCGGGCGGCGTGCGCGAGTGTGCTTGCCGCTGGAAGTGCAATGTGGCTCCGCGATCTCCTCTGCGGTGCTTATAAACAGCCGATCTGCTCGGCGGGAGCTTATTTCGGCCACTTGGCGCTTGCGCACGGCCTCCTGGTGGAACCGGGTGGTGTGCGCGAGTGTGCTGGCCGCTGGAAGTGCAATGAGGCTCTGCAGTCTCCTCCGCAGTACTTATAAACAGCTGATCCGCTAGGCGGGAGCTTATTTCGGCCACTTTGCGCGTGCACACCGCCTCCCGGTTGTTCCGGGCGGCGTGCGCGAGTGTGCTGGCCGCTGGAAGTGCAATGAGGCTCCGCGATCTCCTCCTCGGTGCTTATAAACAGCCAATCCGCTAGGCGGGAGCTTATTTCGGCCACTTAGCGCATGCGCACGTCCTCCCGGTTGTTCCGGGCGGCGTGCGCGAGTGTGCTTGCCGCTGGAAGTGCAATGAGGCTCCGCGATTTCCTCCGCGGTGCTTATAAACAGCCGATCCGCTAGGCGGGAGCTTATTTCGGCCACTTGGCGCGTGCGCACGGCCTCCCGGTGGAACCAGGAAGCGTGCGCGAGTGTGCTGGCCGCTGGAAGTGCAATCAGGCTCCGCGAACTCCTCCGCGGTGCTTATAAACAGCCGCTCCGAGAGGCGGGAGCTTATTTCGGCCACTTGGCGCATGCGCCCCTCCCGGTTGTTCCGGGCGGCGTGCGCGAGTGTGCTTGCCGCTGGAAGTGCAATGAGGCTCCGCGATCTCCTCCGCGGTGCTTATAAACAGCCGATCCGCTAGGCGGGAGCTTATTTCGGCCACGGCGCGTGCGCACGGCCTCCCGGTGGAGCCGGGCGGTGTGCGCGAGTGTGCTGGCCGCTGGAAGTGCAATGAGGCACTGCGATCTCCTCCGCGGTGCTTATAAACAGCCAATCCGCTAGAAGGGAGCTTATTTCGGCCACTTGGCTCGTGCGCACGGCCTCAAGGTGGAATCGGGCGGCGTGTGCGAGTGTGCTGGCCGCTGGAAGTGCAATGAGGCTCTGCGGTCTCCTCCGCGGTGCTTATAAACAGCCGGTCCGCTAGGCGGGAGCTTATTTCGGCCACTTGGTGCGTGCGCACGTTCTCCCGGTGGAACCGGGAAACGTGCGCGAGTGTGCTGGCCGCTGGAAGTGCAATGAGGCTCCGCTATCTCCTCCGCGGTGCTTATAAACAGCCGATCCGCTAGGCGGGATCTTTTTTCGGCCACTTAGCGCATGCGCACGGCCTCCCGGTTGTTCCGGGCGGCGTGCGCGAGTATGCTTGCCGCTGGAAGTGCAATGAGGCTCTGCGGTCTCCTCTGCGGTGCTTATAAACAGCCGGTCCGCTAGGCGGGAGCTTATTTCGGCCACTTGGCGCGTGCGCAGGGCCTCCCGGTGGAACCAGGAAGCGTGCGCGAGTGTGCCGGCCGCTGGAAGTGCAATCAGGCTCCGCGAACTCCTCCGCGGTGCTTATAAACAGCCGCTCCGAGAGGCGGGAGCTTATTTCGGCCACTTGGCGCATGCGCACTGCCTCCCGGTTTTTCCGGGCGGCGTGCGCGAGTATGCTTGCCGCTGGAAGTGCAATGAGGCTCTGCGGTCTCCTCCGCGGTGCTTATAAACAGCCGATCCGCTAGGCGGGAGCTTATTTCGGCCACGGCGCGTGCGCACGGCCTCCCGGTGGAACCAGGAAGCGTGCGCGAGTGTGCCGGCCGCTGGAAGTGCAATCAGGCTCCGCGAACTCCTCCGCGGTGCTTATAAACAGCCGCTCCGAGAGGCGGGAGCTTATTTCGGCCACTTGGCGCATGCGCACGTCCTCCCGGTTGTTCCGGGCGGCGTGCGCGAGTGTGCTTGCCGCTGGAAGTGCAATGAGGCTCCGCGATCTCCTCCGCGGTGCTTATAAACAGCCGATCCGCTAGGCGGGAGCTTATTTCGGCCACCTGGCGCGTGCGCACGGCCTCCCGGTGGAACCGGGAAGCGTGCGCGAGTGTGCTGGCCGCTGGAAGTGCAATGAGGCTCCGCAATCTCCTCCGCGGTGCTTGTAAACAGCCGATCCGCTAGGCGGGAGCTTATTTCGGCCACTTGGCTCGTGCGCACGGCCTCAAGGTGGAATCGGGCGGCGTGTGCGAGTGTGCTGGCCGCTGGAAGTGCAATGAGGCTCTGCGGTCTCCTCCGCGGTGCTTATAAACAGCCGGTCCGCTAGGCGGGAGCTTATTTCGGCCACTTGGTGCGTGCGCACGGCCTCCCGGTGGAAACGGGAAGCGTGCGCGAGTGTGCTGGCCGCTGGAAGTGCAATGAGGCTCCGCTATCTCCTCCGCGGTGCTTATAAACAGCTGATCCGCTAGGCGGGATCTTATTTCGTCCACTTAGCGCATGCGCACGGCCTCCCGGTTGTTCCGGCGGCGTGCGCGAGTATGCTTGCCGCTGGAAGTGCAATGAGGCTCCGCGATCTGCTCAGCGGTGCTTATAAACAGCCTATCCGCTCGGCGGGAGCTTATTTCGGCCACTTGGCGCGTGTGCACGGCCTCCCGGTGGAACCGGGTGGTGTGCGCGAGTGTGCTGGCCGCTGGAAGTGCAATGAGGCTCTGCAGTCTCCTCCGCGGAGCTCATAAACAGCCGATTCGCTAGGCGGGAGCTTATTTCGGCCACGGCGCGTGCGCACGGCCTCCTGGTGGAACCGGGAAGCGTGCGCGAGTGTGCTGGCCGCTGGAAGTGCAATGAGGCTCCGCTATCTCCTCCGCGGTGCTTATAAACAGCTGATCCGCCAGGCGGGAGCTTATTTCGGCCACCTGGCGCGTGCGCACGGCCTCCCGGTGGAACCGGGAAGCGTGCGCGAGTGTGCTTGCCGCTGGAAGTGCAATGAGGCTCCACGATCTCCTCCGCGGTGCTTATAAACAGCCGATCCGCTAGGCGGGAATTTATTTCGCCCACTTGGCGCGTGCGCACGGGCTTCCGGTGGAGTTGGGCGGCGTGTGCGAGTGTGCTTGCCGCTGGAAGTGCAATGAGGCTCCGCGATCTCCTCTGCGGTGCTTATAAACAGCCGCTCCGGTAGGCGGGAGCTTATTTCGGCCACTTGGCGCATGCGCACGTCCTCCCGGTTGTTCCGGGCGGCGTGTGCGAGTGTGCTTGCCGCTGGAAGTGCAATGAGGCTCCGCGATCTCCTCCGCGGTGCTTATAAACAGCCGATCCGCTAGGCGGGAGCTTATTTCGGCCACGGCGCGTGCGCACGGCCTCCCGGTGGAGCCGGGCGGTGTGCGTGAGTGTGCTGGCCGCTGGAAGTGCAATGAGGCACTGCGATCTCCTCCGCGGTGCTTATAAACAGCCGATCCGCTAGGCGGGAGC